>NC_091982.1:179619641-179936160 GCF_044704955.1 Pristiophorus japonicus | reverse complement strand
AAAAGTTTTTTGTAAGTTATGTAAATTTACAATTTAAAAAATTTGTAAGTGATCTTAACTGAAAACTTTAAAGTTTGATACAAGAATATTTTTATTAAAGTTAAATTAAATACAAATAAATGTTAAACTTTTGAATAAAATATATTTTAAATTATAACTGAATCATTTCCATTATTTTTTCCATTACTAACACAACTTTTTGAAGTAAAGAAGAATCATTTTCATTATTTGTTCCATTAACACAACACAACATTATGGAACAGGTCTAAACAGTAAACACGGTCCATTTGGAATAGTTGCCGCTGAGCCTTCAGGCAGCAAATCTTTCACAGATAAGCTGCTGGCATTCGTTTAAGGGGCACGATGGCCCACCCTCCTCTGCCGTCGTGCTCTAGGTTCAGGTAGTTGCATGGCTTCCTTGTGCTCCTCCACCTCCTCCTCGTCATCTGTATCTTCCTCCTCATCATCAGCCACTCTCACCTTAGGTGGGTCTTCTACTACCAGCTGCTGCTGCCTCATGATGGCTAAGTTATGCAGCATGCAGCACACAACAGTGAACTGACTGACAATCTCAGTGGAGTATTGCAAGTAGCCTCCGGGAATGGTCTAGGTATCAAACGTTGTTTCAAGATGCCAATGGTCCTCCCTATTATGCTGCGCGTTGCAATGTGCGACATGTTGTATTTCCGATCAGCTTCCGTCCGGGTTACGCGTAGGGGCATCATGAGCCAGCTGGCGAGGCCATACCCTTTGTCTCCCAGTAGCCAAATCTGCCCTTCTGGCTGCTGCTGAAACAAGGCAGATATAGTGCTGTCACGTAGGATGAACGCATCACGGGTGCTCCCAGGGTATCTTGCATCAAATGACATGATGCGATGAATGTCGTCACACACGAGTTGCACATTAACGGAGTGGAAGCCTGTACATCTCAGAATCCTTCAAAGATGCTCGCAAGGCAATGTGGGCACAATCAATGCAGCCCTGTAGCTTTGGGAAGCCAGCAATCCTGGAGTAGCCCACAATCCTTTCAGGCATGGGGAACTTTATGTAGTCATTCCTCTGGGCATATAGTGCAGCAGTCACGTGCCGAATGCAGATATGAGTTGCATGTTGAGAAGTGGCGCATACATCCCCAGTTGTGGCCTGGAACGATCCGGAGGCATAGAATGAAAGTGCAGCTGTAACCTTCACTTCAACTGACAAAGCAGTCCTCCTGACGCTTCTAGGTTTCAGGTCTGCTTTTACTAACTCACAGATCTTGGTTACAACTTCTTTGTGGAAACACAGCCTTCTGACACAGCCTGCATCACTCGGGTGCAGTTATGAACGCCTGTCCATCATCCTATGTGTTCTGAGGTTCCTCATGCGATGACATTGAATCAGTTGTCTCTTCCGCCACATCATCATGCAGAAGGCTTGCACGACGTATGGCATTATCCGTATTTCCCCCATAATTAAATTGTACCTTTGCAAGAAGCTCAAAACGGCAGGCAGGACAAGCTTCTTTGTTGTCTCTCTCCCCAAGATCGATGTCCTGGTATGGACCATACCCAGATCTGAGCATGCGCAATGGGCTTGCTTAGATCAGGAAACACACTGCCGCCCCCCCCCCCCCCCCCCCACCTCTCCGGGCTTCATTTGATGCAGCTTGCTGCATAGTGTAAGGCTTCTCATCCCTTCAGTTCGACTTCCACAACCCGCCCTCACCCCACCCCAACCCTGGCTTCTTTTGATATATAGTGGCATAGTATAAGGGTTCTCGTCCCTTCAGGTCAGCTTCCACACACCCCTGAGATTCTTTTGAATCTGAGCCCCTGAGTCCGGGCGAGGGACTGATTCTGCTGGCCAACGCTCTGACCCTCGAGCCCGGTTTGGAGACGTTCGATGGTGGCATGGCACTTAAAAAAAAAAAAAATCCAAACTTAAAGAATTGCATGAAAGTTCCGTTTTCTGAGTGTTCAGTTGGAAACATTTAAGCTTGATGATGCGTATTTATGTGTTCCTGAATCCCTCCAAAACAATGGTGTCTTTCAGCGCCGATTTTTTGATGTGCGTTGGTTTTTCTTAAGTGCTGAGGTTTTTTGGGAGTGGTCACGTATGCCGTCCTAGGAGAAATGTAAGTTGGCCAAACTTGCATAAATGTGAAAAACTGGCGCAAGCATCAGGTTACAAAAAACAATCTATGACACAAAAAAAAATCTAACCTAAAAAAATCGTAACGAACTGAGTTACGCTGGCACAGAAACTTTGAGGAAACTTGGATTTTTAAATTTGGGCCAAAAAAAGCGGCGAGTGCCAAAAAGACTGCGCAAATCATTGGGGAAAATTGAGCCCCAGGTTTTGTTTTGAGAGTCTGTTATGTGAATTAAAGAATGTGTAGGTAAAGCTGAAACAAATCTGACACTATGGGGTTAACTTCACGACAAGATGTTGATGTCCTAACCTGCTGGCACACCTAATCTGATGACCAGCTATTGATAAGAAAAAGATTTATCAGACAAACAACCTTTCTCTGTCTATGTTCAGATTGACACTCGTGGGCATGTGGACACAAGTCTTGGGGACAATATGGTAATAATATATACGTTGTTGACGTTTAATGAAGTGTGGATGTGAAGAATCTTCCAAAGTATAATTGGTTGGACAATTACATTTTAAGTCTATGTTTCTGCAAGTTTTAATTGCCAACCTAATCTTAACGGAGTGATTAGTCAGACTGGCTGAACTCATGCTGGTGTGAAGAATGCTCGAAATATGAAGATTCATTTTGAGGTTTGAATAAGGGAAGGAGAAGCAGATGTATGTAATGTAGAGTGAGGTCTAATCCAGTAGTTAACTCAGAAATATAAATTAGTAGAAGCATAAGGAATATAGCGTGACAGTTTAAGTATGTGCAAGGATACCTACAAGTTAGGAACAACGTGAGCCAGGATAGAAGATTACAGAACCCTTCATTCTGTTGCATTCTGTGTATAGGCCAGCTTCTGACTGGATCTTTTATTCCTCCTTATAATTATCTTCCCGTTCTGACCGAGAGTCATTTAGCCCTGAAACACTAACCCTATTTTCCTCCCTCCTCAGATGCTGCCTAATCTGCTGAGTGCTCCCAACATTTTCTGTTTGTATTTCAGATTTCCAGCATCGATAATATTTTTCTTTTTCTTTTCTTTTTATTTGAGCTGATTTATGTCAGAAAGCTCAAAAATCACACATACAACCTTAGATGTAAACATAAATCTCCATCCATTTTTGCTATAAATCTTAAAATACTTTTTTTTGATAAAACTTGTTACATATAGCCACATAGCTTTGGCAAATCAGTTATTTGGAGCTGATCAAGTTAATATTGTACTTAGAGAATGAGTGAAAACAATTTTCTCTTAGATCATGGAGGTAGTGACTCTCATCAAAATGTATTTTTTTTTTAAATGTATGTTAAGCTCAGATCATAAGATAAATATGGAGGGAGACAGACATTCAGCCTGTCTAAGCTCATCTGTTTGGAAAAAGCTACACCGAATCACAAGATAAATACAAAAGATCACAGGATGCCATATTGAGACATGTCTGGTTGTAATAAAATGAGCATGAACGTTGTGATGCCATGTAACCATTATTTAGATTCTCTCTGTTTGACAGTGATGTGCTGTATAAAAAGTACGTTTAATGAACTACAGCATTTGCAGGATTGAAATCTTATACTGCAGTCGTCTATTTTCTTGGGCGAGATCATTTACCCATATCTCTCCAGTTTTACATAAGTTGGATTGATGGGTGTTGGCTTCAAATGGAAAGATTCTTTTCTAATTAACCCAATTTGTATATACAAATTGTGTCCAATTATTGCACCTGCTATCTGCAATAGTATATTATGTCCTTCAGATTTCATAAAGGAGCAGCAGTATTTTTGGTACAAAGTATTCATTACATCATTTAAAAAACGCATATCTCTTGCAAAGCAGGTGATCATTTCTTGCATTAGTTAAGTAATGCCATTTGAGAATACTTGGTTCGTGCTCCAATGAAACCTTTTTTTCCTCTCTTTCCCCCCCCCCCCTTCTGTTAAGGAAATGTGACAGAATTATAGCTGTTGTTGCCTTGTTCCTCTCTGAGATATTGCTCTGTAAACATGAAATTCGAGACACTTTTACGTTTCAGTTATAGAATCATAGAATCATCCAGCACAGAAGGGGAGCCATTCAGCTCATCCTGTCTGTGCTAGCTCTTTGAAAGGGCTATCCAATTTGTCCCACTCCCCAGCTTTCTCCCCATAACCCTGCAAATTAGTTATCTTCAAATACATGTCCAATTGCCTTTTGAGAGTTCCTATGGAATCTGATTCCACCAGCCTTTCAGGTAGTGCGATCCAGATCATAACAAACCTCTGTGTGAAATTATTTCTCCTCCGTTCACTTCTCGTTCTTTTGCCATAATGATTTTAAATCGATGACTTCTGGTTAGAGTGCCAGAGGAAACAGTTTTTCCTTACTTGCTCTATCAAAAAACCTCATAATTTTGAATACCTCTATTAGGTCTCCCCATAACCTTCTCTGCTCTAAGGAGAAGAATTCCAATTTCTCCACATAACTGAAGTCCCTTGTATTTGATATCATCCCGGTAAACCTCCTCTGTACCCTCTCCAAGGCCTTGACATTCTTCCTAAAGTATGGTACCCAGAATTGTACGTAATACTCCAGCTGAAGCCTAGCCAGTGATTTATAAAGATTTAGCATGACTTGTTTTTGTGTTCAGTGCCCCTATTTACAAAGCTAGTTATCCCATATGCTTTCTTAACTGCCTTATCAACTTCCTCTGGCACTTTCAAGAATTTGTGAAATGTACTACCAAGGCCCGTCTGCTCTTGCACCCCCATCAAAATAGTACCATTTAGATTACACTGCCTCTCCATGTTGTTTCTTCCAAAATGCATCACTTCATACTTATCCGCATTAAATTGCATCTGCCATTTGTCTACCCATCTCACCAGTCTATGTCCTGCTGAAGTCTGCTACTATCCTGCTCACTATTTACTACATTGGTAAGTTTTGTACCATCTGCAAACTTAAAAATTGTACTCCCTCTACTCAAGTCCAGGTAGGTCATTTATATATAACAAGAAAAGCAATTGTCCTAATACTGACCCCTGGGGAGCCCTACTGTATACTTCTCTCCAGTCAGAAAAACATCTGTTCACCACTACTCTCTGCCTCCTATTCCTTAGCCAATTATGTACCCAGGTTACCACCGTCTATTTAAAACCACCTGATTCTATTTTCCGAAGAAGTCTGTTATGTGGTACTTTATCAAATGCTTTTGAAGTCCATATGCACTATCCATTGCACGACAGAGCCGATCATGTATCTTAAAAGGATTGTTTGTTCTAGGTGAGGCTTGAACTCTCAACCTTGGCATTTCCCCAGCCTGTATTTTCATGTGAGGACCACGCACTGACCTCTTGCAGTTTTAGAGCCGCGCACCAGAACCGGTCACTTTAACCAACTGTCCCACTCTGCTGGAAACAGTCTTAAGATGAGAGGCACTTGTCAGAAAAATTAGAATCTAATAATTTAAGTAATGAACAAAGTACCTTATCTGGCTGCAGTGCATAAATCAGTGACTCATCCACTACAGCAGAATGGACTCTCTAACTCATACATGCCAACTATCAGTTTTTCAAGTTGACAGTAGCACTTCAATCCATGCGTCAGCCTTTCAGCATTCACCGGAAAAATTAGCTTTTTTTTCCATTGGGATTGGAGGTCATCAGCCAAAGAAATCAGTTGGAGGGCAAGACTGGAAGCTATTGAAACCAATCATAGCCACTTTTTATTCTAGTTAGGTTAATGCTTCTGTTAACATATGAAAAAGAGGATTGTCATGTGAGAGCATTAAACATCTATGGTTATCACCAATGTGTTTTAAACACAAAAAACATTTGAAATGCACAGCAGATCAGCATCCAGCATCTAAAAGAGGAAAAGACAAATTCATGTTTGGATGTGACCTTTTATCAATACTCAATTCTAAGCTTTTGTTTGAATGATTTCAACTCATCATTGTCCCTCTTGAAGCTATTTCAAATATATGCCGCCATAATTTACCATAGCAGGGTCTCGAACAATATCTGCTGCTGGCTAGACTTGCCCTTGCACATTTAATTTTTAATTTTTTGCCCAGTAAGTTGCTGAAAGTGCGAGCGAGGGAAATCAGACATCTGGGGCCTGAAAGAACAGGGAAAGCAACTGTGCATCTCCTTCACCAATCAGACTGAAGGATTGTGAAATTAACAATGCAAGGACTGAGAAGGAAATGTAAATTAGAGTGGGTGAATTCAATGCCAAATCAAGTTTAGAAAGAGAAATAAAGAGTGGGAAAGAAAGATTGGATGAAAAGAGAGAAAAAAAGGAGACAGAAAGGAGAAGTAAAAATAAATTAAATTTTCTTAATTTTACATTTTTTAAATTGCCAACAACAATTAACACCTGAAGAAATGAGACTCCACACTTTTCAGTTAATTTTCAGTGCCAAAAAGATTGTTTGGCAGTAATTCGGCAGTAACAACTTATCGGGTTGTTAAAAGGGTACTGAGATTGAAATGGACATGAGTTTACTTTCTGGGGCAAGTTTAGTTCATATCTACCATGCAAATACAGCAACTTCATGCTATTCAATGCACTTCAATGGTGAGGCAGGCAGCAAGATGCCGATTTCACAAGCTAAATGCGGAGTGGTGCAACCCGTACAGAATCTTTAGATTTTTTTTTAGTTTAATGGCGCATCTGCCCCTAGCCTAAGTTGCTGCACCATTTGTGCATAGATAACAGCAAGGGCCATCAGCCTCACTGTTATTTTGACAGCTAATCATGTCCTATAGTGTTTGTTAACTGTTAAATCAGCATAACTTCTATCCAGGTAATCTAGCCCACTATGGGTGCCGGACAGGGATAGATTACTGCTGAATGTAAATTGCACTGGTAGTAGGGATTATTGTAGGTGTGTGTTTTAAAAGGTTTCAATTCATAAATTAACATGATGTCTAGGGTTAGATTCCCAATAAAAATGAAACAGACACGGTAAAGTTATATTGGTGTTCCTGCATCTACTTTTAGTTTCATAGTTAAAATATCTGTAACCTCGCCATGATAAAGGAAGCTTGTCTTTCAAAAGCAAGAAATAAATCACACTGCAGTCAAAATGAAATGGTCCTCCAAAACAGATATAAACTTAGTCTTTAAAACATTTCAATCTGTACAACTTGAAATAATCTAATTCAATTGAGACTTATATACACATCATAATTGTATTGTTGGTAACATCAAATGAAGTGTCAAAAATGACATTCTGTGGGAGTGGGAGGGATGCATGTCCCAGACTGCACCAGCAAAATCGAGAGACAGGTTGATCAATACCTGGAAAACCATGATAATGGGGTATTCGAGGTACTGTGGGCTTTCATATAGCATAGACAAATTTAGACGCGTTAAAACAGGCTTTAATATTCATTTAAAGCAGTTAATCAATGTCATTACACTATTCATTTGAAACGTGAGCTTAAGTTTATGTTGAGAATGAAATGATTGTTCAATTAGTACAGTGAAAATGAGACTGCTTACATAAGTTGTTGCTGACAATTTCTTTGAGCATGCCAAACAGGGCAGCAAAAATGGCCTTATTAATGTGCATTTTTTAATCAAATTGTCACAAATTAGTGATGCGGTATATCACAGCATACTAAACAAGTAAGATTTAAAGATATATGCTCTTGGAACTCCCTGGACTTCAGTTTGACATTAATTATAATTGCTTGTTTCCACAGCTCAGAAATGGATGTACGGTGGCTTGGAGCACAATGTCTTTCTGCAATACTTGGCCTGGGTCACTTACCCTGTTGTTCTTATAACCTTCTCAGCAGGATTTGTTCAGATCATTGCTCCTCAGGCTGTAGGTATGTGCCACTTTTCATATCACGAAAGATCTAAAAGGTGTTGATGTTTATGCTGCAATGATTAAAAGTAACACAGCATTGATCATTTCTATGTTATGACTCTTCTATAAATCATTTATACCTTTTCCTTTCATCAACATAATTTTGTCATTGCCCTTGAAGGTGGCCTTTAGTTAATGGATGCTTGTTTCAGTGATCTGAACTGCAAAGTGCCGATGAAGTGTCTGACATAATTGTTAATACCGTACTTTATACATTATCTTAAAATAACTTAAAATACCAAGAATCTCGTCCTGTAATGAAAAATGGGGGGACTGGTGAATGGATCGTACACTACATTAACCCAGACGGGTGATGCTGGCCAAGCCTCTGCTTTGCTCCTGTTTCTGACCATCTCAAACAGGGCTAAAATTCACATTATCCCTAGGTTACCAATGATTACTGCGAAATTAATAATAGTTGGCAGCTCAGTTGTCTACCCGTGTACATGCTTTTGACCATATGGGGGAATATTCCCTCTCTTTTTGTAAGTGTACTCACATTTACCATTTTACTCTGAATAACAAATAATGGCAGTCTTACTCTATGGAGATCTTCATTGTGAAGGTTAGTTGTAATTGTCATTAACCTGGCATTCTCACTCATTAGGAGTAGTGCTCACTCTGTTGGTTTGATATTGGCCTGAATTTTGCTGTACTAATAACGGCAAGGCTGTCGGTGCTTGCCGTTATTCTGGGTAAAACTGACCGTAACTTCTGGTGTCTGCACATGCACAGTTAAACGCGGAAATCCGAAAGTTGCTGTCAATGATACCCTACTCCTCCAAAGGCTGCACCACTGCAGTCTTTGCCGATGGAACCTGCATAGATATCACTAATATAGGCTAATTACCCACAATTCTCGTGCTAAAAGCAGATGAAAAAGTTAGGGCTTGTTCAATCTGGAGTAACTGAGTTTTTAACAGCATAATAAGGGATAATTGCTGCTGAACATCCTCTTCTGTCCCTCAAAAAATACTTTTACAAGTATGGAGTCTCATTTCCTCGGAAGACAATTAATATTACAGATTATTTTTTTAAAATTTTGTCGGGTTTTTTTGTGCCTCTACCTTAATCCCGTGTGTATGTTCTAACGTTTATTTTGCTTCATGCATAATAATTTAAATGTAATTTATCTTTCCTGTTTATTACTTCCTGGTTTGCAGTCTGCTGCTACAATTTTGCCAGCACTCAGCAGATGGGATGGGTGGCGGGTCAGCTGTGAAATTTAAAATGATTGTCAACGGGTCAGGAACCCACTGTCAAAACGCACACACCTGCATTTTATGATGTCAGGTCTGCTAGTGCTGAGCAGACCTGAGAAACAGCGGCAAGGACCCAATTCGAATCATTAGTGGCTTGTTTACAGCCAATTAACAATGCTTCTTTCCCAGTTTTTTGAATTTGGTAGGTTGCCCACTAGTTTCTCGCTGTGCCTAGACTTCGTCTGTGAAGCTGAGGCGGTAGGTCACTTGCCATTGAATCAGCTGATGAATTGGCGTGTCCAAGATTGCCCCTTTCTATAAGGCCTGTGACTGCCTGAAAGCGACGGCCATAGGTCAGTGCGGGCTGGCTGCCAACTCTCCACGGAGGGCCCGTCATTTTAAAAATTGCCCTTTCTCCGTTTTGGTGCGATGTAGGGGACCACGCTGCCCGATTCCCCGCCGCAGCGTGCACAGGCCGAACCCTTACCGACTGTCGGCGACCCCTTCCTGAAATTGCCCCTTGGGAAATTTCCTCTCTCCGGGATTGGTCCGCGGGAGCGGCGTCGCCGCTGGTCGGAGCCACTGACATCTTTTTGTCTCGGTGTCAATTCTGTGGCTTGGCGGCATGGCCGCCCTTAAAGGGGAGATGGCGCTGTCAGCAACTCCATGTTTTTTTAAGCATATGGAGGGAGTCAAGCATGAGCCTGGGTGCAGTGGTGCACCTCTGTGCAGCACTTGTCAGTGTTTGCAGTATCATTGAGATACTTGGACACCCGATAACTAGAATACTCTGCTGACAAGCCCGCGAAGTCTCTGGGCAACTGGATGCGAGGTGATCGCTGTTCTTAGAAGAATCCAGGCCAATATAACCCATTTACATGCATGTAACTATGAAAAGTAAACATAGCTCCCTTTGTTTAAATGTTTTTTTTTAAATCTCTGAATAATCGTCCATCATAACTATTGACTTCCTAACACAGATGAGACTGCATACAGGGAGGTTAAAGTAACAGTGACCTCAGTCTTTATTAAGACACTCCAGAGTGAGTAACAGGCCTTAGGGGCCGGCTTATATATACAGTGCCTCCAAGGGATGCTGGGATCCATTGGGCCTTCAGGGTATGTGCTCCTTGGTGGCGGAATATGGGAGTGCATGCTTTACAGATACACAGCATTACTCCCCCTCGCAAAGTCAAAGTGAAAATTATTTACAAGGTGAGGCAGTCGGGAGCCTTTCTTCCCCTGGTGGACTGCCTCGGTCCAAATGTCTGTTCTGGTGTGTTGGCTGTGCCCTCGCTGGGCTGGCGTGTTGTTGGCCCTGCAGGGCTGCTGGGTGAGCCTGGCCTTGCTGGGCTGTTGGGCATGATGGGTTCAATTTCCTGATCCGGGGTGGTGTCGTTGATCCTTTGGGTGTGTGTTGTGGGCTCGAAAAAGGTCGTGTCTGCTGTGGGTTGTTAAGGACAGTCTGTGAACCGCAGTCTCGTTTGGTCCAGGTGCTTTCTGCAAATTTGCCCATTGTCTAGTTTGACTGCAAACACCCTTACTCCCTATTTTAGCTATCACCGTGCCCGCGATCCACTTGGGACCATGTCCATAGTTTAGCACATACACAGGGTCATTCGGATCAATTTCCAGTGACGCAGCCATTGTTTACATTTTGTTGCTGCCGCCTGCTCTCTATCTGATCATGCAGGTTGGGGTGAACCAGCGAGAGTCTGGTTTTAAGTGTCCTTTTCATGAGTAGCTCAGCCGGGGGGCACCCCTGTGAGCGAGTGGGGTCTCGTGCGGTAGCTTAGCAGTACTTGGGACAGGTGGGTTTGGAGTGAGCCTTCTGTGACTCGTATGAGGCTCTGTTTGATTGTTTGTACTGCCCGTTCTGCCTGCCCATTGGAGGCTGATTTAAACGGGGCCGAGGTGACATGTTTGATCCCATTGCGGGTCATGAATTCTTTAAATTCGGCACTGGTGAAACATGGCCCGTGTCACTGACCAGTATGTCAGGCAGGCCGTGGGTGGCAAACATGGCCCTCAGGCTTTCAATGGTGGCAGTGGCGGTGCTTCCCGACATTATTTCACATTCAATCCATTTTGAAAAAGCATCCATCACCTCCAGGAACATTTTACCGCGAAACAGGCCCGCATGGTCGACATGGATCCTCGACCATGGTCTGGAGGGCCAGGACCACAAACTTAGTGGTGCCTCTCTGGGCGCATTGCTCAACTGAGCGCACACGCTGCATTGCTGTACACAGGACTCGAAGTCAGAGTCGATGCCGGGCCACCACACGTGGGATCTGGCTATCGCTTTCATCATTACTATATGTATGGTGTATGCTGTGGAGATCCGAGATGAATGTCTCCCTGTCCTTTTTGGTAGCACTATGCGGTTACCCCACAACAGGCAGTCTGCCTGAATGGACAGCTCGTCCTTTCGCCGCTGGAAAGGCTTGATTAGCTCTTGCATTTCAACGGGGATGCTGGCCCAGCTCCCATGCAGCACACAGTTTTTTACTAGGGTCAGCAGAGGATCTTGGCTGGTTCAAGTCCTAATCTGGTGGGCCGTGACAGGTGATTTATCATTTTTAAACGCTTCCATGACCATCAACAAGTCTGCGGGCTGCGCCATCATCAACAAGTTTGCAGGCTGCGCCATTTCCACCCCCATGGTGGGCAATGGTAACCGACTGAGAGCATCCGCACAGTTCTCGGTGCCTGGCCTGTGGTGGATGGTATAGTTACACGCTGATAGCGCGAGTGCCCACCTTTGTATGCGGGCTGAGGCATTAGTATTTATTCCCTTGTTTTCAGCGACCAGGGATATGAGGGGCCTGTGATCGGTTTCCAGCTCAAATTTGCGGCCAAACAGGTACTGATGCATTTTCTTTACCCCGAACACACACACACACTAATGCTTCTTTCTCAATCATGCTGTAGGCCCTCTCGGCCTTAGACAAGCTCCTGGAGGCATAGGCGACAGGTTGCAACTTACCTGCAAAGTTAGCTTGTTGTAATACACACCCGACTCCATACGACAACGCATCACATGCTAGCACAAGTCTTTTACATGAGTTATACAATACAAGCAGCTTGTTGGAGCAGAAAATGTTTCTGGCTTTCTCAAAAGCAATTACTTGTTTTTTTTTCCCATACCCAGTTCTCACCTTTACGCAATAACATATGTAGGGGCTCTAAGAGGGTGCTTAACCCCGGTAGGAAGATACCAAAATAGTTGAGGAGTCCCAGGACCGACCACAACTCCGTGACGTTCTGTGGCCTGGGCGTGTTCCTGATAGCCTCTATCTAGGCGTCTGTGGGCCGAATGCTGTCCGCCGCGATCTTTCTCCCCAAAATCTCCACTTCTGTTGCCATGAAGACGCATTTCGACCTCTTCAGCCGCAGCCCTACGCGATCCAGTCGCTGGAGGACCTCCTCCAGGTTTTGTAGGTGCTCGACGGTATCCCAACCCGTGACCAATATGTCGTCCTGAAAAACCACCGTGCTTGGTACCGACTTGAGTAGGCTCTCCATATTTCTCTGGAAGATCGCTGCAGCCGACCGAATTCCAAACGGGCATCTGTTGTAGATGAACAGTCCCTTGTACGTCTTGATACAGGTGAGGCCCTTCGAAGACTCCTCCAGCTCCTGCGTTATGTAGGCCGAAGTCAGGTTGAGCTTGGTGAACATCTTGCCTCCTGCCAGCGTCGCAAATAGGTCGTATGCCTTAGGTAGTGGGTATTGGTCCTGTAGCGAGAAACAATTAATAGTTACTTTATAATCGCCGCAAATCCTGACCGTGCCATCACCATTGAGTACTGGAACAATCGGGCTGGCTCACTCGCTGAATTCCACTGGGGAGATGATGCCCTCGCATTGCAACCTGTCCAGTCGATTTCCACTCTCTCCCTCATCATGTGAGGTACCGGGGACTCGCGCCTTGTGGTGAATGGGTCGAGCCTCTGGGACCAAGTGGATCCGCACCTTCGCCCCGGAAAAGTTTCCAATGCCTGACTCAAAAAGGGAAGGAAATTTGTTAAGAACCTGGATACATGAGGCCTCATCGACATGTGATAGCACTTGGATGTCATCTCAGTTTTGCCCAGCCAGCTCCTTCGAAGCAGTGTGGGGCCATCGCCCGGGACAATCCAGAGTGGCAGTTCATGCACCGTGCCCTCGTAGGTGACCTTGACCATAGCGCTGCCCAGAACAGTGATGAGCTCTTTGGTGTACGTTCTCAGTTTCATGTGGATGGGCTCACGGCTGGTCTGAGTGCCTTGTTGCACCACAGTCTCTCAAACATCTTTTTACTCCTGATGGATTGGCTAGCGCCAGTGTCCAGTTCCATGGCTATGGGTAAGCCATTCAGTTTTACATTTAGCATTATAGGTGGACATTTCGTCAAATGTGTGCACCCCATGTACTTCAGCACCTGCCTCCTCTCTTTGAGGCTCTGAAATTGCTTTGATGCACCTTGGACCGATCATCCTCTGCTACGTGGTGGTTAGCAGGTTTTGCAGAGCTTGCAGCTCGTCTGCAAGCTCGTTGGAGGTGCCCCATTGTTCCACAGCTCTTGCAAACATAGTACTGGTCTAGCCGTTCGACATAGGGTTCCCAGTCCTCACCCTCCGAGAACTTCTCCAGGATGCCCACAGTTTGCTGCATCTTTGCATTGGATTCGTATACTCGTCGCCAGTTATTGTGTTCCTAACACAGATGAGACTGCACACAGGGAGGTTAAAGTAACAGTGACCTCAGTCTTTATTAAGACACTCCAGTGTGAGTAACAGGCCTTAGGGGCCGGCTTATATACAGTACTTCCAAGGGATGCTGGGATCCCTTGGGACTTCAGGGGATGCGCTCCCTGGTGGCAGAACATGGGAGTGCATGCTTTACAGATACACAACAATAACTATCACTCCTAACATCTCCTTGATGCTGACACAATGCTATAAATCATGCTGAGGTTAATTCAGAATAAGTATTATAGTCCATGCCACAACTGGGAACTACTAATGTTCTTCCCTCTCCCCACCCAAAAAATGTTTTACTCTTGCCTTAATAAAAATCAATGCACAAAGCAGAATGTATAGTGTTGCTAACTCCAGAATGAAAAAACTCTGGAGATTGTAAGAATAATATGATATTCAGATCTTACCTTGAGTGCCAAAAGTTGTTTGTTTAACTTGTATAAAACCCAACCATGTGATCTATCACTGTCTTGTCTCTTCAATTTAGTCAAATGTTTTGAGGAAGTTACAAGTTGGTGGATGTTGGAAGACATGCTTTGTGAGATCTTTATAAATGACCATCATGGGGAGCCTGGATGTTTGCACCGCCTGCTGGCAGTCTAGAGTTAAAGGGCTGGATTTTGGGCTTTGCTCATTTCGGGGCGGTAATAGCGGCGGGGCGATGAAGTTTGCGCCTCAGTCAGCAAAATTGGGCAGCTGGGCCCTGAGTGTGGGGCAGAGTGCTAGGCCAGCTAAGCATGTGAAAATCCTAAGCCAAACAGCTGGCCTTGGAGCGCTGGGGAGGCCTGGGGAGAAAAAAAAGCCTGAAACACGCCCACCAAAAACATGCCCATAAGTAAGTCACGCCCACCACACCATGAATCGTTTTTAAAAAAAAAAACAATCACACTTATCTTACTGCACCTGCTACAGCTCAGACCATCTGCTTTCACAGGCGGCCCTAGCACGCCGCTCTATGAAGCGCTACGGATCGGGTGAGAGCCAAAAATCGAGCCGGTGTCGCAACCAGAGACATTGCACACAGGCACACACGGGCGGTAATGCTCCGCGTCCCACCGATACCGGCCCTGAAAACCCCGGCGGGGCGCTGGAAGCTGGCCGCCCGCCTGGAAGAGCTTACCGCCGTCATTGCCACCTCTCCGGGGCGAAGACAGCAACAAGTGGAAAATCCAGCGAACTTCATTCACAATGTGAAAAATAACTTTTCAGGCACATTCTGATACAAACTTGAATTGGCTTTCATACACTGACATGCATGAATATACTTACAAGCAGAGGCCCTGTGAAGCAGACTATTGATGTAAGAATTGCATTAATCAATACATTTTGACATGGATCAGTGGTAAGTTTGTTTGCACTATGATTTAAAGATCTTGGCTGATATGTCAAAGGAGAACCTGCACAGGAAAAGAGGGAAAGCTCAAGATTGAATCAACTCTTCTACATCTTTTAATGCTGACTACAGAGCTCAGTGTACATGGCCCAGCAATGGATTGACGAGACACTTTCATGAAGCAAATTACTTATGGATGTTGAAGGAATTAATGTTTAAGGTGGGCCACCACTGGTCCTATTAGGGACTGCTGGTTACTTTCAGTTCCATAGAAGATCAGAATTACATCAGGATCCTAAATACTTTGTTTCAGACAGGCATGCTGGTGACCTAAATCGAGGCCCACTTGAAAATCGCATCAGGTGGGTCTCGTGTAGCAAATCAGTGGTGAAGTATCAAAAGAAAATCTGGCTTGCTACTGCCCCATTCGGGCTGAAAAAAGGTGACGATTGTGAAACTAAAATTGTCCCCCATATGTTTCTCTGTACAGCTGTTACAGAGATGACAAGGGGCGGGAAAAGGGTGCTTTCTCTGCTAGTAGACCAAATGGAAGTTGGTCAAGTGTTTAAAAAAAATTACACATTTCTAGAGGAATAACATGAAATAAAACAATCTAACATTGAATGGGAAGATCACAATTTCATTCCCATATTCCGCTCGATTCCAGCTCTGAATCAGTCAGAAGCTATAATATGTCCTGTGGGGGGAGTGGGTGAAGCGACAAAATCAGACTAGGATATCCTATTTGGGTGATGCCATATCTTCCTACCAGCCAGCCCAAGACCATTTGTGGAAGTCTGGGAACAGGCAGCCTACCTTCTCAGCAGCAGAGAGGTGCATACCTTAGATTAAAAATGCATAATGGATTTTAAAAATTGCATGTTGAGATGGCACCAAATAGCATTTGTGCCATGGCAGCCTTGAGCAATATGAAGTCAAACCACTGCATAGCCAGGGAAAATTGGTTGCTCTTTAAAACAACAATGAATGCGCAATCACACATGGAGAGACTGAACTGATGCAGAGGCTTCATAGAGTATGTCAAAAATTAAAGAGCTAAGTTTATGCCATAGATCATGGTGTCGAAATCCATTATAATTGCACCAATTAGATTCAAACTTTGACATTGTTTTAATTCTGTGAATCACTGGAAGACTAATTTAGACATCCTGATTGATTGATTGATTTATTGGTTCCTATCACTCCAACATACGACTTGTTCCTTGCATTACCACTCCATTCCTCTTTTCCCACCTGTTACATCACCGGAATATCATAGGCCTTCTTCCAGCCTTTGTTCCATATAGTCCATGCATCACAAACACAACATATATCTTTAATATAATTAACTTTGAATGATAGCATTACTTTAAAACAAAATGGTGAACTATAGTATAAGGACAGGGCTTCATTTAACAAACCTCATGCTGTGAATTAAATTGTGTGTCACTGCATTAAATCCAAATCCCATTCCAGATAACTGAATATCGTTAAAATAATAATATTACACCAATTCGGCTGTCCTGCCTGGGTGCTATTTTTGCACTCACAGGGAGGCATTGGAGTGTGGATATAACTGTGTTGTATTTGTTGAAGAAAGTTAATGAAACGAAGCCTGCTTGTACTGCGTACAGTTTTGGTCTCCGTATTTAAGAAAGGATATACTTGCATTGGAGGCTGTTCAGAGAAGGTTCACTAAGCAGAGAAGGTTCACTAGTTTGATTCCGGAGATGAGAGGGTTGACTTATGAAGATAGACTCAATAGGTTGGGTCTATACTCATTGGAGTTCAGAAGAATGAGAGGTGATCTTATTGGAACATATAAGATAATGAGAGGGCTGGACAAGATGGATGCAGAGAGTATATTTCCACTCATGGGAGAAACTAAAACTAGGGGGCATAGGGCTAGAACCTCTACTTTTGTGCTTATCGCCCAAAAATGGGTGTTATTTCTGGCGTGGGCGTTAAAAAAGAGTTTTCTGATTGCGGGCTTCTCGCCCATTCTCAAAACACCTAGTTTCCATTTTTGAAAATGGGCGTTACCGCGAGCGATATCAAATGGGCGGTAGCGTTAAATTTTTTTGATCTTCTGCCGTAAAGTGTGGCTGTCCTTAGCAACGGCATGGCAACACTCGATTCCCGCGATTCTGGAGGTCAAGGGTCACCATGACATGCGCAGAAGAGGAGACAGAGAGAGAGAGGGAGCTCAGAGGCACCGAAAACGTGTGTGGCTGTGGTGTGTGCTTGTCTGGCTGTTGTGGGAGGCACGACAGAGATTCACCAGTAGCATAAAGCCTACTAAGCACCAAGAACATAGTTGGCACCAAGTTTTTGTCCAACAAATAAGATATAACATGGAAGGGATGGAGGAGGCCCTGGAGCTGGTGGCCAGAAACACTGGTGGCAGAGGGCTCCCTGTGGTCCCGGAGCGCGGCACTGCACCCCAAGGTGCCGCACCCCCATTGCCAACCACACATGAGAGCCAGCAGCAACATCTTGCTTCTGGCTTGGAGCACGTTCCCACCTCAGGACTGTCCTCTCCCATTTCCGTCCAAACAGCACTTCGGCCGTTTCCCCCACCCGCTCCCCCCCCCCTCCAGTGAAGCATCGCCTGAGGACCTCCTCGGCCAAGCGGCTTGGAGTCAGGAGGGGAAGGGGTAGAGGTGGGGAGGAGAAGCGGGGGATGGGGGGGAAGGGGGCGGGGGGGAAGGGTTGGTTTGTGTAGAAATACTGATGATTTCAGACTAATGTTTGGTTTAAGTGTTTTTTATTTAACAAAACCTTGTAACACATTGGCTTAGATCGCTGCATCGTTACACGTTGGTGATTCCTTAACATCAAAGGATATAATCACACTTAACTTCAATCAACTTAAACTTTAACTGTCACCAAGGTGTATTGCGGGTGGTGTAACGTCTGGTCCTCCTCATCTGTCTGTCACTTTGTACATTGGGCACATAATGCAGTGGAGCGTTCCTTCGGCGATGTCGAGTCTGCTGCATGTATTTGGTCACCAAGAGAGAGTGAGAAAGAACAGGCCCCATTGCAAATAGCTCTCTGTTTTCCACCGATTGGTCACAAACAAAGAATGTCCCGATGAAGACATTTTTTCAATTCCAATCGGTCACAGTATGGTCAAGATGTTTTTACAAATGTTCACATCAACTCCAACGACCTGCAGAGTACATCTGAACTCGCTGAGGTTGAAGCACAGCAGCCTTTTATAGGACTCAATTTGTGATCTAGAACATGGCGTCCATAGTGCTGTGATTCGTTCCGGTTAGTTCCACTTTTTGTGGGCGGTTTTTTGGGCAAGCGATATGTGTGCGAGGTGGTGAAATTGACGATGGACGATCTCCATGGCCGCTAGTTTAGGTAAATATGCTCTTTACGACAAAAAACAGTGGGCGGGCGTTAATATTGAATCTCGGTGTTAATTCCATGCGGAAAGTAACGCTGGATGATATGGGCGTTGAATTCGCCGATTCTGCTGATTCCGCCCCAAAAAAGTGGGCGAGCGGTAATATTTTTTCTCGCCGTTAAGCATTTGGGGAAAGTAACGCTCGCCGATAAGTTTCCTAAAAATGCCCGTCAGTTTCTATTTTGTGCCAAAATGGGCGATTATATAGGCGTTATACGTCGTTTCAGCGGTAAAATGGGCATTAAGTTAAGCATGCAAAAAAAGTGGAGGTTCCAGCCCATAGTCTCAGAATAAGGGGCCACCCATTTAAAACTGAGATGTGGACGAATTTCTTCTCTGAGGGTCGTAAAGCTGTGGAATTCACCGACCCAGAGAGCTGTGGAGGCTGGTCTTTGAATATATTTAAGGCGGAGATAGACATATTTTTGAGCGATAAGGGAATAAAGCGTTATGGGGAGCAGGCAGGGAAGTGGAACTGAGTCCATGATCAGATCAGCCATGATCTTATTGAATGGCGGAGCAGGCTCGAGGGGTCACATGGCCTACTCCTGTTCTTATTTCTTATGCTCTTGTAAATAAAAAGACATGAATGCCAATTATGCTTCTGACACACATCACAAGAACGTTTCAAATTATTATTGAGGATAAGCTCAAGATATTTTTCTGGAATGTTTCCATTTCTTATGCACTTTATTGGTTCATTAATCTTGATTGCACAGGCCATATTATTTTCTTGCTGTTGTGATGGCGTGTGACTGATGAAGAGTGGCAGTCCGGGGTCTTGCTCGAGTAATGTATTATTGATCCTATTTGGAAAAGAAATGAAAATTGAATCTTTATAATGCAGTTTATGTGGTTTGTACTGTATGTTCCATTAAGCAAGAGGTTAGATTAGCAGAAGTTCTGCACCACAGTCTACATTAACAAAACGTGTTGTCTATAAATTCCAAATCTGTTCAATAGTCTGGGACTGAAAATGAACTGTTGTATGAAGTGATGGGAACAAACCACGTGCCGATACATTTAATTAGATAACTGTAAATTAAAAAGGAGAACCTGCAAATGCTGGAAATCTGAAATAAAATACAGAAAAAGCTGGAAATAAATAGCCTTTCAGTTAGCATCTGTTAGGAGAAAAGACAAGAACAGATAATGAGGGCTACACACCCGTAATATCATAACCTGTCTTTTCTCTTTACGGATGCTAAGTGACCTAATTGTATGCTGCTTTATTTTGCTTTATAATTATCTGTTGTGCTCACTTATTTTTGACGGAGTAAGATTATTGTGGAATATCTTTTGATGCATGATTATAAGAGTATTTGGTGCTGTTGGTTTTTCTGTTTCTTCAGAATCCACTCTGTCATCTTAAATATTATACTGAAAAGGGCACAGGCATAACAAACCTTTCTGATATCACTACAATGCTTGGGTAAACTGGAAAATTGCTTATTTTATAAAAATGTACTAAGTGAAACTTGGTGCTCAAAAGTAATCATGTCTACACAATATTCCATGCAGTATTAACCGATTCACATCCAGATACTTGTTAACAGAGGTTGTCTTTGTGAAATTGTCATTTCTGAGTGCACCACCACTAAGACAAGCTTAAAACTTACATTTGCTAAAGTAAAGGTTTTGTGTTTGTAAACTGCAGTTGACTTAATACAAACAGATGGTTAGTTTTTTGTTATCCTATTGCAACTGTTGAAATGCACTTTAAAATATTTAATGAGAAAATTATTTCCTAATAATCAACAGTGCATTATCTCTCAAGAATCTCTTGGTGGTGGAGTATGATTATGCTACATATATTAATGATGTACAGTGCATCGTCCATTAGTATCTGCCATGATGTCCACTAATTGCAAAAACTATGAGAGACATTCTCCTCTTTGGGGCTGAGTTTCAGTCATTACTTCCATCCTCTCTTCTGCGTCCACCCCACCCCGACACATTCTCCTGGGTCAGGACTCATTATAGATGCATAACAGGCTCCCAAAAAGAGCCTGGTAGCTGTAGGAAGTGGCAGTAAGTGGAGCAGAAAGAAGGCAAATCCACTGGAAACCAGGGCCTGACTCCCCCACCACCATTTACATGCAGTGGCTGGGGTAACAGCAGGTTGTCCTGGCGGGGGCTGGGGGAAGGGAGATCCCATTCAGGTGGTGCAGTGCTGGGAGGCCTCTCCAACTGAATGTTGTCAGATTCTCTGCTGCGATCACTGAGAAGAATTTCTCCCATTAGCTTGGAGCTGCATGAAACTACCATGTGAATTCCAGCAACATAGAAACATAGAAATTAGGTGCAGGAGCAGGCCATTTGGCCCTTCGAGCCTGCATCGCCATTCAATAAGATCATGGCTGATCATTCAACCTCAGTACCCCTTTCCTGCTTTCTCTCCATACCCCTTAACCCCTTTGGCCCCAAGGGCCATATCTAACTCCCTTTTGAATATATCTACCAAACTGCTCTCAACAACTTTCTGCGGTAGAGAATTCCACAGGTTAACCACTCTCTGAGTGAAGAAGTTTCTCCTCATCTCGGTCCTAAATGGCTTACCCCTTATTCTTAGACTGTGACCCCTGGTTCTGGAACTCCCCAGCAACGGGAACATTCTTCCTGCCTCTAACCTGTCCAATCCCGTCAGAATTTTATATGTTTCTATGAGATCCCCTCTCATTTTTCTAAACTCCAGTGGATACAAGCCCAGTTGATCCAGTCTCTCCTAATATGTCAGTCCTGCCATCCCGGGAATCAATCTGGTGAACCTTCGCTGTACTCCCTCAATAGCAAATCTTAAGTATAAAGTTTCTGTGCCTATCGTGGCAAAAAATAATTCTTCCCACTCACATTACAGTTTAAAAAAAAATCTAGATCTAGTTGCCATGACAATTGCTCATCCACACTACTATGCAGCCTTAAAAATAACATGTATATTATAATAAACACACACAAATTCAACAAATCAGGTAAAATCTTGGCTTGTCATTAACCCATCCTATCTTGCATAGCTGCAGTTGCTTTTTCAAACACAGGCCCATGCAATTTGCCAGACCTCTTGTATACCCTTAGCATTCCCCAGTAGCTCCAATGGACACCACTCAGTTGAGACCCAATTTTACCAATGTCTGCAAGAAAGAGCATGTGTAATGGGATATTATTATTCCTTTACTGTCAGTTGAATGTCTTTTACACTTGCATGAGTAGCAGACACATTACCTCCTATAGTCTGTTTGCTCCCTGCATTTCATTTTCAGGAACAAATTAAATAATAAGCTCTATATGAAACTGGCATTCCCAAGCAGCAGCAATGAGATGAGAACTGCAGCCTTTATAAACTTCACTCGGTCTCGTGCTTTAAAGCCGCACATCTGCCAGTCAGGTGAATTGCATTTCCCACTGTCCAAATTGTAGCAGGGTTTTAAATGCACTTCCCACCTCTGTGTCCCATGCCCCCCTCCCCCCCCCCCCCCCTCCCCTCCAAACAAAACAGAAACATAGCACAGAAACAGATAGCTGTGGCCGGACCTTGTGATTTTTACCTCACTTCTCCAATGTTTTATAGCACCCTTAGCTGTCATCTTTGTCTTGGCCTTGTAGCCTAATAGAATCCATCATTCAGCGACCAGACACAGCTCTGCAAAACACATCTGCGGCAGGCTAGCTAGGCTATGCCCTCACTTGCTCAGTGACTGGACATTCCTGTCAACTGGCATTCGTTTTTTTAATCAAGAATGTCACTTTTTTTTCCTTCTGCCTCAGTGAAGAGCCTTGCTGCATGTTTCTACATTAAAGGTGCTATATAAATGTAAGCTGTTGTATTTTTGCCCCAACCAATGAATTATTTTTGGAAGTGTTAGAAGTCACTGTTCTTATGTTGGCAAATGTGGCAGCAAATGCACCCAGCATGGTCCCACAAACAGAAAATGAGATAAACAACTAGTTAATCTGGCTTTCTAGTGTTGTTGGCTATGAAAGAAATGTTGGCAAGGACACTGGGAGGACTATATGTTCTTTGAATAGTGCAATAGCGATCTTCACATCAGGGATGTAAGATTATCTGAAATCTGCTGGAGTGTGAATAGTGTCAAAGACTTTCATAGAACAGAGATAGTTCAAAAAAGAGAGCATTATAATGGAGATACAAACTTTCACGGGGCCTTGGGGAATGACAAGGGATTGAAGTGAAGATTACTGTGGAAATCGGCAAGTCAAATATTGATTCTGCTTGGTTTTGAAGTATCACAAATACATTATTTCATGCTTGAAATGGTAAACACAAAAATATAAGAACATAAGAAATTTGGCCCCTCAAGCCTGTTCCGCCATTTAATATCATGGCTGATCTGATCGTGGGCTCAGCTCCATTTCCCTGCCCACTCCCCATAACCCTTCACTCCCTGATCGCTCAAAAATCTGTCTATCTCCACCCTAAATATATTCAATGACCCAGCCTCCACAGCTCTCTGGGTCAGAGAATTCTACAGATTTACCACCCTCAGAGAAGAAATTCCTCCTCATCTCAGTTCTAAATGGGCGACCCCTTATTCTGAAACTATGCCCCCTAGTTCTAGATTCCCCCATGAGGGGAAACATCCTCTCTGCATCTACCTTGTCAAACCCCCTCAGAATCTTATATGTTTAATAAGATCACCTCTCATTCTTCCAAACTCCAATGAGTATAGCCCCAACCTGCTCAACCTTTCTTCATAAGACAACCCCTTAATCTCAGGAATCAAACTTGTGAAGATTCTCTGAACTGCCTCCAATGCAAGTACATCCCTCCTTAAATAAGGAGACCAAAACTGTACACAGTACTTCAGGTGCGGCCTCATTAATACCCTGTACAGTTGTAGCAGGACTTTCCTGCTTTTATACTCCATCCCCTTTGCAATAAAGGCCAACATTCCATTTGCCTTCCTGATTACTTGCTGTACCTGCGTACTAACTTTTTGTGTTTCTTGCACAAGGACCCCCAGGTCCCTCTGTACTGCAGCATTTTGTAATCTCGCTCCATTTAAATAATAATTTGCTTTTTTATTTTTCCTGCCAAAGTGGATAACTTCACACTTTCCCACATTATACTCCATCTGCCAAATGTTTGCCCACTCACTTAGCCTGTCTATATCCCTTTGCAGATTTTTTGTGTCCTCCTCACAACTTGCTTTCCCATCCATCTTTGTGTCATCAGCAAACTTGGCTACATTACACTCGGTCCCTTCATCCAAGTCATTAATATAGATTATAAATAGTTGAGGCCCCAGCACCGATCCCTGCGGCACCCTACTAGTTACCATTTGCCAACCGGAAAATGACTCATTTATCCCGACTCTCTGTTTTCTGTTAGTTAGCCAATCCGCTATCCATGCTAATATATTATCCCCAACCCCGTGTATTTTTATCTTGTGCAGTAACCTTTTATGTGCCACCTTATCGAATGCCTTCTAGAAATCCAAATACACCACATCCACTGGTTCCCCCTTATCCACCCTGTTCGTTACATCTTCAAAGAACTCCATTAAATTTGTCAAACATGATTTCCCTTTCATAAAACCATGCTGACTCTGCTTGACTGTATTATGCTTTTCCAAATGTCCATAAATGATGAAAGAAGTTTGGAAGAACAAGGAAGATCAGTACGTACCAGAGCCAGATTGTTCACATCTCGTGTTACGCCACCAATCATATCTGCAGGCCTGAAACACTTCCTCACATCTCCCTTGTAAGGTTGCACCTCCACTTCGCAAACATCAGGGGTTTGGGTCTTGTGGCACAGACTCCATTTCCTGTCTCATACATTCATTTTGCCAAGACTAAAATAGGAGGGTAAATTCACTGATCCTATATCCCAGTGATCAACTGTGCTTGAAGGTAATGTGGGTCAGAGAATCAGTATGATGTATTGTCACCCTATAATGTCCATCCTGTCCCTTTTTACAAAGGAAGATGAACCTGCTCAGAGAGCAGTACATTTATACAATACTTCAATTTACAACCTTGTGGCTATAATCCCTTTAAATCTTAGCTTTTCCTTTGGTAAGTTCCCAGCTCCAAGCCCAATTTTCCAAAATATCCCCTGTGGTGTGTTGGAATATGTGTTGACCTCTCAAGAACCAACTCCTAAAAGTATGAAGAGGGTTAAAAGGGCTGGAATCTATGTTGACCTTTATTTTTCGAGAAAATGTTGCCTAAATGCCAGAGAAAGGTAGGTCAACATTCAATCTGTGGTTTTGTTGAGGAGCTTTCATCTGAATGTTTTACAAGAATTGATGAGTTATTAGCCAATAAAAAAAAATCCTAATTAGGATGTTAATTAAGAAGTTTATTTTTCATTTTAGCCATGCATCAGGAAAATAATATTGTGTGTGGATAATTGGAGAATTTGACAACAAAAGGGAATTACAAAAGAGTATCACAATAGAAAATCCAAGTTGTTTCAAATTCATCCTTTGAGAAGGAATAAGATTTACAAAACATATTCTAAGATAATGACGAGCAATGGATTTGTTTACCACATGATTTAAGAACATAAGAAATATGAGCACGAGTAGGCCATTTGGCCCCTTGAGCCTGCTCCGCCATTTAATAAGATCATGGCTGATCTGATCTTGGGCTCAGCTCCACTTCCCTGCCGCTCCCAATAATCCTTTATTTTAAGACCATAAGAAATAATTGAAAGTAATATCAAATGGGCAAGCCAGTTATTGTATAGTATTTTACCTGTATCCTTGAAAACTGTTTCCAGTAGCAGAAGGGCTGATAATCAGAGGACACGGATGTAAGGACATTGGAGAAAGAACCAGAGACGCGAGTTGTTACGATCTGGAATGCACTGCCTCAAAGGCTGGTGGAAGCACCTTTCAAATGATCAATTTCAAAAGGGAATTGGATAAATATTTGAATGGTAAAAAATTGGCAATTCTATGGGGAAAGGGAGCGCGACTAATTGGTTAGCTGTTTCAAAGAGCCGGCACAGGCATGATGGGCTGAATGGCCTCCTTCTGTGCTGTATCATCCTATGATTCTAAAATGTATTTCTTGTCAATACTGATGGTGCTTTAATTACGCAACTATTACTTTCTTTAAAATTCAAGAGAATGTGCTGCAGAAGTGTCAGCCTGGCTCAGTGGGAGTATTCCTGACCTGATCCCACTTGCTGGAGGCAAATTGGGAGGGCGGGTGATCAACCCGCTCCCAGGGGGCACAACCTTAATTTAAATATTGTAGTGAGGCTGAAATCCACTATTTCCCCCTCCATTTTGAATTTCACTGCCTGTGGACCGGTTACCCGGCAGTTAAACAAAGGTGGGGACTGCTGCATCCAGGAGGTAAGTGGATTTATACCTACCCCACGAGGCCTCCAATCACATTCCCAGACCGACCACCCACCCACCCCAACGATGATGTTAAGGCCAGTCTAGATCCTCTGCTCCCCTTATCTCTGGCCTACCCCACAATTCCTGACCCCCCCCCACCCCCTGCTTGCCGATCACCCCATTGCTTGCCAATCCTGCAACCCCTACCACCGATCCTCTCTCCCCCTCCCGATTGCCAACCCCCCCTCCTGCCAATTCTCGATCACCCCTCTCAATTCCCTCCCCCCCCCCCCCCCCCGATTCCTGCCCACCTCCCACCCCCGGCGCGATCCCTCCCCTGGACCGACCCCCCGCAACTGTGGCCTACCCGCCCGCAGCCAGCCAGCTTCTCGAGCTGGCTGGTTGCGGCAAGAAACTGAAGCGTCACATGCAAATTAGGCTGGTAAAATTGGCAGGGTCTGTGAGAAACCCGGCTCCAGTTTACAATCAAACTGCCAGTAAATAGGTAGTGGAGAAGCTGAGAGACGTGGAGAAAATGGAATCTTAGAAATTTACAGCACAGAAGGAGGCCATTTTGGCCAACAAAGAGGTATGCAGCCTAATCTCATTTTTTCCAGCTCTTGGTCCATAGGTTACGGCACTTCAAGTGCACATCCAAGTGCTTTTTAAATGTGTTGAGGGCTTCTGCCTCTACCAGTCTTTTGGGAAATGAGTTCCAGACATCCATCACCATCTGTGTGATGAAATTTCCCCTCAAATTCCCTCTAAACCTCCTACCAATTATTTTGATTCCTGGTTCTTGACCCCTCTGGTATGGGAAATGGGTCCATTCTATCCACTCTATCTAGGCCCCTCATAATTTTATACCCCTCAATAAAATTTCCCCTCAGCATCCTCCAAAGAAAACAAACCCAGCCTATCCAATCTTTCATCATAGCTAAAATTCTCCAATTCAGGCAACATCCCCGTAAATCTCCTCCGGTGCAATCACATCTTTCCTGTAATGTGGTGATCGAAACTGCACGCAGTACTCTAGCTATGGCCTAACTAGTGTTTTATACAATTCAAGCATAACCTTGCTGCTCTTGTATTCTATGCCTAGGCTAATAAAGGAAAGTATTCCATATGCCTAGATGGAGCTGGATATCATCAGTGTGCATGTGATAACAACAAGGGGCAGCATGTAGTTGAGGAAAGGGAAGGAACCATGGGCAGGAGTCCCAAGGTGATGGTGCAGGCTGGGAAGAGAAGCTTTTGGTAAAGATGCTTGGGCTATGATTGGATGGGTAAGAGTGGAACCAACAAGTGAGGGCCATCTTATTGAGCTAGACAGTGGAGAAGAAGCATTGGTATAGGATGCTGTGGTCACCCGTGTTAAAGGCAGAGATATCAGGGGGGATAATCCACCACGGTCACAGTCAGAGAGAATGTTGTTTGTGACGTTGGTTAGGGGTACAGCTAAATAAATTGCGTTGAATGAGGGTTGCGATTAAGGCTTTACACCAACACTTTTGCTTTTGTTCATGGCAAAAAGGCTGTTTCCATTAATAGATCGACTCACCTATAATCTGAAACATGCCCCTCTTATGCTGTGTCTGAGATAATGTGCCCAGGATTCAAAGATTGCTCCTAATTATGGTATATGGTGGAGTGACGATCATACCAAAGGCCTACATTTTCCTTTAAACTGTCAGATTATTATGGGTTGAAGTCAGAATATTATCCCCAATCTGTAATTCTTTTCAGTTGAATATTTGTGTCAGTGGTGGAAGAGTGCTGTAAGAGATCAATCATATGCGGTCAGTACAGTGAGTGAATGATCCATTTCTAGGCATCAGACAATACTTCTCGGTTAATAGCTGCATGACATTTCCCTCCTCCTTCCCTAGAACATGCTCCCTCTGTTTGCCTCCTTCATTATCATTCTTAAATCATTTATTTGGGGCTAATTTTGACTTTGTATGATAGTGTAAAATGTGTCTTGGTGAAACTGACGCCTGTTTTACATCACTCACGATTTTTATTTCCATTCAAGTCAATGGTCCATGAAGAGCAATAGAAAGGTTATGCATCTATTTATAGGTTCAACAGTTCGAACAATTAAGAATAAACTAATACTGAGGCAATTTAGAGAGCTAAAAATATTTTTAAATACTGTAGTGTGATGTCCATTCAATGCAAATTGAAAGATGAAATTAACCTGTCTCCCCACTCAATGGGCCCAACTTTGGCCATGACTTGCATCAATTTTTTTTGGAGTAAGTTGTTTTTTCTGGCGTAAGTTTAAAAAAAAATGCCATTTTCCCCCCAAAATTTACTCCCAAGTAAGTCAGTTAGGTACGATTTTTTTTTTTAGGTCAGTTTTTTTTTCAAAGGGGGCGTTCCCAGACACGTACACCAGTTTTGGCCATTTATGCCACTTTGGCCAGCAAAAACTTACTTCAAATCGACTTAGGTCAGCATATGTGGCCAGCTCTGAAAAATCTTGCGGGCAGTGAAGTAAAAGCAGCACACATTCGGCAGACGTTAGGGGCAGTAATAGCGAAGGGAAGAGAACTGGAGACGACCTCAACAACCAAGCACCAAACATTGCAAGGAAAAGCTCAAACAATTAAAATACTAAGAAAAATGAAGTAAATCCTACCGCGATGTCACCGGGGGTGCTGCTACACAGAGTGACCGGAGAAATGCAAGCTGCTGGCTGGGATGTCACCGGGGAAGGGGTGGGGGGGTGGGTAGCCAGAGAGAGATGCTGGTATACAAAACACTCTTCCCTCCTTCCCCCCACAAAAACACTCTTTCTCTCCTCCCCCTCCCTCCCAAAACACACTTTCTCTCCCTCGCCCCCCCCCCCCCCAAAAACACTCTTTCTCTTTTCACCCCCCCCCACCAAAAAAAACTCTCCTCCTCCCACCCCCCCCCCCAATCAAAACTCTCAAGCACAACCAATAATTAAAAAATAAAACTGAAGTCCTACCTCGCCCGGGAACTCAGCAGGCCGGCCGGCCAGTGCGGGAGACCACTCGGCCGGGGATAAGGTGCGGCGAGATCGGGGCGTCCCTTCGGCCGGGGATAGGGGCCGCAAGTATCGGGTCCTGCTCACAGCTCGCAGGACACGCTGGGAGGGCAGGAGCATGCGCGCAGACTTCTCTGCGCATGCGCGCAGGTGCCGGCAGTGTTTTCAGCGCTGGCCTGTTGCCCCCCGCCGCTCCCCCACTTCAGAATGCACGCCACGCCGGGACTCCAGGGACTCGGAAGAGCGACCAGGATGGGCCTCTTTTTTCCGCCGCCCTTCCCAGCGCGCAAAGTCGCCGCACTTAAAAAGGGGTTGGGCAAAGTTGGGCCCCATGTAACTTCTTCCATTGCAGTGTTAGATCTGCTTACTCCTAGAAAATGATGTACAGGTTTTCTTTTAACTGGGCTTTTGGTTGGTTTAGCCCATGCTCCTGTAATTTTAACTGTTGATGTTGGAATTAATGCTGAAGCTCCAATGGAGAGAAAATGTTGGCTTAATGAGAAATTTTACTCTGCCCTTTCTGAACATCTTTCTTCTGGATTTCATTTGTCTTGCAGACCATCTGTAATGAGCAAACCCTTTTTGAAGGTTCGACTCCAAAAAGTTCTGTGTATGTCCTACCTGATCACTATGCTCCCTTGGATTCTTTGCTTTTTGCACCTTGGCTCACAAGATATGTGCAAGAATCCTGAAATATGTGCGGAATAGACTTTGTAAACCATTGCTAGGTCATTAAATGCCAATGCAATATAATACAATTCTCATCTTTTAGAATAAAATTACTTGAGGTCAAATTCTTCAGCCAGTTGATGTCTTCTTATCAGAATATAATCTAATATTCATGAGAAAAAATTGACACCTGAAGTGAAAATTTAGTGAATGCAAATAAATAAGTTTTTGACACACCACGAAGTCAATACTGGAATTTCGAGGTAGCATTGTGGAGTGGTTATGTTCTCTATTTACAGTGACATTAATGCACATGTTAATGAGAGAGGTTGAATCTTGTCCTGTACATCAAACTTTTTTCTTATCTCTTACTATACAGTTGATAAACAGAAAACAAATGACGTCGGTCAGTGTGCAATGTATCGTTTTATACACAAAGGGAATTTATTCTCCAACTATCAATGTCGATGCCACTAAAGTAGATCACTAATCAATGAAGTGATTACAATAAATTCACAATTCAGATAACGATCACTGTCCCCACTGCTATTGGGCAGCCTATGCTGTGTAGTCCCCTTTTGAGTTTTTTTGAAGTAATTACAGTATGCTGGTGAAAATGGAAACTTGCATTGTTGCAATTGATGGTTCTCCGTATACTGCATTTAAAAAGCTTCTAATGTGCAGCAAGTAGTGAGCCCTACATGTTATGAACTGGATTGCAATAAAAATGCAGGTAATTTTAGACTTCTGAATGTGCATTGACAAAAATACAAAGAAGATACAAATTTAAATGGAAGGAAAATTGAGTAGGCTTTATTTCGAGTGTATGATCCTCCCAACTCAATTTAACTCTTTGCCAGGCAATACTTTACACCCAGGTGGTATCGATGAAAATCTACTACATTGACTTATGCAGTAGGCTGCAACCAGTGCAGTAAATACTGGCCCTGTTTAAAGCACTTAGGAGAACTGGATCAGTTTTTGATTCAGTAGATAGTAGGCGAAGGGATATTGATCTGGGTTAGGAAAAAGATCATAATTGGTCAGACTGAATTCAAAAACAGAACCTGGATAATAACTGAGGCAGAGTGGCTAAATAACTAATAGCATATGATATTGTGATAATGACCACATGCTATAGATTATATGCTCCAGCAAATAAAATACTATTAAATTGCAAGCACTTGATAAGGATTGGTATGTGCATATGTGGTGGGAATACTACAGATATAAATACCACATTGCTAAATAGCATTGATACCACATTTCAATGCACTAAACTATTTAAAGTCAGTATTTCAATAATAGTGTGATACTTTTGGCAAACACTCATTATGGATTAAAAATACAGACCTTTTCCCTTGTGCGTTTTCAAACAATTGTTGCATGTTCTTTTTTCACAGGTTCTGGGATACCTGAGATGAAGACAATCCTACGTGGGGTGGTGCTAAAAGAATACCTCACCTTAAAAACTTTTGTAGCCAAAGTGATTGGCTTAACTTGTGCATTAGGAAGTGGGATGCCATTAGGTAAAGAGGTAAGAGACTTGATTACAGTCAGTCACGTTTTGTGACTGTTGACTATTTGGCCAACAAGTAAATAAAGAAAAACTGTTTCCAATGACTGATAGAGGGCATAGATTTAAGGTAATTGACAAAAGAACCAGAGGTAACATGCACAGGCAGCTATTAACGAATATGATATAATTGGGATTACAGAGACATGGCTTCAGGGTGACCAAGGCTGGGAACTCAACATCTAGGGGTATTCAACATTCAGGAAGGATAGACAGAAAGGAGGTGGGGTAGCGTTGCTGTCTAAAGAGGAAATTAACGCAATAGTAAGGAAGGACATTAGCTTGGATGATGTGGAATCTGAATGGGTGGAGCTGCAGAATACCAAAGGGCAGAAAATTCCAGTGGGAGTTGTGTACAGACCACCAAACAGTAGTAGTGAGGTTGGGGACAGCATCAAACAAGAAATTAGGGATGCGTGCAATAAAGGTACAGCAGTTATCATGGGCGACTTTAATCTACATATAGATTCGGCTAACCAAACTGGTAGCAATGCAGTGGAGGAGGGTTTCCTGGAGTGTATTAGGGATGGTTTTCGAGACCAGTATCTCGAGGAACCAACTAGAAGGCTGGCCATCCTAGACTGGGTGATATGTAATGAGAAAGGACCAATTTGCAATCTTGTGCGAGGCCCCTTGGGGAAGAGTGACCATAATATGGTAGAATTCTTTATTCAGATGGAGAGTGACACAGTTAATTCAGAGACTAGGGTCCTGAGCTTAAGGAAAGGTAACTTCGATGGTATGAGGCGTGAATTGGCTAAAATAGACTGGCAAATGATACTTAAAGGGTTGACGGTGGATAGGCAATGGCAAACATTTAAAGATCACATGGATGAACTTCAACAATTGTACATCCCTGTCTGGAGTAAAAATAAAATGGGGAAGGTGGCTCAACCTTGGCTAACAAGGGAAATTAAGGATAGTGTTAAATCCAAGGAAGAGACATATAAATTGGCCAGAAAAAGCAACAAACCTGAGGACTGGGAGAAATTTAGAATTCAGCAGAGGAGGACAAAGGGTTTAATTAGGAGGGGGGAAATAGAGTATGAGAGGGAAGCTTGCCGGGAACATAAAAACTGACTGCAAAAGCTTCTATAGATATGTGAACAGAAAAAGATTAGTAAAGACAAAAGTAGGTCCCTTGCAGTCAGATTCAGATGAATTTATAATGGGGAACAAAGAAATGGCAGACCAGTTGAACGAATACTTTGGTTCTGTCTTCACGAAGGAAGACACAAATAACCTTCCGGAAGTACTAGGGGACAAAGGGTCTAGTGAGAGAGGAACTGAAGGATATCCTTATTGGGCGGGAAATTGTGTTAGGGAAATTGATGGGATTGAAGGCCAATAAATCCCCAGGGCCTGATAGTCTGCATCCTAGAGTACTTGAGGAAATGGCCATAGAAATAGTGGATGCATTGGTGATCATTTTCCAACAGTCTATCGACTCTGGATCAGTTCCTATGGACTGGAGGGTAGCTAATGTAACACCACTTTTTAAAAAAGGTGGGAGAGAGAAAATGGATAATTATAGACCAATTAGCCTGACATCAGTAGTGGGGAAAATGTTGGAATCAATTATTAAGGATGAAATAGCACATTTGGAAGGCAGTGACAGGATTGGTCCAAGTCAGCATGGATTTATGAAAGAGAAATCATGCTCGACAAATCTTCTGGAATTTTTTGAGGATGTAACTAGTAGAGTGGACAAAGGAGAACCAGTGGATGTGGTGTATTTGGATTTTCAAAAGGCTTTTGACAAGGTCCCACACAAGAGATTGGTGTGCAAAAACAAAACATATGGTATTGGGGGTAATGTACTGACATGGATAGAGAACTGGTTGGCAGATAGGAAGCAGAGAGTCGGGATAAATGGGTTCTTTTCAGAATGGCAGGCAGTGACTAGTGGGGTGCCACAGGGCTCAGTGCTGGAACCCCAGCTCTTTACAATATACATTAATGATTTAGATGAAAGAATTGAGTGTAATATCTCCAAGTTTGCAGATGACATGAAACTGGGTGACGGTGTGAGCTGTGAGGAAGATGCTAAGAGGCTGCAGGTTGACTTGGACAGGTTAGGTGAGTGGGCAAATGCGTGGCAGATGCAGTATAATGTGGATAAATGTGAGGTTATCCACTTTGGGGGCATAAACACAAAGGCAAAATATTATCTGAATGGCGGCAGATTAGGAAAAGGGGAGGTGCAATGAGACCTGGGTGTCATGGTTCATGAGTCATTGAAAGTTGGCATGCAGCTACAGCAGGCGGCGAAGAAGGCAAATGGTATATTGGCCTTCATAGCTAGGGGTTTTAGGAGCAGGGAGGTCTTACTGCAGTTTTACAGGGCCTTGGTGAGGCCTCACCTGGAATATTGTGTTCAGTTTTGGTCTCCTAATCTGAGGAAGGACATTCTTGCTATTGAGGGCGTGCAGCGAAGGTTCACCAGACTGATTCCCGGGATGGCGGGACTGACATATGAGGAGAGAATAGATCGACTGGGCCTTTATTGACTGGAGTTTAGAAGGATGAGAGGGGATCTCATAGAAACACATAGATTCTGACGGGACTGGACAGGTTAGATGATGGGTGAATGTTCCCGATGTTGGGGAAGTCCAGAACCAGGGGACACAGTCTAAGGATAAGGGATAGGCCATTTAGGACTGAAATGAGGAGAAACATCTTCACTCGGAGAGTTGTTAACCTGTGGAATTCCCTGCCGCAGAGAGTTGTTGATGCCAGTTCATTGGATATATTCAAGAGGGAGTTAGATATGGCCTTTACGGCTAAAGGAATCAAGGGGTATGGAGAGAAAGCAGGAAAGGGGTACTGAGGGAATGATCAGCCATGATCTTATTGAATGGTGGTGCAGGCTCGAAGAGCCGAATGGCCTACTCCTGCACCTATTCTATGTTTCTAAAACTTTTTTATGCAACGAGTACACTGCCAGATAGGGCGGTGGATACAGTTTCAATAGTAGCCTTCAAAATAGAATTAGATAAATATTTGAAGGAGAAATGTTGTTGCAGCGAGATGGGGAAAGAGTGGGGGAGGGGGACTAACTGGATTGCTCTTCGAAAGAACCGGCACAAACTCGATGGGATGAATAGTCTCCTTCTGTGCAGTACTATTCTCTGATTCTATAATTCTATAAATGATTTGTGGTTCAAACTATTGATATAAAGTTAGATTCAGTATTCCAGGATTCATTCCTAAAAGTCCAACATCCTCTTTTTTTACTTGACTGGGAAAAAAAGGCTAGAGTTGCTGGAACATAAGGGATACTAGATATTTAGATAAGATATCACTAAAGGAAATGGTCCAATTATCAAAACTGTTACCCAAATCAGTTTGAGAGAATTGGTGGTGGTCATTCCAACATCTCCCAGTAATATTTATAGATATAGACTTGGATTTTTCATACAACCTCAGTGTACCCCTGATCTGCCTTCCAAAACTGGACTTCCTACATTTCAAAATTCTCATCCTTATGTTCAAATCCCTCCATGGCTTCGCCCCTCCCTATCTCTATAATCTCCTCCAGCCTCACAATCCCCCAAGATGTCTGCGCTCCTCGAATGCTGCTCTCTTGAGCATCCCCGATCATAATCACCTTAAAAACTTTTGTAGCCAAAGTGATTGGCTTAAATTTGCAATAGGAAGTAGGATGTCATTAAGTAAAGAGGTAAGAGACTTGATTACAGTCAGTCATGTTTTGCGACTGTTGACCATTGGTGGCCGTGCCTTCTGTTGCCTAGGCCACAAACTCTGGAACTCCTTGCCTAAACCTCTCTGCCTCTCTACCTCTCTTTCCTCCTTCAATACGCACCATCAACATACCTCTTTGACCAAACTTTAGATCACCTGCGCTAATTTCTACTTTCGTGGCTTGGTATAAAATTTTTATCTTATAATGCTCCTTGTGAAGCACCCTGGGACATTTCACTACATTAAAGGCGCTATATAAATACATGCTGTTGTTAAATGAAGCAGGGTTCAGTGGACACATGCCCCCTCCCCCCGCCATCCCCGAGATTTCCCTGTATTTCTGCCCACTGCCACTGTAAAGCTGAGCCTGTATGGTGCCTCACAGGTGGGAAAGGATAAGGAAGGTGAAAGGTTACACAGGAGTGCAATTCTTCAAAACTGCTTTAGCTGTGGGTCACTTCCATTACTCTGAAGCAGCAGTTTCTGAGCATTTAAAGGTACATAGTGTGAAACCTGCTGAGAATTGAAGTGGATCTCACCACAGTGAAGTAATGGATTTTGCCTTGGAGATTCTATTGCTTGGGTGCTTTGAGCAGGAGGCAGATGAGGACATGCGGGTGAGACTAGAACTAGGGGCCATAAATACAAGTTAGTTACTAATAAATCCAACAGGGAATTTAGGAGAAACCTCTTTACTCAGAGAGTAGTTAGAATGTGGAATTCACTACCACATGGGGTAGTTGAGGCGAATACCATAGATGCATTCAAGGGCAAGTAGATAAGCACATGAGGGAGAAAGGAATAGATGGATATGTTGACGGGGTTAGATATTGAGGGGTGGGCGGAGGCTTGTATTGGAGCATAAACACTGACATGGGCCTGTTGGGTTGAATGTCCTGTTTCTGGGTTCCTTGGAGGCAGAGACAGAAGAAATTACAATACCATCCAGGACTACATAGTGTCAAAGAAAAATGAGTGAGGTCCTTCATAGGCTTCTGCTGCTTGCTGGGAGAAAAATTGGGGCAGCCAGCAGCAGAAATGGCCAAAAACACAGCAAGTGACTCAGAAGGAAAAGGGAGAGGGAGAAGAAATGGGGGAGAGGGATATACATACACACTTAAACATTGTAATGCAATGGAAGGAGGAAACGCACCATTTGAGTGGAGTGGGAAGGTCTGTAATGACCAAGGTCCCAAAGATAATGTCAGCAGATCTGAGGGCCAGAAGACAAAGACCGAGTCAAGAATAAGATTCTCACTGAAATCCCACCTTGTTTGTTAAATGAGGCTTCAAGAAAAAATGTGGTAAGGTGCCAGCAGGATCATGTGGGTGGGCAGTGCTCCCAACCCATCATTTTACCGATGATGTCAGAAAAATGCAGGCTATAACGACCGTATAATACAGTCAAGCAGAGTCAGCCTGGTTTCATGAAAGGGAAATCAAGTTTGACAAATTTGCTGGTATTCTTTGAGGATGTAATGAACAGGGTGGATAAAAGGGAACCAGTGGATGTCGTGTATTTGGATTTTCAGAAAGCATTCGATAAGGTGTCACATAAAAGGTTACTGCACAAGATAACATAGAAACATAGAAAATAGGTGCAGGAGTAGGCCATTCGGCCATTCGAGCCTGCACCGCCATTCAATGAGTTCATGGCTGAACATGCAACTTCAGTACCCCATTCCTGCTTTCTCGCCATACCCCTTGATCCCCTTAGTAGTAAGGACTACATCTAACTCCTTTTTGAATATATTTAGTGAATTGGCCTCAACAACTTTCTGTGGTAGAGAATTCCACAGGTTCATCACTCTCTGGGTGAAGAAGTTTCTCCTCATCTCTGTCCTAAATGGCTTACCCCTTATCCTTAGACTGTGACCCCTGGTTCTGGACTTCCCCAACATTGGGAACATTCTTCCTGCATCTAACCTGTCTAAACCAGTCAGAATTTTAAACGTTTCTATGAGATCCCCTCTCATTCTTCTGAACTCCAGTGAATACAAGCCCAGTTGATCCAGTCTTTCTTGATATATCAGTCCCGCCATCCCGGGAATCAGTCTGGTGAACCTTCGCTGCACTCCCTCAATAGCAAAAATGTCCTTCCTCAAGTTAGGAGACCAAAACTGTACACAATACTCCAGGTGTGCCCTCAACAAGGCCCTGTACAACTGTAGTAACACCTCCTTGCCCCTGTACTCAAATCCCCTCGCTATGAAGGCCAACATGCCATTTGCTTTCTTAACCGCCTGCTGTACCTGCATGCCAACCTTCAATGACTGATATACCATGACATCCAGATCTCGTTTCACCTCCCCTTTTCCTAATCTGTCACCATTCAGATAATAGTCTGTCTCTCTGTTTTTACCACCAAAGTGGATAACCTCACATTTATCCACATTATACTTCATCTGCCATGCATTTGCCCACTTACCGAACCTATCCAAGTCACTCTGCAGCCTCATAGCATCCTCCTCGCAGCTCACACTGTCATCCGCAAATTTGGAGATACTACATTTAATTCCCTTGTCTAAATCATTAATGTACAATGTAAACAGCTGGGGCCCCAGGACAGAACCTTGCGGTACCCCACTTTTCACTGCCTGCCATTCTGAAAAGTACCCATTTACTCCTACTCTTTGCTTCCTGTCTGACAACCAGTTCTCAATCCACATCAGCACACTACCCCCAATCCCATGTGCTTTAACTTTGCACATTAATCTCTTGTGTGGGACCTTGTTGAAAGCCTTCTGAAAGTCCAAATACACCACATCAACTGGTTCTCCCTTGTCCACTCTACTGGAAACATCCTCAAAAAATTCCAGAAGATTTGTCAAGCATGATTTCCCTTTCACAAGTCCATGCTGACTTGGACCTATCATGTCACCTCTTTCCAAATGCGCTGCTATGACATCCTTAATAATTGATTCCATCATTTTACCCACTACTGATGTCAGGCTGACTGGTCTATAATTCCCTGTTTTCTCTCCCTCCTTTTTTAAAAAGTGGGGTTACATTGACTACCCCCCATTCCATAGGAACTGATCCACAGTCTATGGAATGTTGGAAAATGACTGTCAATGCATCCGCTATTTCCAAGGCCACCTCCTTATGCACGCTGGGATGCATCAGGCCCTGGGGATTTATCGGCCTTCAGTCCCATCAATTTCCCCAACACAATTTCCCGACTAATAAGTATTTCCCTCAGTTCCTCCTTCTTACTAGACCCTCTGACCCCTTTTATATCCGGAAGGTTGTTTCTGTCCTCCTTAGTGAATACCGAATCAAAGTACTTGTTCAATTGTTCTGCCATTTCTTTGTTCCCCGTTATGACTTCCCCTGATTCTGACTGCAGGGGACCTACGTTTGTCCTTACTAACCTTTTTCTCTTTACATAAGAGCTCATAGGGTTGGGGATAATGTATTAGCACGGATAGAGGATAGGCTAACTAACAGAAAATAGAGACTTGGGATAAATGAATAATTTTCAGTTTGGAAAATTGTAACTAGTGGGGTGCCACAGGGATCAGCGCTGGGGCCTCAACTATTTACAATCTATATTAATGAATTGGATGAAGGGACGAATGTAAAGTAGCCAAATTTGCTGATGATACAAAGGTGGGTGGGAAAGCAAATTGGTTGTGAGGAGGATGCAAAGATTCTACAAAGGGATACAGACAGGCTAAGTCAGTGGGCAAAAATTTGGTAGATGGAGTATAATGTGGGAAAACGTGAGGTTATCCACTTTGGTAGGAAAAATAAAAAAGCAAATTATTATTTAAATGGGGAGAGATTACAAAATGCTGAGGTACAGAGGGATCTGGGGGTCCTTGTACACAAAACATAAAATGTTAGCATGCAGATACAGCAAGTAATTAGGAAGGAAAATGGAATGTTGGCCATTATTGCAAGGGAGATGGAGTATTAAAGGAGGGAAATCCTGCTACAACTGGAGTACTGCGTACAGTTTGGGTCTCCTTATTTAAGGAGGAATATACTTGCATTGGAGGCAGTTCAGAAAGGGTTCACGAGATTGATTCCTGAGATGAAGGGGTTGTCTTATGAAGAAAGCTTGAGCAGGTTGGGCCTATACTTATGAGAGTTCAGAAGAATGAGAGGTGATCTTATTGAAACATAAGATTCAGACGGGGCTTGACGGGGTCGATGCAGAGAGGATATTTCCCCTCATGGGGGAATCTAGAACTAGGGTGCATAGTTTCAGAATTAGGGGTCGCCCATTTAAAACTGAGATGAAGAGGAATTTCTTCTCTGAATGGGTCGTGAATCTTTGGAATTCTCTACACCAGAGAGCTGTGAAATCTGGGTCATTGAAAATATTTAAGGTGGAGATGGACAGATTTTTGAACGATAAGAGAGTCAAGGGTTATGGAGAACGGGAAGGGTAGTGCAGTTGAGGCCAGGATCAGATCAGCCATGACCTTATTGAATAGCGGAGCAGGCTTGAGGGGCGAAATGGCTTATTCCTGCTTCTATTTCTTATGTTATAGCTTCCTTTTTATCAGCACAACAGGGACTTGCCTGAACAGACCATGTAGATACAGTGAAAAGGGTGGGTTTCTGATCCAAGATGCGTTTAGTTGGCAGCTCAGCTGGCATTACTGAACAAGAGATGCTCGGGAGGGGTCTGAGATAAGTCTTAGTCAAGAAAGGACATAGGAACCGGCTGTTTGGAGAGATGTGATTAGGGAAGGAAAGCAAGCTGTTTCTGAGAAATTACTAGTCCACAAAAATCGATAATGTATTATTTTCTATTGATGAAGGGCATTAGGTTCAAATCCATTGTAAACATTATTCTGTCTGTTCCTTTATTTATATGTAAAATAAAGCAGCCTTATTTATAGTTGGCTCCATTGCAATAGAGTGTTCATCAATCTGCTTACTGGAAGATAGGAGAAATGCACGTGAGGGTGTGTGTGAGATCATGGCACCCAGTTCATGTAATAAAGGGATTTTTATTGTTGTAACCCTCAGGTCATGCATGCCCAGATATTGGACAGTAAAGGTAAACTTCTGATTATAAGGGCTTTGCTTACGGGATGGACGGATGAACCTGAGAGATTATAACGTGCAGACTCGAGATTTGTAACAAAGATCAATTTAATAGCTTGTGAATAATTCTTACAGTAATTGTACTTATTTAAGAAGACAGTTTAGAAATGGCTCCTCTCTCCATCCAGCTATTCGATTACTCCAAGTTACATATGTTAGATGTTTAAGCACTATTTATCTGTTTTCTTGGTCTTGCTAGCTTCTGTTATTTTAAGTTTCCCAAATGTCATTTTTTGGGAATGGGAATTGCAATGGAAAATCCAGTTGAAATGGTGTAATGTAATCTTTGTATATTTCTGCAGAACTGCAGCAGTGCATTAAAGAAATGTTTTAGGCAAATAGAATATTGAGAGAGAATTACATAGGTTCCGATACATATTGTAACACATCTGAATGTCCCTTAGGCTTAAGGATGTTTGACGACAGGCCTCATCACAGTCTACTCAGGATGCATTTGATGATGTGGGATTTAGCAGGCTGTGCAAGTGTTAGAATAGTACGTGTACTTAATGCCCACTGGCTTCTGAGAAATTGGTGGTCATAAAAGTATACTTAGTTCACTAATTGGGATACAATGATGCTTTACTGATGAAATCTACCAGCATTGCCCCTTCACTAACATAACTGATTCAGACATAATTGATTTTATGGCTCAGAACATTTGTGGAGTTATGGAGAGTGGCAATAAGAATAATGTTACAATCTGTCCTAAAAGTGCTGAGAAGTATCACTAGTCAATCAATTAATGGAGAAATTGCTTGAATGTTACAAGTCCATATACATTGTTTTCAAATGTAATAAAGCACAGCTTTAAAATACGAGATGTGTGTGATTATGGCCACTAATGGTTTTATTCCCCAGGATCAACACAATTAAGTAATTGCAATTCTATTTACTGTCTCTAAAATAGATAAACAATATATGCTAGAACTCTAAAAATAGACCAAGTTCTACCAGTTTATTAGAAAATTAGCTTTTCTGCCCTCTTAGTCCATTTGCTGAGCATTACAGTACTAGAACCCAATACTGATTGCTATGTTTGATATAACTAGGAACTAGAGGTGAAGGTTAAATATCAGTAACATGAGTAAATAATCCAGGTAACTCTCAATCTCAAATCTCCACCACAAATAAAAACATCACGCAAATAAAATCTCTGTAAAAGCCATCATCTTAAAAATGCAAGTTGGAGAAAGTAGGCTTTAATTATAGTTTCCGAAGAGGATGGGCGCAACCAATAGAGCAACTCGGGAGTTCCTCCTTTTGCCAAATTCAAAAGCAGATAGGCCCAGGCAGTTGGTGGGGTGATGGGCAAGTCGCAGGAATGTGGTTTCAGGAGAAATCACTGATGTGAACAATGTAGCTGCTGACATTTATTAAATTTAGTATCTTATTTTACCACAATGCTATCAAATATTACAACAAATAATTTTGAATAAATAGGGGGAGAAATTGGTTGCATTTGAACCTCCCATTAGTGCCCCCGCGGTTGCTAACTGGGCACAAATAAGTTAGCGACCGATGTTAACAACTCCCGCCATATTGGGCGGTTGTTTAGTGGCAGTGTATGGTGATGCGTGCCAATCTCCTGCACCCCGGAGATAGTGATGTCATCACCGTGCACATTGCCCCTTTAGCGCCCTGGCCCCAAAATAGGCTTTCACCCCCTACAGCAGCACCGGGCGATAACAGCGACAGCTACAGGGGACGTGTATTGGGCGGCTTGCCGCTACCCAGACAAAAATTAACAGTGAGGTGGCCGAGTGAACAGAAAAACTTGCCTTTTTGTTGCCGTTTCTAATCTGGTTTCTTCTCTGGGTGCCAGCCGCAATCACTCATTCTGGCACTCTGCTTCAATGCCGTGCTAATCGCACGGCATCCCTGCTCCCTGGTGGTCCAGCTAGGTCCCTTTTTTTTCTGTAGAGTCAGCAGCATGGGCCCTTTCCTCACGTCCCTCGAGCGCTGCATGGCCAAGTGTGTAGCGTTGCTTGAGCGCTCCACTTCCTTCCGGGGCGGTAACCCGAATTTCTTGAGAGCGGAGAGACTTCAGCGCCTGCCGCTAAGTGTCGCGCCACCCGACAGTTACCGCCCCCAAACGGGACAATACTGAATTTCTCCCCCATGGTATTTTACATTCCTAATATCGGGAACATGGCCAGGCCATTCAGCCCATCAAGTCTCCTCTGCCATTCAATCAAACCAGGGCTGATCGGCAATATCCTAGTAACCACAGCCTTTTAGAGGAAGAGAGTTCCAGATTTGTTCTACCCTTTGTGTGAAAAAAATGCTTCCTGATTTTGCTCTTAAATGGTTTCGCTCTCATTTTAAGTTTATGCCTCCTTGTTCTTTATTCCCCCACCAGAAGAAATAGTTTTTCCATATCTTTTTAACATTTTCAGCACCTTGTCAGATATTTATGCACCCATCCTTAACTCACATTTACTGACCAAGACATTATTCCACGCCAACAATTATCCCTCAACCAACACCAACAAAAACACATCAACTGGTTATTTATCACCTTGTTGGTCGTGGGACCTTGTGTGCAAATTAGCTGTCGTATTTGCCTACAGCACAACAGTGATTATCTTTCATAAGTAACTAATTAGCCTTGAAGTGCAATGGGAGGTCCTATCTTGGGCATATCCTCTGTACCTCTGCTTCAGACTGAGGCTGCCACATAGCTATGCCATCTCTGGAGATCATCCTGCAAACAACTGGTTCCATAGGAATTCATTAAAATCTTATGTCATCAGTTCTTTCCAATGCCACTGGTAATGTATGCCAAATCAAGTCAGTTGACTGTCCAAATCCATCAAGCAAATGACACAGTCTTGGAAGGAGCAACATGCTCATCATTTGTCCTGTGGAAAGAAAGCATCAGTTCAACAGAGCATTTCCTGGGTGCTAGCATCCAAAGAGGATATGACATGATAGATGGCACTTATATACTGTACTGACCACTAAGCTGGCTGACATCTCCTGATAAGCAAGGTGCACTGAATTCCCAACAGCAACATTCCTCACAACCGCTCATGCACTAGCAAGTCTACTTAATCAGCAAGAGGAGGGTCAAGGTCACTTGCCACAGACTTTGCTGAATGTCTCCATATTGTATTTTGAAGTTTTATAAAGGCATAAATAATGTTTGCCTCATATGCAGCCCTTAAGTGTGCAAATCTCTTTAAATTTAAACTGTTGCTGAGATTTTGCGCACATAAGCTGTGCTTTGAGACTTACTAATTATTTAAGTGAGCTTGTCCTGCAAAGTGGACATGGTCACTTCAGTGGGCTGTGGGTTAGCTGGGCTGATCAGCCATTCCCAGCACTGAATTTGTCAGTCTTTGAAAATCAGGTATGATAAATAGGGCTAGAAATTCGCTGAAGTTGCGACCGGGTTTTTGAAAACCCAGTCGGTGGGATCTTGGGGACCTTTTTGCGGTGGCGCTTCCACGTACCGCCGGCGACGTGCAACACCCAAAATAGCGTTTGCGATCGATATTTGACTCTCTCGGGATCCGTATTCTGCGTCCAGAATACTGACCGAGAAAAACCTGCATTGCAGCCCTGCCAACAGCAGTAAGATGAACATCTGCGAAAAAGGTAAGTTAAAGTTTTTATTTTTTAATTCTTTTTCAGCGATTTAGTAGGTAAGGTTTTGTGAAAGTTTTTTTTTGTTTTTTGCAATTTTTTTTGTTTTTCCCCCCTCTGAAGGCCTCTCTCGTAGCGCTATTGGTCTACGACTAACATTGATTTTTACCACTGTGCAAATTAAAGGCCGAATATCGGGCCTGAAAACAGTAGTGAAGCTCAAACAGTAATTTTGGTGTAAAAATGCCATTTTCACTGAAATCCGAATTTCTAGCTCTTTGAGTCCATTTAGATACCCTGTCAATTTGCAGAAGTCCAATATTGGATTCTTGAATAGAAACAGAACATGCTGGAAATACTCAGCAGGTCAGGCAGCATCTGTGGGAAGAGAGAGAGAGAGAGAGAGAGTTAACATTTCAAGTCAATGATCTGAAACGTTAACACTCACTCACTCCTGACCTTGCAGGTTTTTTGAGGTAGACCTCATTGACTATTCATTGCAAGCTCTCACCCCCAAATTGGGCCCACTGGTTAATAAATTCAGGAAGTCTGCCAAGGTAACAATTACCAATATAATGCATCAAGTAGATGGGCAAAGTAGGCAGGCCACTAACTGTTTCCTCTGATCCTTTTCGACTTTGATTTGTCTGTATGCAAAGTCTTCACAAAAAAAAAGCACTTTCCAAGCACCTGCCCATTCTACAGCAGAGCACACTTTATTGCTGCTACTTCAAATGTGAATTGTTGTCACTTGACCATTTAGAAATGTGCCCCCCATAAAGCAAGCTTACTAGAAAATTACCTGGCATGATGCATCTTTGCCAACATGCACACAAGCTGGGAAACAGATTGGCTATTTGACTGTCATTCATCTATTCTCCAAATTTCTCAGCACTACTTCCCTGTTCACAAGACAATTCACTGTATAACAGGACAGAGCATACCAAGACCAATGGGGTGCCCCTCATTTAAGTCCCTTCAATCGAGAGATACAGGTTATGCTGAGAACATAAAACGAGAATTGATGAAACTGGTAGCTTCCCTATGGCTCAGGGCTGGTAGCATCCTTTCCTTGTTATTTTTCCTCCATTCGTACTCACTCACATACATTGCAGCAGATCAACAGGGTCCACTTTAGCTATGTGAGCTGTTTCAGGAGGGATATTGCAGCCACCAATTTTCATTCATTTTTTGCTACCATACTGTTTTCATACTATTGATTTCAACTGGAATATTGGAGGAAAATCTGGCCTATAAAGTTCAAGCTCTTGACAGTGCGTTCCTCTTGGGAGTCAGTTTTACTGAACGTTAAGGTATTCTATAAACCCCCAATAACAACAACAACATGTATTTATATAGTGCCTTAATGTAGTGAAATGTCCCAAGGCGCTTCACAGGAGTATTGTGCGATAAAAATTTGACACCGAGCTGCATAAGTAGAAGTTAACGCAGGTGACCAAAAGCTTGGTCAAAGAGGTAGGTTTTAAAGAGCGACTTGAAGGAGGAAAGCGAGATAGCGAGGCGGAGAGGTTTAGGCAGGGTGTTCCAGAGCTTGGGGCCTAGGCAACAGAAGGCACGTCCACCAATGGTTGAGAGATTATAATCAGGGATGCTCAAAGGAGCGCAGATCTCTGAGGGCGAGGCGGGAAGGGGAGGTTGGCGGGGGGGGTTGTGGGGCTAGAAATGATTGGAGATGGGGAGGGGTGAAGCCATGGAGGGATTTGAAAATAAGGATGAGAATTTTGAAATCGAAGTGTTGCTTAACTAGAACCCAATGTAGGTCAGTGAGCGGGACTTGTTGCGAGTTAGGACAGGGGCAGCCGAGTTTTGGATCACCTCTAGTTTACGTAGGGTAGAATGTGGGAGGTATGATATATTCTTACGACATCACTAACAAACACGCATTATAAGATGGCTCCAATACATCATGTGACTTTTATTGTATTTACAGCAGCAGTTGCATTGCCCCAGTAGTCCACTAGGTGGAGCTCTATATTACACTTCTCCCTCCTTCATGAAGAATAATCACAACAAACTAATCATCATACATAACGTGCATGGTTATACACAACAAAAGATATGGACTTATTTTGTCATATTGACAATTCAAACTTAACCACTGGTTTTCTGTTTCGAAAAGAATACCTTCGCTCTCGAACAGAACTTTCCAAACATGGTGTTGAACTTAGACTCATTCTAGTCTGAGCCTGAGGAGAGTTTTTCTCCAAGGGCAACCCTTGATCTACATTTTGACTCTCTACAACTTCACACTGTCTGTCTGCCTGACTCGGATTTAGACTTAAATTCTGACTTTCTCTTGGACTTGTTTCTAGTATATCTGATGTAGGCATTGCTATTGGTACTCTGTAACAAGACTATCTGACTCATCAGAAATAATTGAATCATTCCAACTTTTAACTCCATCCACATCTGTAGGTAAAATATAATCAATGTGAACAAACCTAACAGTTCCATGAACAAACATCTTGATCAAATATGTGCGAGGGCCACATATCTTCGCCACTCTTACTGGTAACCATTTTAACCATTTATGGTGATGGTTCTTCACTCTAACCTTCTGATTCAATTTCTAACTTCTCCTCTTACTCTACCTCTATCAAGATTCTCTTTCTGTCTTCATTGTTTCTCTTCTACTGACTGTGCCAAGTTTGGCGTTAACAACGAAAATTTGGTTCGTGGCTGTCGTTTGAGAAACAGCTCTGCTGGTGTTCTACCAGTAGTTGTATGAGGAGTATTACAATAAGTAATGAGAAAATTTGCCAATTTGTGGTCGAACAACAATTGCCGTTTCTTTGGATTTGGATCTAACATTTGCTTGATGAGAGCATGTTTTACAATTTGTACTGTATGCTCTGCTGCACTATTTGAAGCAGAGTGGTATGGTGGAACTTTGATATTTTTCATACCATTTCTGCTCATGAACTGCAAATTCTTCTGAACAAAATTGCAGCCCATTATCGGACATAATAAAGAAAACAATCTTAGCAAATTGTCTAGTGTTTTACTTGATATTTTCCACATCGGAAACACCTCTACCCACTTCGAATGGCTATCAAGCACAATGAACAATTGCTGTCCTTCGAGCTCCGCAAAATCTACATGTAACCTTTGCCACACCCTGGGAGGCCATTTCCATGGCTATAATGGTACTGATGGTGGTTTCTTGCTTACCGATTGACATGTCGTACACTGACTAACAATGTACTCTATATCTTTATCTAAACCTGGCCACCATAAGTAACTGCGTGCAAAACTCTTGGTCAAGCACATTCCCAGATGCTGGTCATGAAGATCTCCTAACAATTTGGACCTGAATTTATTTGGGATAACTAGTCTTGCATCCCACATGATATAATCTTTATCCACTGATAATTCATTCCTGTGAACAAAGTAGGGATCAATATCTTTCTCTGATACCTGGTTTGGCCAGCCATTTGCTATGCAACCTTTGACATAACTGGGTCACGTTTGGTTGCTCTACCAATCTCTTCAGCTCTGACTGGCAGTTCATCAATATATGAAAAATAGAACACTTCTTCCCTATTGGGTGTAACTTGTGATGGGGATAACAACCTGGACATAGCTTCAGCGTTACCATCTGATTTAGGTTCAACAACAATGGTTGTAGCCCAGTTACTTAGATCTATCTTCGAGATAATGTTCTCAGTTTCTAGTCTTTTGAGTTCTTGCTCAACTTTCTCCTTGAATGCGTATGGTATGGGACATGGCTTGCAGTAAACTGGCCTAGCGTCCTTCTGTACCCTGACACTGGCCTTGAAGCCTTGGATCAGAATGCCTGTTTCGCGGAACACCTTTGAATATTGCTTGATGACATTTTTGATGCAAATCTCATTTCAACACGATAAATCTCATTCCAATCCAGCTTCAGTGATCCCAACCAATTTCTATTTGTCAAGGCAGGCTTGTCTCCTGCCATTACTAAGAGAGGCAAGCTCTGAAACTGATCTTTAAATTTCACCGGTATGGTGATACGTCCTACAACAGGGATTTGCTCTCCTGAGTAGCCCCGCAGTTCTATCTTGGATTTCTCCAGCGGAAAATCACTCAGCTTGTTGAAATATAGTGATTCCGGTACTATGCTCACGGATGTGCCAGTGTCAATTGTTCCTGCAAAGTCTACTTGGATGCCGATACTTCGCGAATCGCTGTTAGATATCCTCGTGCTCCTGATGACATGTATCTCCAGAACCTTCTTGTTGTGTTGCTTCTCTTCAATGCTATGTAGTGTCTGCCAATTTCTACTTATAGCATTGAAAGTTGGTTTACTTTTCAGTCGGCATGCCTTCGCATGATACCCCATTTTCTTGCAGAAGAAACACTCTGCCTTCACATATGGACAGCTTTGAGCAATGTGCTGTTCCAGGCACCAATAGCACGACTTCAATATACTGTTACCTTGGCAAGTTGCTGATGCCTTGGGGGCCCAACTGCCTTTTACTTTTATCCTGCAGGTGATTCACTGGTTGACTGACAACTAGAAATGGCACGAAATTCTCGGGAGTATTGGTGCCCATATCCATTAACATAGCTGTCTGACAAGCTAAATCAAAAGTCAAGTTAGGGGTTGTCAACACGTTTCTTCTGATTGCTTCATTTTTCATCCCACATACAAAGCGGTCACGCAATGCTCGGTCCTGAAAGTTTCTGAAATGACAGTGAATGGATAGGTTTTTTAAAGCTACAATGTACTCACCGATACTCTCGTCAATGAATTGATCTCGTATTCGGAAACGATAACTTTCAGCAATTTCCAGGGGCTCAAGACTGTAGTATAGAATCTCCATCAGTGGCGTGTCCTTCAGCTTGACTGGAACAAGCACATTTTTCAGGTTTCATACATCTCGGGGCCTGCTTCAGTCAGGAAAAATAGCCTGTTTTCTTTCGATCACTACCCGTTCACTGTTTTCATCATCGAGGACTTGGACGATACTCTTTGCAGTGAAAAAAACTTCTAGCCGCTCCACATACGTTTTGAAAGTTTCTCGGTTGCAATGGAACTCACCCGAGTGCCCTGTTATTCCCATAGGCGGGACCATCTGGACTCTGGCAATGTTGACAGTGTGCTTGAAATTGACCTTGGATTTTTAGCTGTGCTGCAAAACAAATAACCTCTCAAAGTCTCTCTGTTGTTTGGCTGGATCATCCACCAACAACATTTTCAGCTAAGAAATTCAGTTATCCTATCATCATTCGCCAATTGTACTATATTCTTACGACATCATGAACAAACACACTTTATAAAATGGCTCCAATACATCATGTGACTTTTATTGTATTTACAGCAGCGGTTGCATTACCACAGTAGTCCACTAGGTGGAGCTCTATATTACAGGAGGCCAGGCAGGAGGGCGTTGGAATAGTCAAGTCTAGAGGTAACAAAGGCATGGATAATGGCTTCAGCAGCGGATGAGCTGAGGCAAGGGCGGAGATGGGCGATGTTAGAGGTGGAAATAGGAAGTCTTAGTTATGCTGTGGATATGTGGTCGAAAGCTCATTTCAGGGTCAATTACCAGGCAACCTTTGTTTCCTCTCATTAAATCTGGCAACTGATGAACAGTTCAAGAAATATTGTGCTTAATACCACTGGAATATAGACGCACCAGGGAAAAGGAGAATTAATGTAAGAGCATACAAATTTCTTCAAAATTCATGTTAAAATAAGATTTAAATACAAGGGCCTACTTTTGTAATATCTCTATTGAAATGGAATGATTAATTTCACTCACTTTAATTCATTCACACTAATCACCTGAATTATATTAAAAATCTTGGCACCGTGTACATTTCCCATTATAAATTCTTATACCCACATTTATAATATAAACTGTCCATGTAAAAGTGGACAGGGATCCTTTATGCTGTATCAACATAATCAGCTTTATTTTAATCTCTTTTTGCTACTGGCAAGTACCCGGAGCATAATCTAACTGCCAAATGCCACCGGAGTGCTACTTTTCCCAAAGTACAGAGCGCTAGAAGTAAATGTGTTACATATTGCCGAGCAGCATTTTTTAGTGGAACTCATACTTGGACCATGTGCCTGGTAAGTGGCACCATTCGGTAGGCTTCTTTAATATCTTTGCCATCTTCCTCTGCATCTGTTCCCAGGTCTTGTGAATAATGGGCACAGCGTCCAGGCCAAATCGTATCTCCTACCCCATGTTACAGAGTTTTACTCTGAGAGGAATGCCAAACAGGACAACCTTCACGTCCAACTCATGTAGTAGCACTTTCACAGGCGGTTCTGATGCCGCACCCCTTCCATCCATTGGCCACAGACTCCCATTTCCTGTTTATATATATTTTTTCCACCGCTGGTTTTTGTCAGTGAATGCTTTGCCTCATGTAATCTTTTATAAAAGCTTTTTTTAAAAAAAAAAGTTGCTTTCATCAGTACAATTTCTATAAAAGCTCTACACATTTGTCTCCATATATGTAGCCACTTACCTTTTAAGTGGCTGCATACTTTTTAATTTTTCCACAAGAAAATGTGAGCTGCTACTGCAGGATTTCCTGCACTTCCTGTGGCAGGCCCCATTGTGCTTGGAGCTTGCCTGCATAAAAACTATACTGGCCAATCACGAGAACCAGCTGCAAGCTGATTGGCAGCTTTAGCAATTTGTAAGCTTCAATCTGCTAAGCTTGTAGAATTTATGACCTTAAGGAAACTTTATCAGATTAAGAATTCATGATTAGTCTAAATGTTAGCAAACACCAAGCTTAAATGTTGGCTCATCATGAGGTTTCTGAGAGTTCCAAAGCCTGGATTATGGTAAGCTTGCAGCAATAGTGCATATATAATGTTTTAACTTCATCATAGGCCTTCTGTTTGTGAAACCAATATTTATAACTGTTACTATATAAAATCAGCAAATATCTCAGTGTAATCATCTTCAATGAGATGCTAAATTGCTGAGTAATTGGTTGATATTTCTAAATCATTTTGACTCGGAATATTGTGCAGTTTCATTGTGGAATTGAGTGATGGATATTTGGAGCTATTCTTAGCTGCAGGATTTTTTTTCTAGTGATCTGCTTGCCAATTTTCATCAATACAAAAATCAATGAGCCAGAATCATTCTTGAATAAATTACTGCAGTAGGGTATTTTTTTTTAAGTTATTTTAATGCTCAAGTTGAAATGATTACAGGAATTCAATCACCTAAGCAAATCCGATTAACCTCTCACGAAGACTCCATTCTCATGACAAAATGTTTGGAAGCTCTTTTTGTTTGGATCAGAAAAAAAATTCACAAGTGATACATTTCAACACCTTGCATAATAGTGCTTTCAGCATAGAAAAATATCCCAAGGCACTTCACAGAGGCAGAATCAGACAAAAAATGTACGGCAAGACAAAGAAGGATATATTAAGAGGGATGGTCAAAGAGGTGGGTTTTAAGGATGTTCTTAAAGGAGAGGGAAGTGGAGAGGTAGGTGGGCTTAGAAAGGAATTCCAGAGCATTTAGGCTTAGATGGCTGAATACATGTTGCTAATACAAGGGGGAAGGAGGGAGGGTAAGCACAAGAATCTGTCAAAGAAATGGAGTGGTCTGGTGTGGAGGGGTTGTAAGTCTGGAGAAGATTGCAGAGATAGGGCAGGGCAAATCCATAAAGGGATTTAAAGGATAATGTAAGTCAGCATGGATAGGGTGATGGGTGACTGTTTACAGACAGCAGAATTTTGGTTGAGCTGAAGTTTACAGAGGGGTGGAGAATCATAGGCTGCCCAGGAGAGCATTGGAATAGTCAAGCCTGGAGGTGACAAAGGCACAGATGAGTGTTTCAGCAGCAGATAGGATGAGGCAGGGGTGGAGGCGGACAAGGTTATGGAGATGGAAATAGGCAGTCTTTGTGATGGAGATCGGAAGCTCAGCTTGGGGTTGTAAAGGATATCAAGGTTGTGAACAATTTGCTTTAACCTGATACAGTTGTTGGGGAGGATGATGGAATCTGTGGAAAGGGTATGGAGCTTCCCAGTGTTTAACTGGAGGAAATATGCAGCTCGGCCAAGTCCAAATGCTGGCAATCAATGTGAAAACACAAAGGTAGTGGGGTGGTTGAGAGATAGGGGAAAGGTAGAGGTGGGTGTTGTCAGCTTATCTGACCCCATTGGGAAAGGGGAAAGGTAGAGGTGGGTGTTGTCAGCTTATCTGACCCCATTGGGAAATTTAACCCCCAAAATTGGATGGTTTGGGGTCAGATGGAAGAGTAAAGAGTTAAAATTCTGAATCACTTCCCCAACCCACCCACTTCCAGTTTTCACAGAGGCAGAACAGGGGACGGGCAGCCAACCCACTCCAAATGGGGCTTCCGTGCCCCATTTAGAAGCACATTTTTAAATTTAACTTTGGCTGGCCAGGTTTTCCAATCCTCAGGGAACCCGCCAGCTGGAGGAAGACAAGGATTGCTGGATCCAGTTGGTATGTGCCTATCCATTTATCTGCTGGATCCAGTTGGTATGTGCCTATCCATTTATCTGCTGGATCCAGTGTTCCTCCTTCACCAACTCCCTGTGATCAGATAATCCTCCCACCATTCTGAATTCCCATCGACTCCCCCCCCCCCCCCCCACATCCCCACAATGTCTCCGATTCCCAATCCAGCCTTCCAACCACCCCCCCCAACCTCCAGCCCCTGACCCCTCCGACAATCTGCAGCCCATAACCTCCCCTCCAATGATCTGCAGCCCCCAACCTTCCCTCCAATGACCAAGCCCCCAATCTCACCTCCAACGATCTGCAGCCCTCGATCTCACCTCCCAACGATCCAGCCTCCGACCTCACCGACAATCCCTGGCCTTCTCCGCCCCCCCCCCCCCAATCCCCCCATCACTCCTCTCTGTGGCCTGGTGCCACAGGCCTACCCGCCCAACAGAGAGACAGCCTTTCCATTGGGCCAACTGCTGGCGGGAAACGGAGACTAAAAATCCTGCCTTTAAATTCAGTAGGGCCTGAGAGAAACCCATTTTCCCCGGTTTCCCAACCGATTTCCAGCCCTCTTGCTCCCTTCCTGCCTCCAAATTAGAATTCTGGCCCATGCCTTTGGATGAAGTTGCCAAAGGGCAGCATATAGACGAGAGAGAGGAGTGGGCCAAGGATGATTCCTTGCAAGCCTCCAGTGTTAACAATGCAGGTTTGGGAAGAGATGCCATTTCTGTAGATGCTCTGCCTATGGTTGGATAGGTGAGAATGGAACCAAGCGAAGGCAACCCCGCTGAGCAGACAACAGAGGCGAGGCAGTGGAACAGGATGGTGTGGTCGGCCATATGAAAGACTGCAGAAATATCAAAGAGGACAAAAGGGAGATAATACAATACTGTCACAGCCACAGAAGGTGTAATTCGTGACTTTGATCAGTGCTGTGGCAGGTGCAGAATCAGAAACCTGATTGGAGATATTCAAGCATGGGAATTGCGGAAAAGATGGGCACAGATTTGGGAGGCGACAACATGTTTAGAGACTTCAAAGAGGAAAGGGAAGTTGGAGATGGCGTGGTAGTTTGCAGGGACAGAGGGGTGGAGGATGATTTTTTGAGGAAAGGAGTGTTAGTGATTTTGAAAGGGAGGAGATAGTAACTGAGGAGAGGGAGTCAGTTACAATGTCAGCTAGCAGGGAGACCAGGAAGGGAAGTTGGATGAACAGCAATTTAGTAGGAATGGGATCAAGGGAGCAGGAGGTGGATCTCATGGATAAAGTTAGCTCGGTGAGGGCATGAGGGAGAAAGGAGAGAAACTAAAGAAAGATGTGGGTTCAGGGCTCGGGCAGGTGAGCAGCGGAAGGTTTGGTTTTTGGGGAAGGGCAGGGAAGCAGCAGATGCTCTCAATCTTAGTGACAAAAAAGTCACAAAAAGTCCTTGCACATGTTAGACGTGAGGGTGGAGGGGGCAAGGAAGAGGAGTTTAAGATGATGGTTGGTAATGGAGAAAAGGAACCAAGGTTTTCTTGGATCTCCAGAATACTCCTGAAGTAGTGTTATTGTTTCATCTGCTTACAAACATATACACAAATGTGTATCAAGTGTTCTTTCATGACAACAGTGGCCCGTTAAAATAGAGTTTGGGGGGACATATCAGTTCTATTTGTATTCGTGGAAAGATGGGTAAAATATTCAAAGAAATGTATATTTCAAACATTAAAACCTTTCATGCAAGCAATTAGCATGATGTACTTTTCAATGTATAAATTGGCTCAAAATGTAAAATGCCATGACATTAGTATACTTCATTCAACACTTTTAAATTCAAAATCCTTACAGTAATTGATATTTTATTTATTTGAAATTTGATGTTAATCATATCGACCTGGATATTGTATTGAAGAAATTCCCTCAAGCTACACTAACATCTTTATAGAAACATAGAAATTTACAGCGCAGAAGGAGGCCATTTTGGCCCATCGTGTCCGTGCCGGCCGACAAAGAGCCGCACGGCCCTCGGTCAGCAGCCCTGAAGGTTACATATAAACCAATGAACAATGGCGGAAAGGTAAAGAGCACCCAGCCCAACCAGTCTGCCCTGCACAACTGCGACACCCCTTACACTAAAACATTCTACATTCCACCCCAACCGGAGCCATGTGACCGATATTTAGATTTTTCTGTATATTAGCTTGTGGGCATCAGCCTTTGGTGTGGCTCCAATTGAGATAACACCTTTATTTTTACCTTGGTAATTTTACATTGTTTGACCTCTACTTATAGACTGGATGCTTTGGTTGATGTTATTTATATCTAACTTTGTTTTCTCCCTCCAATCCGCAGGGACCTTTCGTTCACATTGCAAGTATGTGTGCTGCATTGCTGAGTAAATTCATGTCCCTGTTTGGTGGGATTTATGAGGTAAGACTTGTTACATATTGAAAGAAGGACAGTCATGTCCCATTTTATTTACAGCCATTGCACACTCTTGTTTCTACACACGCTTCTTTGTCTTCATTTATTTCACCATCTCTAACTAAAATTTTTGCAATCAAAAGACTTTTGAAATCCAAACTTGCTGTCATTTAACCATAATTTCCTGATTTATCTCCTGTCCTACCTTTCTTAACCATGATGATGTCTTGCACTAAATATTTTGCACTTTCACTTTGATTTCATAATAATAAAAAAGATAGATTGGTAGTATTTTGGAATGGCACACACTTTGAGAGCTGCCTGATGGGCTACACAACAACAACAAATTATATTTATATAGCACCTTTAACGTAATAAAATGTTCCAAGGCGCTTCTCAGGAGTGTTATTAAAAAAAAAAACATTTGATATAGAGCCATATCAGGAGATGTTCGGGCAGATGATCAAAATCTTGGTCAAAGGGGTAGGTTTTAAGGAGAGTCTTAAAGGAGGACAGAGATGTGGAGAGGCAGAGAGATTTGGGGAGGGAATTTCAGAGCTTAGGTCCTAGGCAGCTGAAGGCCGCCACCAATGGTGGAGCAATTAAAATCAGCGATTTTCAAAAGGCCAGAATAGGCAGAGCGCAGAGGTCTAGGGGGATTATAGGGCTGGAGGAGATTAGAGATAAGGAGAGGCAAGGCCATGGAGGGATTTGAAAACAGGGATGGTAATTTTAAAATTGAGACTGGGAGCTAATGTAGTTCAGCAAGCTCAGAGGAGATGGTGCGCGTTAGCACACGGGCGGCAGAGTTTTGGATCACCTCAGCTGTGGCTCAGTGGGTAGCACTCTCGGTCTAAGTCAGAAGGTTTATGGGTTCACATCCCACTCCAGAGACTTGAGCACAAAAATCAAGGCTGACACTCCAGTGCAGTACTGAGGGTGCCGTCTTTTGGATGAGGCCCCATCTGCTCTCTCGGGTGAACGTAAAAGACCCCATGGCACTATTTCGAAGAAGAGTAGGGGAGTTATCCCCCGTGTCTTGGCCAATAATTATCTTTCAATCAACATCTAAAACAGATTATCTGGTCATTATCATATTGCTGTTTGTGGGAGCTTGCTGTATGCAAATGGACTGCAGTGTTTCCCACATTACAACAGTGACTACACTCCAAGAAGTACTTCATTGGCTGTAAAGTGCTTTGGGACGTCTGGTGGGGGTGAAAGGCACTATATAAATGCAAGGCTTTCTTTTTTCTTTCTTTCAAGTTTATGGAGGGTAGAACCAGGCAGAGCCAAATCAGGTTGTGGAACCCGGCAGCTTGAGGCTTTCAATTCTTTTTATAGGTTGATCAGTGAGTGCCATTAGGACCGGAGTGGAGCAAGAAAGCAGCTCCAAATGGCAGGAGGAGTTATTTAACATGTGGAGAACCAGCATTTCAAGGGTCGACCAGAGAGTAGTTTACAGTTTCTCAATGCGAAGAGTAGGGACACCTTAAGAGCCAAGGGAAAGCAAGAAAACAGCTTGTTAATAGGCAATGGCATCCACTTGGGGAGTGGGAGAAGGTAGCTATTATAAAGGTTGATGTGACAGTACCCATTGACAAAGTTAAGGAATGGATTCATAAGCAAGGTAGTAGGGGAGCTAAACTGGAGAAGGGAGCGATAGACCAGGTACAGGGGAGTATGTATGTGGACAGGGCCAGCATGAGCAGCAAGGTGTCAGACATGAGCCAGTGTTTCGTTTCTAAATATATTTATATAATGCAGCCACATCAGGGCCAACAGAGCCAGAATATGCTGGTGAGTTCATTGGACAGTTTAAAGAATACTGTAAACCTAAAATGACAAACTTACTATTGCTTTGTAAAGCAGAGGCTGTAGAGTTTATTCACAGACTGAATCGCTGAGAGACAAGGAATCAGCACGACAGGGCCCCCAGTGGTGGGAGGCCTGCAACTACATTGTGATAGACTGGGAGAAATTTTCTCGTTTCCCATTGGTGTTTGCATAGGGATTTTCAAATGTTAAATGTTACCATGAAAATCATGACTTAAAATCATGACACTAGAAGCAAGGTTCTGCAGGTAGGAAGATATTTTGCTGTGACGTAGGCAGGGAAATTCCTCACCACTGCTCCTGCTCTGCTAGCATTGCATTAGTGCGACGGAAACCCGTTGGTGCACGTAGATGGGATCTTTCACTGCACTTCTGGCAAAATCATGGCAGTGGAGTGGGAACAACACCATGAAATTTCACACCATAGATGTATCAATGAGTGGGAGAGATTGTTAAATCCTGAAAAAGTACCATGCAATCAACACTATTTGATGTTATGAGGCATTCGTCCTTTTGTAATTATCATCCCACATCAAGGCCTGTACCATTAATACCAATAATGACTAAACATTGACTAACCCCTCCCCCCATTCCTACTTTGCCAAGGTTCTTCTTTTAAACTTTCATTTTTTGCCCATTAGTAGACCAGGGGCCGGGGGCGAGTTGTGGGTCAGTAAATCAATGGGTGAAACCTTGTGGAACAAGCTGAAGTTGAGATAACAGAGCGATCTGTCACTGATGAGAGAGGTGACAGTGGATAGACAGTTCACTTCCAAACTTCATATAGCTCAAAAGTGTCTTCTAAATCCTGAAGGCTTCAGCTTCTGAGATTGGAAAGTGAACAGATGTGAAATTGTAGCTTTTATATCACTTCTGAAGCTGTCAACCAGTCAAAGCAATAGTCACTGAGAATCTGTCACACTTACATGACCTGTTTCCCGAAGGACATGAACCTCGTAAAAAAACTTGGAAAAATAGTAAATACCTCAAAATTTATTTTTTAAATACCTTTAAAGTATATCTTAATGATGTTAATTGGCTGGCCCACTGCTTGGTGTCAGTTTTGTGAACCGCAGCCAGACCAGGCACTTTGGGAACTTATAAGGAGGCGGGTTCAGAGCGGACTTCTGCCCCGCTGTCAGTCACGGCCATTTTGACAGGGGTCCCGCCTCCAAACCCGCACATGTCAGGGCTGGTAAGATTCTGGAAGAATGTCAAACAAGATGTGCCAGCAGTAAAAGTAGGTGCTTGTGCAGTAGTACAAGGATTTGTATGTCTGAATGTATGAAACACTTGGGCAGATACTGCTTAGATTTAAGAAGGAAGGTATGCATAAGGAATACAATCTGAAGGGGAGTGACCCATACAAGTGGAAAATTAAAAGAATGCCCATAATCTAACCAACAATAATAAACATAGGCAGATTAATGGTCATTATAATGTTCTGGAAGGTGTCTTGCAGAGAGGATGAGGGAGGAAACAATGCTATAGAAAAATAAGTAAATGTCAAGGCTGTGAAAGTGGTATACATGATCGGTCTGGAAGAAAAACTGATGTATTTGGTGTAATCGGTAATAGAACAATAGACCGAGCAGAGGATGACCATTTGGTCGCCCACCTGATTCAGCTCATGTGTCTGTTATGTGATATATATAATACATATAATATATATGTATATGTTTTGTACAGGTTATAACAGAAAAGTTGAGACATATTAAGAGTGATTAATCATTGCATCACAAGCAAAAAAATACAGTTTTAAGTTTGGTATGATTTTAATTGGCTTTCACGGGACATGCTATACGGGTGTGAGGTCACTGTGTGAGATGTAGCATTATTTTCAGTAACTGTGGGATCGCCTATCTTGGCATGTCTAATGAAGCCATTAAACAATAAGAGTTATTACTAACAGCTTTGACTCGATCACACTATGTAAATGATGCTGAACCCTGAAATAGACGGGGCGGTGGGAGATGGGGACTGGTAAGGATACTACACATGCTAATATCGCTTATGACAGAGCTCATAAACGAACCCTCATATGGAAATGAAGGCTCATATTTTTTCAGTGTATTACATTTGTCTTTTTTGGTAAACTACATCCTTCAGATAAATAAATTATGTTGACCGTGCTCTCCTCAAATCCAGGATTCGTGCAATTAATTTGCTGAGTATTGGATATTCCTCCTTGTTTGTTTCTTTTAAAGTTAAGAAGCAAATAACATTGACATTCTAGTAATACAATTATTTGTTTTTTCTAATTTTGTCATTTTTATCCTTTCCCCAATTTTCTCTTCTCTCTCAGTCCCCAGAATTTGGGTTACTTTTTTTTTGATCGAGACTGTGTAGTGGTTCAGAACATAAATATCCTCTCAGCTCTTGTCAATGTCACTGAGGTGAAATATTTAACACCTTAGCCATTCCTTCATTCTCGAATACAAAATGGTGCCCTTTGACTTTGTGCTTTCAGCTCTCTTAACTATCCTTTTACTTCTTGAGTGCTTACCGTTTCCTTTTATGTTCACAATCATACTTCTTTCATGCTCCTTAGCTTTCTTAATTTCTCATTTTGCTAACCTACTTTTTCTCAGAATTTACTTTTATATTATCCCTCTTTATTTATCATATGCCAATGTTTTAGCCTTATTTTTGCTCCAACCCTTTGATTTATCCATGGAACACCGAACTTTGACCCACCTCCTTTACGTCTAATCACTTATAGCTTATCCATTTCATTGTTAAATATCTCCCACTGCTGGTCCGATATTTGCTCCACCATTTATTTTGCAACCAAGTACTCTGGGCTACGTACCCTTTCGTCCCATTGAAATTGGTTAATTTTCAGTCCAATGCCACTTTATCTTTATCTATTTTCAGTGTGGATTTATTTTTAGGTGATAGTCACCATTTCCAAATGTCCTCCTATTTTCAGGTTGCTTACATGTCCTGCTTTGTGACTCTTGTCAGTCAAAAAGATCAACAGCTTATGGTAAACCCTCTACTATTTCCGGTGCATATCTGAAGGGTTCATTGTTCACCATGGGGTCTGCTATTTAAAAGAATTTCACGTATACTGTCACGTTTTGGATCATAAGGAGTGTGGGTTTGCTTTTGGCAATGGACTTCTGCACAGGACACAAGAAAAAGTATCTGGAGTTTGTAGCACCTTGCTTATAACACAAATGGATTGGCACAAGAACTGTGCTGTATATGGACTGCACTTGTTTATGAAGTAACTGAATAACCCATGTTTCAATAAACATGGATATAAACGTTGCGAATGTGGGTCATTCACTTGAGTAAAGATTCAAATACCAAGGGTACAAGTTTAAAAAAAATAGGAAGTTACGAGTAGGAAAGGAAGTTTGCTTGAATTTTTTTTAATGTGAAGAGTAACAGCCTAGAGACAAATGTTTACAGGGAATTATCATAGGCAGTCCCCCGGAATCGAGGAAGAGCTTCCACTCTTAGCATGAATTCTTAGGTGCCTGTACAGTCCAATACAAGAACCACCGTCTCTGTCACAGGTGGGACAGACAGTGGTTGAAGGAAAGGGTGGGCGAGGAGTCTGATTTGCCGCACGCTCCTTCCGCTGCCTGCGTTTGATTTCTGCATGCTCTCCGCGACGAGATTCAAGGAACTCGGCGCCCTCCCGGATGCACTTCCTCCACTTAGGGCGGTCTTTGGCCAGGGACTCCCAGGTGTCAGTGGGGATGTCGTACTTGATCAGGGAGGCTTTGAGGGTGTCCTTATAATGTTTCTGCTGCTCACCTTTGGCTCGTTTGCCATGGACAAGTTCCGAGTAGAGCACTTGCTTTGGGAGTCTCGTATCTAGCATGCGAACTATGTGGCCTGCCCAGCGGAGCTGATCAAGTATGGTCAGTGCTTCAATGCTGAAGATGTTGGCCTGGACGAGGACGCTAATCTTTGTGCGTCTGTCCTCCCAGGGGGTTGCGGAGGCATCGTTGGTGGTATTTCTCCAGCGACTTGAGGTGTCTACTGTACATGGTCCATGTCTCTGAACCATACAGGAGGGTGGGTATTACTACGACACTGTAATCCATGAGCTTAGTGACAGTTTTGAGGGCCTGGTCTTCAAACACTCTTTTCCTCAGGCAGCCGAAGGCTGCACTGGCATACTGGAGGCGGTGTTGGATCTCGTCATCAATGCCTGCTCTTGTTGATAGGAGGATCCCGAGATAAGGGAAGTGTTGCACATTGTCCAGGGTCGCGCCGTGGATCTTGATGACTGGGGGGCAATGCTTTGCGGTGAGGACAGGCTGGTGGTGGAGGACCTTTGTCTTCCTGATGTTACTGCTGTTGTCTTTTGTACGCCTCAGTAAATACGTCGACTATGTCCTGGAGTTCAGCCTCTGTGTGTGCACAGACGCAGGTGTCGTCTGCATACTGTAGCTCGACGACAGAGGTTGGGGTGGTCTTGGACCTGGCCTGGAGATGGTGAAGGTTGAACAGGTTCCCACTGGTTCTGTAGTTTAGTTGCACTCCAGCAGGGAGCTTGTCAACTGTGAGGTGGAGCATGGCAGCGAGGAAGATTGAGAAGAGGGTTGGGGTGATGACGCAGCCTGCTTGACCCCAGTCCGAATGTGAATTGGGTCTGTGCTGGATCTGTTGGTAACTATCACGGCTTGCTTGTCGTCATATAGCAAGCAGAGGATGGTGACTTACTTTTGGGGGCATCCGAAATGGAGGAAGACGCTCCATAGACCCTCGCGGTTGACAGTGTCAAAGGCCTTTGTAAGTTCGAAGAAGACCATGTATAAGGGCTGGTGCTGCTCCCTGCATTTTTCCTGCAGCTGTCGCGCTGCAAAAATCATGTCCGTTGTGCCCCAGAGGGGACGAAATCCGCACTGTGACTCCGGGAGGAGTTCCTTGGCCACAGGGAGAAGACGGTTGAGGAGGACTCTAGCTGTGACTTTCCCAGTGGTTGATAGCAGGGAGATTCCTCTGTAGTTGCCGCAGTTGGACTTGTCCCCTTTTTAAAGATGGTCACGATCACTGCATCTCTAAGATCTCCCGGCATGCTCTCCTCCCTCCAGATGAGAGAGATGAGGTCATGTATTCGTGCCAGCAGTGCCTCTCCGCCATACTTCAGTGCCTCAGCAGGGATTCCATCCGCTCCCATAGCCTTGTTGTTTTTTAGCTGGCTTCTGGTTTTTTCTACCTCATGCAGTTTTGGAGTTTCACTGAGGTGGTGGCGGGTAGCATGCTACGGAATGGAGTCGAGAACACTCGAGTCAAAGGCAGAGTCTCAATTGCGGAGATCATCAAAGTGCTCCTTCCAGCGGGTTCTGACTGCCAAGGTGTCCTTGATGAGTGTTTCCCCGTTCTTGGCCAGCAGCGGGGTGGGGCCTTAGGTGTTTGGACCGTAGGTGGCCTTGACTGCGATGAAGAATCCTCCCAGCCAGCTGCTGTATCTCCTTTGCTTTCTCCATCCACCGCCTGTTCTTTAGGTCACGGGTTTTTTGTTGGACCTCAGTCTTGAAGTCTGTAATGCTGTTTAGCTGCTTTCGAGTTGGGTTGTTGTTTAAGGCTCAGAAATGCCCTGCGCTTGCATGCAACCTATTAGCTCTTGAATCTCCTGATCATTCTCATCAAACCAGTCCTGGTGTTTCCTGGTTGAGTGACTGAGTGTCTCTTTGCAGGCACTGGTTATGGAGGCTTGGAGGGCAGATCAAGCGCTGTGGGCATTCTGCGTCTCGGGGTCATCAAGGTTATTTCCCACCGCAAATTCCACTGCAGTAATTATGGAGTGAAGTTTAGGAGTTGGATAAAGTGTTTTTTAAAGTAAGCATTTTTTTTTTACAGGGAAGACCATTGAATCAAATAGTATAGCTGGAATCAAGAGTAATTAAATGAGTTTTCAGAGACAGAAGGATCTAAGGATATGGTGAGGAGGCTAGTTGGGTTGAGATCAATCAAAAAGGATAGACTTATTGGATGCAATGACCTTTTCTTCTTTTGATAAATTTTTGCGTATTAGCCATCTGTACCATTGTTTTACTATTTTTCATTATGTAAACATGCAGCAGGACTCATCGTTACTGTTTCTTGAACAGTACGTTGCGGAATGAACCAGGGAGTAGGCTATCTTAGATCTGATACTGTGTAATGAGACAGGATTAATAAATGATCTCATAGTAAAGGATCCTCTAGGAATTAGTGAAACTGGGGAATTAATGATGGAGAACAAGGAAATGGCAGAGACGTTGAACAAATATTTTGTATCGGTCTTCACAGTTGAAGACACTAACAACAAACATCCCAATAGGGGATAATCAAGGGGCTATAGGGAGGGAGCAACTTAATACAATCACCATCGCTAATGACTTAGTACTCGGTAAAATCATGGGCCCAAATATCCCCAGGAGTTGCTCCGGTTTTTTTAGAGCAACTTGATTTTACTGGAGTATCTTTTTAGGTGCAATTCTGGCCATTTAATTTGCACCAGTGTAAGTGAGTTAGTTAGGTTTTTTTTTAGTTTAGTGTTTTTTTTTCAAAAGGACATTACCAGCCACTTATGCCTGTTTTGGCCATTAAAGCAAGTTTAGCAGCTGAAAGTTACTCCAAACTAACTTAGGCCAGCGTAAGTGGGCACTCTTGTACGTTCAGAAAAACCTTGCGGTGACTTAAGAAATCAGCGCAGGCAGCCAGAGATGGGGCGGGTGGCGGGTCGGAGTAGGGGAGTGGAGGGTGGTGGAAGGGACCTTGCAAAGCACTAAATACCTTCACAACAACATTAAAGAAGCATAAATACATTTAAAGCACCAAGCACTAAACAAAGCAGTACATTTGCACCAAGCACTAAACAAAACACAAAAAGTAATAAGCAATTAATTAACAAACAAAAAATAGAAGGAACCCTGCACCTAAAGCACCAAGACCAAAGTAATGAGCAATCAATCAGTAAATAACAAATTAAAAAATAGAAGTCCTACCTTAGGGAACACAGCGGGCCGCCGATGAGCGAGCCCATTTGGCCAGGGCTAGGGACGGCATGCTTTGGGCCCCTCCCACACAGCCTGCAGCGCGCACTCACAGATTCGGCCTGCCAGGAGCTACTGCACATGCGCGCAGACTCTAGCGTGCATGTGCAGAGTTCCCGGCACTGTTTTCAGCGCTGGGACCTGGCTCCGCCCCCAATCCACTGGGCCACGCTACGCTACCACCGAGGAGTGGCTGGGGAGCGGTCAGAATCGGGAGGAAGGTTTTCGGCGCGCTTGGAGGCGAACAAAAGCGCCGTACCTCGGGTGAGGGCGCCAGAAAAAGGGGTTGGGGAAATTTGAGCCCTATGGGCCTAAATCTCTCCATGAGTTACACCGTTTTTTTTTGGTATAACTTGATTTTTCTGGTGTATCTTTTTAGTTGCAAATATGGCCATTTAATTTGCGCCAGTGTAAGTGAGTTAGTTAGGTTTTTTGTTAGGTCAGTTTTTTTTTTAAAAGGGGGCGTTCCCAGCCACTTACACCATTTATGCCAATTTGGCCAGAAAAAAGTTGTACTAAACTAACTTAGGGCAGCGTATGTGTCCACTTTTTTTCAGCACAGAAAGACCTTACTTACAGTTAAGGAATTGGCGCAAGTAACTACATTTCAAGCACCACCAAGCATCAAACAAAGCACAAGCAGTAATAACCATTCAATAAAAACTAAAGAACTGAAGTAAATAATTAAATTAACAAATAAAGAGCTGAAGTAAATCCTACGTTTAACTAAACTCGGCAGCGGCTGGTCGTGCGAGAGTCCCTTCGGCCTGGGATAGGGACTCCCGCATGGCCACCCCACCGACTTTCAACCCTTTTCGGGCGGGAATTTTTTTCCTTTTTGCCCTTTTTTCGGGTTTTTGGTCGGGCTTTAAAATTAGCCGCCTGAAACCTGGCAGAGGCATGGGGCTTTGGCCGCAGACGACTCCATTTAGCCCCGAAAGGAGTTCAGAGATCGGCCGACTCGCCCGAGTTCAGCCCTGGGGTCGTAGGTCATAGGCAGAAAGGCGCCGGCATCTCCAGCACAACAACACGCACATCGCTGTCCTCAAGACTAGCCCGGGCGGGCTAGTACAGGCGGACGGACAGGGGGTGGGTGCCCGAGTGTGCTGGAGCCCGGGCTCGGCTCACACCATTCTGGAGTCCCGATTCAGAGAGAGAGAGAGAGCGCCAGAGGGCCAAGCGACATTGGAATGAGAGAGAGAGAGAGAGAGAGAGATAGAAAGGCCAGCAGCAGTGGCTGGGCAGTGCGGAGTGTTGGAGGATAAAAGCAGGCAGAAGTGACGGCGGCGAGACATACGGGGACTGACTTGGGCGCACGCTCAGCGGTCGGCCAGTGTGCTAGAGCCAGGTGGGCCACGTGTGGAAGGACACCGAGGTCCAGCGCAACACATGGCACTGCAGAGACTCTTTGGCAAACCGTCACCCAAGCAAAGGAACGCAAAGCCAGCCCAGCATGGCAAGGGACGTCGCTACACGACAAACTATCCTCGGTCCAAACCACTAGACTGCAGCCAAAGACGACCAACCTCTCCCCCTCTCTCTCGCCCCGATCAAAACTCAGTCGCACCAACCTGTTTCTTGCGGCCGGTCTGTGCGGCAGGCCATTCAGCCTGGGATAGGGGCGGGACGCGTTCGGCAGGCATCACCATCACAATCATGGAACGGAGCTACTGCGCATGCACGACTGCTCTACTGCGTACGCGCAGGTGTTGGCACTGTTTTCGGCGCAGGGCTGTGGCTCTGCCCCCCACTCCATGAGGAACGCCGCGCCAGGACCCTGGACACACAGCAGAGCGGCCAGAATTGTGAGTACGTTTTTCGGCGCCGTTTCCAGTTCACACAGTCGCCGCATCTCGGGAGAGTGCGCCAAAAAAAGGGGTTGGGGAAATTTGGGCCCTCAAACCAGTTAGCCTAACACCTGTCGTTGGGAAATTGCTGGAGTCCATTATTAAGGAAGCAGTAGCAGGACATTTGGAAAAGCATAATTCAAATCAAGCAGAGTCACCATGATTTTATGAAAGGAAAATCATGTTTGACAAATTTGCTGGAGTTCTTTGATGATGTAACGAGCAGGCTGGATAAGGGGGAACCAGTGCATGTGGTGTATTTGGATTTCCAGAAGGCATTCGATAAGGTGCTACATAAAAGGTTACTGCACAAGATAAAAGTTCACAGGGTTGGGGGTAATATATTAGCATAGATAGAGGATTGGCTAATTAACAGAAAACAGTTGGGATAAATGGGTAATTTTCCAGTTGGAAAACAGTGACTAGTGGGGTGCCACAGGGATCTGTGCTGGGTCCTCAACTATTTACAATCTATATTAATGACTTGGATGAAGAGACCGAGTGTAATGTAGCCAAGTTTGCTGATGATACAAAGATGGGTGGGAAAGCAAATTGGTTGGAGGGCACAAAAAATCTGCAAAGGGATATAGACAGGTGAGCGGGCAAAAATTTGGCAGGTGGAGTACAATGTGAGAAAAAATAGAAAAGCAAATTATAATTTAAATGGAGAAAAGTTGCAAAGTGCTGCAGTACAGAGGGACCTGGGGGTCCTTGTGCATGAAACACAAAATGTTAGTATGCAGGTACAGCAAGTAATCAGTAAGGCAAATGGAATGTTGGCCTTTATTGCAAAGGTGATAGAGCCTCAGAGGAAGCTGGGTCATTGACTAAATTTAAGATCGAGATAGACAATTCCTTAACCAATCAGGGAATAAGGGGTTATGAGGAGCGGGCAGGGAAGTGGACCTGAGTCCATGATCGGATCATCCATGATTGTATTAAATGGCGGAGCAGGCTTGAGGGGCCGAATGGCCTACTCCTGCTCCTATTTCTTATGTTCTTGCGTATAAAAGCAGAGAAGTCCTGCTACAACTATACAGGGTATTGGTGAGGCCACACCTAGAGTACTGCGTACAGTTTTGGTCTCCGTATTTAAGGAAGGATATACTTGCATTGGAGGTTGTTCAGAGAAGGTTCACTAGATTGATTCTGGAGATGAGGGGGTTCACTTATGAAGATAGATTGATTCGATTGGGCCTATACACATTGGAGTTCAGAAGAATGAGAGGTGATCTTATCGAAACATATAAGATAATGAGGGGGCTCGACAAGATGGATGCAGAGAGGATATTCCACTCATAGGAGAAACTAAAACTAGGGGACATAATCTCAGAATAAGGGGCCGTCCATTTAAAACTGAGATGAGGAGGAAATTCTTCTCTGAGGGTTGTAAATCTATGGAATTCTCTGCCCGAGAGAGCTGTGGAGGCTGGGTCATTGAATATATTTAAGGTGGAGATCGACAGATTTTTGAGCGATAAGTGAATTAAGGGTTAATGGGAACGGGCAGGGAAGTGGAGCTGAGTCCATGATCAGATCAGCCATGATCTTATTAAATGGCAGAGCAGGCTCAAGGGACCAGGTGGCTGACTCCTGCTCTTATTTCTTATATTCTTATATTTCAGTGTTGAGTGGCTGTGGAATTCCAAGACAGGACAAACTTGATAAAAACAACAAAAGAATGCATTTACCATCACCATATAGGTCCTTTCAAAAGTTATCTCTTTATTCCATTTATACAGTTTGGCATAAAAGAACCCTTATTAAGTATTTCTATCGTTAGAAAATATTTTTGATCATATACATCACGTTCATAAGACTGCAAAATTGATGATGTTGCACATTAAATACCAGAATGCTTGGTTACAGCTATAAGACCAGTTCGTATCAAATGATTCTTGTTAATATTTGTTCGTACACCGACTGTGAAATTGTCCATGTTGGATCACAGCCGCTTAATTTAGCCCAAGTAACTTGCCACTTACATCAACAACAACTACTTGTATTTATTTATATAACGCATTTAACGTAGTGAAACGTCGCAAGATGCTTCACTGGAGTAGTATGAGATTTTAAAAAATTGACACCAAGCCACATAAGTAGAAATTAGCGCAGGTGACCAAAAGCTTGGTCAAAGAGGTATGTTTTAAGGAGCGTCCTGAAGGAGTAAAGAGAGGTAGAAAGGCGGAGAGGTTTTAAGGAGTTCCAGAGTTTGGGGCCCAGGTGACAGAAGGCACGGCCACCAATGGCTGAGCATTTATAATCAGGGATGCGCAAGAGGGCAGAATTAACGGAGCGCAGACATCTTGGGTGGGGGGGTGGGGATTGTGGGGCTGGAGGAGATTACAGAGAAAGAACATAAGAATTAGGAGCAGGAGTAGGTCATTCGGCCCCTCGAGCCTGCTCTGCCATTCAATGAGATCATGGCTGATCATCTACTTCAACTCCACTTTCCTGCATTATCCCCATATCCCTTGATACCCTTAATATCCAAAAATCTATCGATCTCTGTCTTGAATATACTCAAAGACTGAACCTCCACAATCATCAGGGGTAGAGAATTCCAAAGATTCACCATCCTCTGAGTGAAGAAGTTTCTCCTCATGTCAGTCCTAAATGGTGAGATTGGGACACAAACAATCTTCCGGATATAAAAGGGGTCAGAGAGTCTAGTAAGAAGGAGGAACGGAGGGAAATCCTTATTTGTCGGGAAATTGTGTTGGGGAAATTGATGGGATTGCAGGCCGATAAATCCCTAGGGCCTAATGGATTGCATCCCAGAGTACTTAAGGAGGTGGCCTTGGAAATAGCGGATGCATTGACAGTCATTTTCCAACATTCCATCGACTCTGGATCAGTTCCTATGGAGTGGAGGGTAGCCAATGTAACCTCACTTCTTAAAAAAGGAGGGAGAGAGAAAACAGGGAATTATAGACCGGTCAGCCTGACATCAGTAGTGGGTAAAATGATGGAATCAATTATTAAGGATGTCATAGCTGCGCATTTGGAAAGAGGTGACACGATAAGTCCAAGTCAGCATGGATTTGTGAAAGGGAAATCATGCTTGCCAAATCTTCTGGAATGTTTTGAGGATGTTTCCAGTAGAGTGGACAAAGGAGAACCAGTTGATGTGGTGTATTTGGACTTTCAGAAGGCTTTCGACAAGGTCCCACACAAGAGATTAATGTGCAAAGTTAAAGCACATGGGATTGGGGGTAGTGTGCTGATATGGATTGAGAACTGGTTGTCAGACAGGAAGCAAAGAGTAGGAGTAAATGGGTACTTTTCAGAATGGCAGGCAGTGACTAGTGGGATACCGCAAGGTTCTGTCCTGGGGCCCCAGCTGTTTACATTGTACATTAATGATTTAGACGAGGGGATTAAATGTAGTATCTCCAAATTTGCGGATGACACTAAGTTGGGTGGCAGTGTGAGCTGCGAGGAGGATGCTATAAGGCTGCAGAGTGACTTGGTTAGGTGAGTGGGCAAATGCATGGCAGATGAAGTATAATGTGGATAAATGTGAGGTTATCCACTTTGGTGGTAAAAACAGAGAGACAGACCATTATCTGAATGGTGACAGATTAGGAAAAGGGGAGGTGCAACGAGACCTGGGTGTCATGGTACATCAGTCATTGAAGGTTGGCATGCAGGTACAGCAGGCGGTTAAGAAAGCAAATGGCATGTTGGCCTTCATAGCGAGGGGATTTGAGTACAGGGGCAGGGAGGTGTTACTACAGTTGTACAGGGCCTTGTTGAGGTCACACCCCGGAGTATTGTGTACAGTTTTTTCTCCTAACTTGAGGAAGGACATTCTTGCTATTGAGGGAGTGCAACGAAGGTTCACCAGACTGATTCCCGGGATGGCGGGACTGACATATCAAGAAAGACTGGATCAACTGGGCTTGTATTCACTGGAGTTCAGAAGAATGAGAGGTGATCTCATAGAAACGTTTAAAATTCTGACTGGTTTATAGACAGGTTAGGTGCAGGAAGAATGTTCCCAATGTTGGGGAAGTCCAGAACCAGGGGTCACAGTCTAAGGATAAGGGGTAAGCCATTTAGGACCGAGATGAGGAGAAACTTCTTCACCCAGAGAGTGGTGAACCTGTGGAATTCTCTCCCACAGAAAGTTGTTGAGGCCAATTCACTAAATATATTCAAAAAGGAGTTAGATGTAGTCCTTACTACTAGGGGGATCAAGGGGTATGGCGAGAAAGCAGGAATGGGGTACTGAAGTTGCATGTTCAGCCATGAACTCATTGAAGGGTCGAATGGCCTACTCCTGCACCTATTTTCTATGTTTCTATGTAAATTGCTGACCCCTTATTCTGAGACTGTGACCCTTGGTTCTGGACTCCTCAGCCAGAGGAAACATCCTCCCAGCATCTACCCTTTCAATAAAATCACACCTCTTTCTTCTAAACTCTAGAGAATATAAGCCTCGTCTACTCAATCTCTCCTCATAGGTCAATCCCCACATCCCAGGAATCAGTCTGGTGAACCTTTGTTGCACTCCCTCAATGGCAAGTATATTTTTCCTTAGGTAAGGAGACCAAAACTGTACACAATACTCCAGGTGTGGCCTCATCAGGGCCCTATATAAGACGTCTTTACTCAAATCCTCTTATAATAAAGCCCAACATACCATTTGCTTTTTTAATTGCTTGCTGTACCTGCATGTTAACTTTCAGTGATTCATGTACAAGGACACCCAGGTGCCTCTGAACACCAACATTTCCCAATCTCACCATTTAAAAAAAAAAGAATCTGCTTTTCTATTTTTCCTAACAAAGTGGATAAATTCACATTTCTCGACACTATATTCAATTTGCCATGTTCTTGCCCACTCACACAGCCTGTCTATATCCCTTTTGATGCCTCTTTGCATCTTCCTCACAGCTTACATTCCCACCTCGTTTTGTATCATCAGCAAACTTGGATATATTACATTTGGCCCCCTCATCCAAGTCATTGATACAGCTTGTGAATAGCTGGGGCCCAAGCACCGATCCTTGCAGCACCCCACTAGTTATCGCCTGCCAAGCCAAAAATTACCCATTTATTCCTACTCTCTGTTTTCTGTCCGCTAACCAATCCTCAATCCATGCTGGTATCTTACTCCCAATCCCATGAGCCCTAATTTTGTTAAATAACCTCTTGTGTGGCATCACATCGAATGTCTTCTGAAAATCCAAATATACCACATCCACTGGTCCCCCCCTTGTCTATTCTGCTAGTTACCTCGAAAAAATCTAACAGATTTGTCAAACATGATTTCCCTTTCATAAATCCATGTTCACTCTGCTCAATCCTATTATTATTTTCTAAGTGCACTATTACCACGTCCTTAATGATAGGTTCTAGCATTTTTCCGACAACTGATGTCAGGCTAACTGGTCTGTAATTCCCCGTTTTCTCTCTCCCTCCTTTCTTAAATAGCGGGGTTACATTAGCTACCTTCCAATCTGCGGGAACCGTTCTAGAATCTGTGGGTCTATGATGACAACCAATGCATCCGCTATCTCTATAACCACCTCTTTCAAAACCCTAGGATATAGGCCATCAGGTCCAGGGGATTTATCAGCTTTCAGTCCCATAAATTTCTCTAGTACTATTTTTTAACTAATACAATTTTGTTCAGTTCCTCATTCTTGCTAGACCCTTGGTACTCCACTATTTCCGGAAGGTTTTTCATGTCTTCTTTCGTGAAGACAGACACAAAGTATTTGTTTAATTTCTCTGCCATTTCCTTATTCCCCATTATAATTTCTGCTGTCTCAGCCTGTAGGGGACCCACATTTACTTTTGCTAATCTTTTCCTTTTTGTATACCAATAGAAACTTTTACAGTCTGTTTTTATGTTTCTCACTAATTTACTCTCATTCAATTTTCCCTTTCTTTATCAATTTCATGGTCCTCCTTTGCTGAATTCTAAAATATTCACAATCCTCAGGCTTACTGCTCTTTTTGGCAACATTATAAGCCTATTCCTTTGATCTAATACTATCTTTAACTTCTCTTGTTAGCCACGGTTGGACCACTTTTCCCATGGGGTTTTTCTGCCTTAAAGAAATGTATGGTTGTTGTAAATTATGTATTAATTCTTTAAAAATGCTACCCATTGCTTGTCTACCATCATACCTTTTAATGTAGTTCTCAATCTACCTTATCCAACTCTCCACTCATACCTACGTAAATTCCTTTGTTTAGATTTAAGACCCGAGTCTCAGATTTAACTTAATCACTTTCAAACTTAATGTAAAATTCTATCATATTATGGTCACTCTTCCCTAAGGGCCCCTTTACTACAAGGTTTTTAATTAACCCTTTCTCACTGCACAATACTAGATCTAAAATAGCCTGTTCTCTAGTTGGTTCCTCAACATACTGATCTAGAAAACCATCTTGTATGCATTCCACAAGTTCGTCCTCCACACTATTATTGTAAATTTGGTTTGCCCAGTCTATATGTAGATTAAAGTCCCCCATCATTATTGTATTCCCCTTGTTGCATGCACCTCTAATTTCCTGATTTATACTGTGCCCTATATTACCTCTACTGTTCGGGGGCCTATTAACAACTCCCGCCCTTGTTTTCTGTCCCTTGCTGTTTCTTAGCTCCACCCAAACTGATTCTACTTCTTGATTTTCCGAGCTAAGATCCTTTCTCCCTCCTGTCTTTATCCCATTCTTTATTATCAGGGCTACCCCTCCTCCTTTTCCATTTTGCCTGTCTCTTCTAAAAATAAAGTATCCTGGAATATTTAGTTCTCAACCGTGGTCACTTTGCAACCACTTCTCCATAATGGCTATTAGATCAATCCTATTAATTTCAATCTGCTCTATTAATTCATCTATTTTGTTGCGAATGCTTTGCGCATTCAGATTTAGTGCCTTTAGCTCTGACCTTTGTTTATTTTTCCCTGAAGTCACCTTAGTCAATAACCTTTGTTACTCTCTCTGTCTCTTCCTGACCCATTCTGCTTATTTTTACCCAGATCTCTGCTCTTCTCTGGAGCCTTGACATTTTAGTTGCTGCTTTTAAAATTATTATTTCCTGAATCCTCCCACCCCCTCTTTATTAGTTTAAAGCCCGGTCTACTGCCCTAGTTATTCGATTCGGCAGGACACTGGTTCCAGCCCGGTTCAAGTGGAGCCTGCACCAACAGAACAGCTCTGTCTTTCCCCAGTACTGGTGCCAGTGCCCCATGAAGCAAACCCCCCACCCCTCGCCTCCCACACCACTCTTTGAGCCACGCATTTAACTTTCTAATCTGCTTATCCCTATACCAATTGGTGCGTGGCTAAGGTAACAATCCAGAGATTATTACCTTTGAGGTTCTGCTTTTTAATTTGGACCCCATCTCCTTAAACTCTTTCAACAGAACCTCATTCCTAGTTCTACCTACACCATGACAACTGGATCCTCCCCTTCTCATTCTAAGTTCTTCTCCAGCCACGAGGAGATGTCTTTAACCTGGCATAACCTTCGACGCTCCCGGTCGTGACTGCAGAGAACAGTATCTATCCCTCTGACTAAACTGTCCACAACTACATTCCCTTTCACTCCCCCCACTTGAATGACCTCCTCCACCATGGTCAGCCTGCTCGTCCATCCTGCAGGCTTTTCCCTCAGCCACACAGACAGCAAAAACCTCATACCTGTTGGATAAGGGCAAAGGCTGAGGCTCCTCCAGCACTGCACCTGGGGTCCACTTACCTGCCTGAGTTGTAGTCACACCCTCCTGTCCATGACCACTAACCAGACCTGCACCACTACTTAACCCAAGCGATGTGACTGCCACCTGGATCAAAGTGTCCAGGTAACTCTGCCCCTCCCTGATGCCCCGCAATGTCAGCACCTCAGACACCAGCTCAACAACTGTGAGCTGAAGTTCCTCAAGATGCAGGCACTTACTACAAACATGGTTATCCAGCATCACAATGCTCTCCACAAACTCTCACATACTGCAGTTGCGGCACACCACCTGCACTGTCATCCCAATATGACCTTGTTCTATTTAATTAACTGTAATTAAATTTGTATTTAAGTAAGTTAGTTTACAGTTTAGTTCCTTGACTTCTTAATTGATCTGGATTAAGTAATGGGTAATGAAATTAAATATCTACCTGTAACACAAAGCACTACAAATAGTGTGGGCAAAAGCTACAACTCCTTCCCCCTCTTCTCCAAATTCCCACTCTTTCCAAATTCCCAAAGAGTGGGCCCAAGTTTTGGGTGGAGTTGCTCCTATTTTTTTGGAGCAACTAATTTAGTTTGGGGTATCTTAGAAATCACAATTCTCGGCATTTAGTTTGCTCCAGTTCTAGTGAGTTAGTTTAGTTTCATTTTAGTTCCTTTTTTTTTCAAAAGGGGGCATTACCAGCCACTTACGCCTGTTTTGCAAGTTTAGGCACCGAAAAGTTACTCCAAACTAACTTAGAACGGACTTTTGTACGCTCAGAAAAACCTTGCGTACACTTTAGAATTAGGCGCAGGTAGCCAGAGATAGGGGGGGGAAGGGAAGTTAGGGGATTTTCCAAAGCATTAAACATTTCACTTTTAAAACATAAAGAACCATCATCAATAATAAATAAATCAATAAATCAATAAATAAAAAATAAAAAAAAATAAAAATTAAAAAAATCATTTAATAAATCAATAAATAAAAAATAGAAAGTTCCTACCTAACCTAACCGTCTGGGATCCCAGCCAGGGCAAGGGACTATGTGCTGCAGGCTGGAAATCGGCACTCTTCCCGCTCCAGGAGCCCATTTGGCCAGGGCTCGGGTCAGCGTGCTTCGGGGCCCCTCCTACACAGCCAGCAGCCCCTCCCACACAGCCAGCAGCACATGCACAAAGAATCTGGGGGCCAGGAGCTATTGTGCACGTGGGCAGCTGCCGGCACTCTTTTTGGCCCAGGGCTGTAGCTCTGCCCCCCGCTGTTGTGCTGCGTTACGCTGACTGCTGAACAGGCCTGCTGCACTTGGAGAATCACGAGGTAAGTTTTTGGCACGCTTTTTGTTCCACCACAAAATAGGCAGACCTCACAGAGGTGCGCCGTTGTAGTCGATGTCGGAAACTTGGGCCCTTTAAATCCACTCTATGCAGACAGGGAGGGGCGAGGCCATGTAATGATTTGCAAATAAAGATGAGAATTTCGAAATCGAGGTGTTGATTAACCGGAGTCCAGGGGTGATGGGTGAGCGGGTCTTGGTGTAGGTTAGGACACAGGCAGCCGAATTTTGGATCACCTTTTGTTTACGTAGGGTAGAATGTGGGAGGCCAGCTAGGAGTGCATAGGAATAGTCAAGTCTTGAGGTAACAAAGGCATGGATGAGGGCTTCAGCAGCAGATGAGCTGAGGCAAAGGCAGAGACGGGCGATGTTACGGAGGTGGAAATAGTTATGCTGCAGCTATGTGGTCGAAAGCTCTTTTCAGGGTCAAATATGACAGCAAGGTTGCAAACAGTCTGGTTCAGTCTCAGATAGAAGTTGGGGAGAGGGATGGAATCAGTGGCTAGGGAACAGAGTTTGTGGCAGGGACCAAAAGCAATAGCTTTCAGTCTTCCCAGTATTCAATTGGACAACATTTCGCCATCATTTTACTGGGCCATGACAAGCTCTTTAGAATGTGGCTGTGATTACTCAGTTTTGTAGAATTGCTGTTTTAATTGCAGAGCTGTTGCTCTGAAACATTATGTTGGTGGGTTCACTGGGATAAAGCTTTCATTAAAATTATTTTACTGTCTTCTCTGTTTTATGCTAGATTTGAGAATTGACGTGATGTAGTCACTGGGACGAGACAAGTGGAATATACAAAATAATGTTTTTGCAATGTCGGTCTCAATGCCCAGAGGGCGCTTAAGGAATATGAACCTTGGGAAATGAGCCCATGTTCTGAATGAAAGACTATATAGTACTTGAGATCAGCTTTCTCTTTTCTTCTAATAGTTGCATAATGTTTGATTTATAAAAACAAAACAAAGCTTTAATGTGATGAATTACTGTAACACTGAGCTCTCATTTGTCCTCATTCAGTTGACAGGTAATGGCACTAAGAGCTATTTAATTTTTTTTTAGCAGCAGTGCTTGTCTGCAGTGCAGTGCAAATGTTTTTTTAGGCCAGCAATAAAATAAATTTAAAAATAAATTGCTTATTGTAGGCATTAAAATAACGTTAATCGGAAAATCTGTCAATACAAATGTGGCAAGCTACGCAATTTAAATAATCGACAAAGGATTTGACTCTGATTTTATTCAAAACCGAAAGCTAGTGCCATGGATCTGGAATTTATCATTAGATGACTAATGAAAAAGTGAAAAAGAATTAAACTTTAATTCACCAGTACGTCTGATTATTCCTCTTGAGTACAATCTAAAAATTTGTATCTTTGCCTTCAGTTATTTCCCGAAAAGTACATTAGGATATAATTTAATAGATGATTAGTGCAGCAAAATAGTGCATCAGGCTACCTGCCATAATACAATTTTAAGACAAAGCAAATAAATTTGACACCGAGCCACATATGAAGAAATTACGGTAGATAATCAAAAGCTTGGTCAAAGAGGTAGATTTTAAGGGGCGTCTTAAAGGAGGAAAAAGAGGTAGAGAGGCGGACAGGTTTAGGGAGGGAGTTCCAGAGCTTGGGACCTAGGCAGTTGAAGGCACGGCCACCAATAGTTGAGCAGTTATAATCAGGGATGCACAAGAGGGCAGAATTTGAGGGGTGCAGACATCTTGTGGAGGGGGGGGAGGGGGAGAAGCGGGGGGTAGATTACAGAGATAGGGAGGGGTGAGGCCCTGGAGGGATTTTTAAACAAGGATGAGAATTTTGAAATTGAGGTGTTGCTTAACCGGGAGCCAATGTAGGCCGGTGAGCACAGGGGTGATGGGTGAGCGGGACTTGGTGTGAGTTAGGACACGGGCTGCCGAGGTTTGGATGACCTCAGGTTTATGTAGGGTAAAATGTGGGAGGCCAGCCAGGAGTGCGTTGGAGTAGTCAAGGCTAGAGGTAACGAAGACATGGATGAGGGCTTCAGCAGAAGAGCTGAGGCAAGGGCGAAAGACGGGCGATGTCACGGAGATGGAAATAAGCAGTTTTAGTTATGCCGCGGATATGTGGTCGGAAGCTCATTTCAGGGTCAAACACGACACCAAGGTTGCGAACAGTTTGGTTCAGCCTCAGACAGATGTTAGGGAGAGGGATGGAATCAATGGCTAGGGAACGCAGTTTGTGGCGGGGACCAAAGACACTGGCTTCGGTCTTCCCAATATTTCATCGGAGAAAATTTCTGCTCATCCAGTACTGGATATTGAACAAACTGTCAGACATGAGGGGTCGAGTGAAGTGGTGGTCAGGTAGAGCTGGGTGTCGCCAGCGTACATGTGGAAACTGATGCTGTGTTTTCGATGATGTTGCCAAGGGGCAGCATATAAATGAGAAATAGGAGGGAGGACCAAGGATAGATCCTTGGGGGACGCCAGAGGTAATGATGCAGGAGTGGGAAGAGAAGCCATTGCAGTTGATTTTCTGGCTACGATTAGGATAAATTGCTATATTTAGAATGTATATATGATGCAGATTTTTGCTTTGAGATCATTCTTTTACTACTCTTGCATGTCTATTTATTCAGAATAGCCTCTTCTGCAAGGGACTATGTACAAGAGTTTCAGGGATGTTAGGCTGTTTGATACAATGAATGAGAGATAGAAACAGATGAATGGCCCAGGGGGTTTAATGTGAAGGCATCCAGGATTGATGAGGATTTAAATGTATTTAGTGAGTAGGTAAAAGTACTCTTAGCAGGGTGATATGGGAAGGGTATTCATTTGTGGGAAATGAGGCAGTATTTGCTACATTAATAATGTCGATGGAGATGAAAGTTGGAAGGGATAGAAGTACAGAAAATATTGCAATATGTAAAATATAAAGGAAAAAGCAACATTTGTGGTATTCTACAATATGTGAATGCTGCATACATTTGACAGATTGTAAGATCATGAATGGCTCAATCTGGCGTGGTTATTTTTTTTATTCGTTCCAGAATGTGGGGGTCATTGGCAAGTCCAGCATTTATTGCCCTTGAGAACAAGGTGGTGAGCCACCTTCTTGAACCTCTGCAGTCCTTGTGGTGAAGATACTCCCATAGTGCTGTTAGGGAGGGAGTTCCAGGATTTTGACCCAGCGACAATGAAGGAACGGCGATATATTTCCAAGTCAGGATGGTGTGCGACTTGGAGGGGACTTTCAGGTGATGGTGCTTCCATGCGTCTGCTGCCCTTGTCCTTCTACAACAACAACAACGTGTATTTATATAGCCCCTTTAATGTGGTGAAATGTCTCGAGGTGCTTCACAGGAGTATTATGAGACAGAAAATTTGACACTGAGCCACATAAGTAATCTAGGTGCTATAGGTCGAGGGTTTGGGAGGTGCTGCCGAAGAAGCTGTGGCGACTTGCTGCGGTGCAGCTTGTAGATGGTACACACTGCAGCCATAGTGCACTGGTGGTGGAGGGAGTGAATGTTGAAGGTGGTGAATGGGGTGCCAATCAAGCGGACTGCTTTGTCCTGAATGGTGTCGAGCTTCTTGAGTGTTGTTGGAGCTGCACTCATCCAGGCAAGTGGAAATTATTTCATCACACTCCTGACTTGTGCCTTGTAGATGGTGGAAAGGCTTTGGGGAGTCAGGAGGTGAGACACTCATGGCAGAATACCCAGCCTCTGACCTGCTCTTGTAGCCACGGTATTTATGTGGCTGGTCCAGTTAAGTTTCTGGTCAATGGTGACCCCCAGGATGTTGATGGTGGGGGATTTGGCGATGGTAATGCCGTTGAATATCAAAGGGAGGTAGTTAGATTCTTGCTTGTTGGAGATAGTCATTGCCTGGCACTTGTATGGTGTGAATGTTACTTGCCACTTATCAGCCCAAGCCTGAATGTGTCCAGGTCTTGCTGCATGTGGGCATGGACTGCTTCATTATCTGAAGAGTTGCGAATGGCACAGAACATTGTGCAATCATCAGCGAACATCCCCACTTCTGACCTTATGATGGGTCATTGATGAAGCAGCTGAAGATGGTTGAGCTTAGGACACTGCCCTGAGGAGCTCCTGCAGCAATGTCCTGGGGCTGAGATGATTAGCCTCCAACAACCACAACCATCTTCCTTTGTGCTCGGTATGACTCCAACCAGTGGAGAGTTTTCCCCCTGATTCCGATTGACTTCAATTTTACTCAGGCTCCTTGATGCCACACTCGTCAAATGCTGTCTTGATGTCAAGGGCCGTCACCTCACCTCTGGAATTCAGTTCCCCTTTTGTCCATCTTTGGACCAAGACTGTAATGAGATCTGGAGCCGAGTGGTCCTGGCGGAACCCAAACTGAGCATAGATGAGCAGGTTATTGGTGACCTTCCATGCATAGCACTATACTGCATACATGGTCCTCCTTTCTTTTAAAATGTATAGTTAAGTTCTACAATAGTAACTACATTGTACATTCATTGGCTGTAAAGCTCTTTGAGACATCTGATGGTCGTGAGAGGCGCTATATAAATGCAAGTCTTTCTTTCTGTAAATACTGCACTCTGCCATGCCCAATGCCAGGTTTTCTAATCCTGGATTTTCTGCAGCGGTTCTCCCGATCTCCTGGCATAACTTTGGCGGAAGATCGGCCGAAACCCTGGATAAGTGGTGTAAGTGGTCACTTATGCCATTTCTCTGGGGGTTTCCGCCGAATTTATGTTGGGAGATCAGGAGACCCCCAGCAGAAATTCTACCCCATATTTCTGCAAATTACATTGTATAGCACGACTTCAGAGACCACTGAGCTGGGGCACAGCTGCGTGAAATCAATGGATTGCAAAATTAGGCTTAATTATTTCCCTTGGAAATATTGTTGGAATTAGTAATAGTACAAATCATCATGAATCATATGACCCATTCGCTATCATAAATTTAATTTCCAAAGAAAAACAGCATGATGTAACTCCTCAAAATGTTCCTAGCAACACTCCTACCTTCACAACAATGTTCACACAGGAGCACAAATTAGTTATTCTACCTGGAACCTGAGGAATCCGTATTCTGAAAACCAAACACCTGTCTTTCTTATAGTTATTTCACCCAAATCAGAATTACAATCTTGTTTTGGTAATAGCCTTAGGGATGTATATCAATGTGGCAAGTACGAACAGATTGGCAGCATGTAATGAGGTCTGAATGTTTGAGTAAACACAGAATAACCTCTGAATGAGGAGAGTGCCGGACTCTATCATGCAATGTACTGACTTGATTAGTATTTAAACCAAGAAATGGATGTGATCCAAATGTTTTATTATCAGTTATAAAGAGATACCGGGATAAATTTTCCTCATCTTTATGTAGGAACTCTGTTAATGACTCCACGAGGCAGGATTATGGCACTTGAACTATATAGATTGTAGTCCTTTTTTGCAGCTCCTAGAGTGAGGACACCAAGCGGTGAGCTCCCTTTTATACTGGGTTACCTGCAATGTACAGGTGACCCTTAGGTCTCCAGCAGCATCACCCTCTGGTGTACAGATAAGGTATATACAGGGCGAAGGTACATTCAGGTTTAGTGTGCAGTACATCATTACATCATTGGCATGCATACATAACAACACTCCCTCCTAAGCCTTTTCCAAGTCCTTATTGCTATGACCTGGGGAGGTGATCAGTTGTGGGCTGTGGGAGGTTGTGGTGAGGGTTGTGTGGGTGCCAGATGTGATCCCTGTGCTTGAGGCTGCCCTCATGCATTTCCCCGCCCCTCCCTCACACACACACCATGTGGGTGTCACTGTTGTAGGATCCCTCAATGGGAGAGCCAGGGCAATAGGTAAGATACATACACTGTAGAGTGGGTAAGTGGTGGTGGACAGGGCCACAGGACTATGTGGGCTCCTTGTCCTCCATTGGTGGTGGAAGTTTGGTCATCCCAGGGTCCACCAGGAAAGCTGGAGGATACTGGCCTCTCTTTCCTGGTGTTGGCCCTGGTGGCCGGGGGGGTGTAGGGCTGATCTGGGGCAGGTTGCCAGTGGTGGTGGCTGTGCTGCCCATTGGCCACTGTCCCTGCAGTGGGTCTGCTCCCACTGGGTGTGTGTGAGCCTTCCTGGGGCATCACATTTGTCCCAAAAGTCCAGGCTTACATGGTCAGGTAGCCCGCTGGACCTGGGGGTCTCCCACGGGGGGATACTTCTGGCATTTGCATTGTACATGTAGAAACCGGGTGTCCTTTAACAGTCTACTTTCTGCATACGTGAAACACTGAGTCGATTTTACACTGTTATCTCTCTTTACATTATTACTTTAGCACTTACAACCCTTTCTTGTGTATCAGTGTCTCCATACAGGGTTACATTAGTCACATTAAAAGATCTATCATCATCATTTAACAGTACAAACTTGTTGCTAACATCACTGTCACAAGCTTTCATTACCTTTTTTTCATCGGTTACTCCGGCATCACAATTCAAAGTTACATTTGCATACCTGCATTTGCTTACTGCACTTTTAACTTTAAAGTCCTTTGCATCACTGTGCCTAGAGTGAAAATGTCCCTTTAATTTCTTTGGGTTACCGGTCTCCCTTAAGGGGGCCTTCCAATCCGGTTCACCGCTTGGTGCCACGTGTCGCTCCTCCAACGCTGCCCGTCGTGGTCTGGTCGCGGGCCATTTTGATTCTGGGTTCTTAGCCTCGTGGTGCAGCTGCCATCTTCTCGCTCTCCTCGAGGTAGGCTGTGGTGATCATCATCTTCTCGGGTTCGGCCACAGACGACAGGAATCCACCTTTCTCATCGATCTTCTTCCCTCGGAGTCCTGCCACGGGCCGGAAGGTGAGGTCTGGACGTTTGGTTTGGGTGATCTCGTCATGGTGTTGTGCAGTCGTCGTCGCGCAGTCGAGCTGGACGGTAGGATTTCTAGGTGCAGCGATGGATCCAAGTTCGGCGCTGCATGGGATGTCGATCGCTGGAGCCCAGAGGCTGTCGTTGCTTCGACCGACTTGGACCTGCTTCATCCAACTTCTTCCCAGCAATGTTGGACCATCGCTGGCAACAATCCACAGAGGGAGCTTGTTCATCGCGCCGCCCTGGGAGACCTGGACGTCCACGCTGCCAACGACTGGAATGGTGCCTTTGGTGTAGGTGAGCAGCTTTGCCTGGACAGCAGACAGTTTTGGTTGTTTGGCGGGATTGATCCAAAGTTTTTCAAAGGTCGTCTGGCTCATCAAAGACTGGCTCGCCCCTGTGCCGATCCCCCTAGAAACTGGGACTCCATTGATGTCCACTTCCATCTTCCATGGGGAACTTTTGGTGGAGCAGGTATAAGTTCCGTACTCTTCTTCCAGGGGTTGAGCAGCTTTGTCTTCATCAGTGTTGGAGCCCAGGTGATCAGCCAACTCTTCAGAGACGCGATGAGTAAAGCTTTTTCTGCACATTCTCTGAAGGTGATCTTTCGCGTTGCAGCCTTTGCAGGTATAGTCTTTGTAGCGGCACTGGTAGGCCCCGTGGTTTCCTCCACAGCGCCAGCACGGGGCTAGCCAGTTGGCCCCATGTGGTGGACTCAGGGTTGCGGGACTCAGGGCAGCATTTCTGCCTTTGCAAGTCGCCATTCTGTTCACTGCACACGTTGGTTTAGAGTCCTGGGTATTGGCTCATCATTCGTTTGGAGTCGCCGACTGAAATCATGTCGGCCTGGCTCACTTTAGTTGCCTTCTGCAGGGTAACTGTGATGTCCGCAGAGAGCAGTTTGTGGAGGAGGCCCTCGTGGCCGATTCCGATAACAAAATTCGGTGAGCTGGTCGCCAAAAGCACACGGTGCAGCCAACCTTCTTAAATCTGTAGCATACTTAGCAATTTCTTGGCCTTCGGGTCGCCGGTGAGTGTAAAACCGGTGCCTGGCTGTGAGGATGTTCTCTTTGGGTTTCAATTGCTCTTTGTATTAATGTTACGAGCTCCCCATAGCTTTTGGTTGTTGTCTTCGCTGGGGCTAGTAGGTCCCTGACAAGGCTGTGGATAACCCACAACTGCTAAGCAGGATGGCCCTGCGTTTGTTTGCCAGTGTGGCCGATGAGTCCCCATCCAGGTCGTTGGCAATGAAAAAGTGTTCTAACCTTTCCACGAAGGCATCCCAATCTTCCCCATCGGTGACTTGTTGGAAGTTGCTGAGATTAGACATGTACGTGGAATTCGTGATCTCGTCGCCAGTTATTGTGTATGTCGGCACTCTATTAATGACTCCACGAGGCAGAGGTATGGCACTTGAACTGTATTGACAGTAGTCCTTTATTGCAGCTCCTAGAGTGAGGACACCAAGAGGTGAGCTCCCTTTTATACTGGGTTACCTGCAGTGTACAAATGACCCTTAGGTCTCCAACAGCAGCACCCTCTGGTGTACAGGTAAGGTATATACAGGGTGAAGGTACATTCAGATCTAGTGTACAGTACATCATTGGCATGCATACATAACAGTCTTCACCTGGGCGGTAATCTGGCAGAGAGGATTTCCTGCCTGTTGAAGAACTCGCCCAATTGGTCATGACTTCAGCTATGTCATAGCAACCAGGAGGCTGTTTACATCTTTATTTTAAAAAACACTAAATTGTTTCCATACCATACTTTGTGGGACAAGATAGCCCTCTATACTTTTCTGCCAGTAGTATTTATTACTTCTGGTGTAACATGGTAGGCTGGAAGTCTTGGCTTATTTTGGTAGGCACTTAACAGAAGCGTAATAAAAAAAATGGATGCTGAGCCAAAGAAAGAGCTATTTGGTAGGGTGATCAAAAGGTTGGTCAAAGAGGTGGATTTTATAGAGTGCCTTAAAGGAGGAGAACGAGGTGAATTGGCAGAGGGGTTTAAGGAGGGAGTTCTGGAGTGGGGGGGCCTGGGTGGCTGAAGGCATGCCCACCAGTGCTGGGCAAGGGCAGAGAGGGATGTACGAGAGGCCAGAGTCCGACAAATGGAGACCTCAGGAGGTTTGTAGGGCAGGAGGAGGTTACACAGATAGGAAGAGGGTGAGACCATAAACAGATTTAAACCTAAGGATGAGAATTTTAAATTCGAAGGGTTGGGGGCCAGCCGCCAATGTAGGTCACGGAGGACAGGACTTGAGCAGGATTTAGTACAGTATATGATACAGGCAGCAGAGTTTTGGATCAGCTGAAATTGACAGAGGATGGAAGCTCATCTCCATCCCTGCCTCAGCCCATCTGCTGCTGACAATCTCATCCATGTCTTTGTCATCATCAGATTCAAATATTTCAATGCTCTCCAGCTGGCCTCCTCCACTCTTCATAAACGTCACCTCGTTAGAAACCCTGCAGCCCATATCCACTTAAGATTCACTTCTACTTCCCAAGCTTCACTGATGGTCTCTCTTTTGCCTCCTCCACATGAAATTGGAGCTTGGGTCTCCCGCTGATTTGCTGACGACTTTACTGTCACTTCCCATGCAACCACGTGAAATGTAGATTTAGGCTCCGAGAAACGGTTGTAATGGCTCTGAGATCGATCCATGAAGTGACTTGTGGTTTCTTAGCTCTCTATTCCAGCCCGCATTTACCTTGTTTTATAGTCCCTGATAGACAACATTGTGACATAGGCAGTAAGGTCTGTAAACAGGAAGTGTGTGCCATACACAAGGTTTTAATAATATATAGACACAGAATTTCTAGGCTTGCAGATAAGAAAATAATAGACTGAGCAAATGATGAGGAACAATGAACCACATTCAGAGGGATTTAGATCTTTTAGGTAACTGGAAAAGGTGCCAGATGGAGTTCAATGTGGAGAAATGTAAAATAATTACTATGGGAACAAGGTACCAAAAGAGCAAAAATGTGTTAGGTGGAACATGCTGATCCAAAATGAGATCCTAGGGATTATAATGGCTAAACTCATTATGCATAATTCCAGTATTTATAACTGTAATTAAAAAGACAAGTAAGAAAATGGATTAGATTAACACAGATAGGGGCGGAAATTCGGTCGTGCCTCTGTTGCGGCATTAATCCAGGCAGAGCGGTAAATTTTGCACCGGGAAATGGTTGGGTCTCCAGCCGCAAAATTCACCAACTGGGCCCTGAGTGTGGAGCGGAGCGGTAAGGAAAGCGTTCCACACCTCTCTGAGGGTGCTGGGCTGGCTGAGCAATTGAAAATCCCAAGCTAAACAGCCGACCTCGGGGTGCCCTAAGGCTTCCATGGAGAAAAGAAATCTGGGGAAAAAACTTCCCAATACCCAATGCTTTCCGCTGCCATTACTACCCCTCCGGTGCGAAAACAGTGACGTCTCATTTGGAGTCCTATATGTAACTCAGAATAACTTACTCATAGGAAGAATATTATTGCCCTTGAGAGGGTATGAATACAAGCAACAGAGATAATTCTGGGTGTCAAGAATTTAAGTTAAGAAGAAAGTTTAACAAAGGTGGAGTTGTTTTCTTTTGAAAAGGGAAAATTTCAAAGCTTCATAATTGATGATTGAGAAGAAATGACAAAATTGATCCTGGCAAATTGTTCAACATGATGACAAGTTCAAAAACCGGGGACACAAATTAAAAATTAAGAATTAAGGAGCATGGGCCCAAATTTCCCCATGAGTTGCACCGTTCTTTTTGGTGTAACTTGATTTTTCTGGTGTATCTTTTTAGTTGCAAATATGGCCATTTAATTTGCGCCAATGTAAGTGAGTTAGTTAGGTTTTTTGTTAGGTCAGTTTTTTTTTTCCAAAAGGGGGCATTCCCAGTCACTTACACCATTTATGCCAATTTGGCCAGAAAAAAGTTGTACTAAACTAACTTAGGGCAGCGTATGTGTCCACTTTTGTCCGCACAGAAAGACCTTACTTACAGTTAAGGAATCGGCGCAACTAACAACATTTCAAGCACCAAACAAAGCACAAGCAGTAATAACCATTCAATAAAAACTAAAGAACTGAAGTAAATAATTAAATTAACAAATAAAGAACTGAAGTAAATCTTACCTTCAACTAAACTCGGCAGCTGGCCGTGCGAGAGTCCCTTCGGTCTGGGATAGGGGAGGGAGAAAGTGGCTGCCACCCACCGACTTTCAACCCTTTTCGAGCGGGAATTTTTTCCCTTTTTGCCTATTTTTCGGGTTTTTGGTCAAGCCTTAAAAATGGCAGCCTGAAACCTGGCAGAGGCATGGGGCTTCGGCTCCCTCGCGTGAGGAACAGCAGACAACTCCATTTAGCCCCGAAAGGAGTTTGGAGATCGGCCGACTCGCCCGAGTTCAGCCCTGGGGTCATAGGTCGTAGGCAGAAAGGTATTTTGTCGGCGCTGGCCGGCATCTCCACCACAACAACACGCACACCGCTATCCTCAAGCCCCAACCCGGGCGGGCTAGTACAGGCAGACGGACGGGGGGGGTGGGTGCACAAGTGCACTGGAGCCCGGGCTCTGCTCACACCGTTCTGGAGTTCCGATTCAGAGAGAGCGAGAGTGCCAGAGGGACAGGTGACATCGGAGCGAGAGAGAGAGAGAGCTAGAAAGGCCAGAAGCAGTGGCTGGGCAGCGCGGAGTATCGGAGGATAAAAGCACGCAGCAACAACGGCGGCGAGACGTATGGGGATTAACTTGGGCGCCGCTCAACGGTCGGCAAGTGTGCTTGAGCCAGACGGGCCACGTGTGGAAGGACACCGAGGTCCAGCGCAACACACGGCACTATGATTCTAAGCATCTTTGCACACTGACATCTTGAAAGAACTTCACACATAAATTATTTGTAATACAATCTAACTGCATGTTGCTGGTTATTTATTAACACACAGGATGGGATGTAGGTTAAGCACATGGCTGTCACTGTGTATGTGCTTCTTTAACATTACAAGACCGCCACCCAACCAAACGAACGCAAAGCCAGCCCAGCATGGCAAGCGACGTCGCTGCACGACAAGCTATCCTCGGTCCAAACCACTAGACTGCAGCCAAAGACGACCAATCTCTTTCCGCCCCCTCGTCCCGATCAAAACTCATTCGCACCAACCTGCTTCTTGCAGACCTCAGTGGCCGGCCTGTGCGACCAGGCATTCGGCCTGGGATAGGGGCTGGACGCGTTCTGCAGGCATCATCATCATCATCATGGGACGGAGCTACTGCGCATGTGTGACGGCTCTACTGCACATGCGCACAGCTGCCGGCACTGTTTTCGGTGCAGGGCTGTAGCTCTGCCCCCCACTCCACGAGGAGCGCCACGCCAGGACCTGGGACACACACAAGAGTGGCCAGGATCGTGAGCAAGTTTTTCGGCGCGTTTCCAGCGCACAAAGTCGGTGCATCTCAGGAGAGTGCGCCGAAAAAAGGGGTTGGGAAAATTTGGGCCCTAAGAAAGGAGTCAAGTTTCACCCAAATGGTAATAGTTGTGGAGCAAGTTAACATGGAAAGTAATTGAGCAGTAAATTTAAAAGACTGTTACAGAAGGGATTACGAGATCTAGTCAGGAGATTGGTTGGTGAGCTGATCTATGAAAAAGGTTTAGGCCTAAAGGCTTTTCTCTCCTCCTAAAAGTCCCTGTGTTATATATTTCTTCCTATCAGCCCTTACATTTTTCAATTCTTGCCTCTCTTCCCATGTTGTGAGACAATTCTAGGATTTATGCAATGTGTGTCCACAGCCATGAAACGGGTGTCTGCTGTCAAATGGTCTGAACACCTGGTTGTGTAGACAGGTTGAAGCTTCTCTGAGCAGCAATGGATGACCGCACCATCTCCAAATAACAACCATCTCAATTCTGAAAAATCAGTTGATGACAAGAGCTGTACACACATTTAACAATAGGAATGTCATGTACGGATGAGATTATATATAAATGCATTAAAAAAAGTTATTGATATCAATGTTCATAACCCACACCTTATTTAGACATGTTGAAATGCAACTTCATATTTCTCAGATATATGTTTCACTTCCACTTTATTCTTTTGTAAAAAATCTAAAATGGCATTGTATAAAATTTGCTTGCATGGATGGTTACAATATTGCAACACTACAATATTAATTCTAAACAAGAGGGCCAATTTTGATGTGATCTCTTTTATCAGGTGGAGTTAACCAACCAATGAAAATGGTCAGAGGCACAAACCATTTTGATAGTGGAGCCTCATTACCATGTTTGCGTAGAACTGTCCTGCCTTTGCAGCTCGCCAATGGGACGAGGGCTGGAATTCCAGCGGCTCCTCCATGGAGTTGAGCCGGTTGAGGAGGTGATGCCAGGGAAGGACTGCAGAGGGTTGTCCCTTCGGTGGGTCGATTTCTGTGGGACCGGGCGGAACATTTATTCTCCTTCTAGCTGCATAAAGTTTGCTTAAAAATCCTACCTGCCCTGAGTTTGGAGTGGCTTCCAGTGGTCTTTTTCCACTGCTGACGCTGCTCTTTGTTCAGTTTCAGTGCGTGGAGCCCACATCCTACATGCTCCACCAATTGGTACTTGAGAATTGCATCATAGGACATCACAGGACTTGATTACCTGTAATTCAGGCGTAGTGTAATTGCGTATAATACATTTGCACCCTGAGTTTCCTCGATCTTTTATGCTGGGCATTTGCTTTATGCCCTGATTGCACTTGTCTCTGGGAGTAAATATGCAGGCAGTACCATCCCTCGTTATATATTTGGACAGCATCTCCGTACAATTGCAAAGCCTCTATGCACACACTACAAATCTCATCTGTAATGGAAATGGCAGCTCTTTAAATATTTTAACTTTGACACTCTTCCCGGATGTGCGTCTGGAGTTCCTATGATTGTAAATGACTGAATCTAATGATAGAGGTCCCTGGAAATCTGACAGTAATGCTGAAGAAACTAAAACATACTCAGTCACAGGAATCTGTTTGTTACAGATGGCTGTTTTATTCAGTAAAAGGTCTTTGACTTCTCGATTAATACGTGCTCGAAGGTTGACCAGGCCGAAAGAGGATTAAATGTTTGCAAAGAGATGGAGCTATAGGATGCCTGTTGAACTGATCTGAAACCTGTTCAGCACAAAATGTTATAGTCCAAAGCCTGAAAGCTTATATTGGCACTACTGCATCATTTCAGCAAATATCAATAACTTTTTTTTGACTCTCCTAGATTTTCACAATGCTTAAAATATTATTTATTTTGTCCACTTTATTCTTTTGTTTAAAAAAAGTAGTATATTATGCAAAAAACCCTTGTACTTTTAAACAATGATAAGCTTATCTTTTTGCCAATGGGCAGAAAACAACGTGTTTTAATTACAACTTTATTTACTTTTCTTTTAGAATGAATCTAGAAACATTGAGATGCTGGCAGCTGCCTGTGCTGTCGGAGTTGGCTGTTGCTTTGCTGCACCAATAGGAGGTAAGAATATTGTGTTTCTCCATAAGAGTAAAATGTATCTAAAATGCATGGACTCCTTTACAAGATATCTAGTCTGCATATTAATGCTAGCAGCATTATCTGTCAATTGTTATAATTGATGTTTGAAATTTGTATTCTATTTTCACAGGTTTAAAAAAAAAACAATCAATTCATTAAAGTGGAATTTGACTTAGTCTACAGGCATAGGTAGTTGTGGCTTCTGGTTGCCTAATGAGACCCTTCATGTAAGATACACACACTTTAAAGTTCATTGGGATTAAAACTCTTATTCAAAAAGCCATTTTATTAAAAAATCTGCTAAAAATTTGATACATTTTTCTAGGATAAAGTAAAATTGACCAATGGAGGAATGCATAATTGGTTACTGTATTTAAAAAATATGTAATAAATATAATAATTGCAGTGAATTAAAAGTGATTCAAATATAACAGTACAAATTATACTATTAAAAGTGAAGAAGGTTGAGGTTAGCCACCTATTTTCTGATTTTCACCACAGACCCCTCCTGATTTGTATGATGATTGTGCTATGGATCAGTGAGTGATTTGTACTATACGTCTAACCACTGAATCATTAAAACTGAACAACTACACAGAAATCTTCAAATAAGGGTGTCAAAGGAGATAAATGAACAACACTTCATCAGCCATTTTACGAATTTATTAAAATTAATTGTATACCTCCGTTAAAGATTAACTAATATTTTGATTCGCTCAACAATTCAAATATAGATTTAAAATTTTTGAAAGTAAAATTGATTTCAAGTAAAGAAGCATGCTTGCTTGCCAGTATTTGTCTTTAGCTAATGAGTGGCATAACCGGATGAAGCTTTGGCAGCTGTGACAACAGGTGTCTTGCAACAACCCTGGGCATTGCTGAGATCCGAAAGACTTGGTGAAATTAGGCAAAGAGATTGTCCATTGCTTAATACATGGTAAAGCAACTCTGTTTCAGTAGGTGATGGTTAGCTCTGCATTGGAACTGTTGCATACAAGAGACAGAGTTCCAGGAAATAACAATGCTTAGGAGATTTCTCCACAGGCAGTGAGAGTTTTATGCAAAGAATTACAACTAGTACTCTGTATGAAGTTTCCAAACGTTGAGGTACAGCTGCAGCAGCTCTTGAGTTTCTAGCATAAACATTTAAATCTGACTTACGCTCTAACATAGAAACATTGATAATAGGTGCAGGAGTAGGCCATCCGGCCCTTCGAACCTGCACCACCATTCAATAAGATCATGGCTGATCATTCCTTCAGTACCCCGTTCCTGCTTTCTCTCCATACCCCTTGATCCCTTTAGCCGCAAGAGCCATATCTAACTCCCTCTTGAATATATCCAATGAACTGGCATCAACAACTCTCTGCGATAGGGAATTCCATAGGTTAACAACTCTCTGAGTGAAGAAGTCCCTCCTCATCTCAGTCCTAAATGGCTTACCCCTTATCCTTAGACGATGTCCCCTGGCTCTGGACTTCCCCAACATCGGGAACATTCTTCCTGCATCTAACCTGTCCAGTCCCGTCAGAATTTTATATGTTTCTATGAGATTCCCCCTCATCCTTCTAAACTCCAGTGAATACAGGCTCAGTCGATCCAGTCTCTCCTCATATGTCAGTCCTGCCATCCCGGGAATCAGTCTGGTGAACCTCCGCTGCACTCCCTCAATAGCAAGAACGTCCTTCATCAGATTAGGAGACCAAAACTGAACACAATATTCCAGGTGGGGCCTCATCAAGGCCCTGTACAATTGCAGTAAGACTTCCCTGCTCCTATACTCAAATCCCCTTGCTATGAAGGCCAACATACCATTTGCCTTCTTCACTGCCTGCTGTACCTGCATGCCAACCTTCAATGACTGATGAATCATGACACCCAGGTCTCACTGCACTTCCCCTTTTCCTAATCTGCCGCCATTCAGATAATATTCTGCCTTCGTGTTTTTGCCCCCAAAGTGGATAACCACACATTTATCCACATTATACTGCATCTGCCATGTATTTGCCCACTCGCCTAACCTGTCCAAATCATCCTGCAGCCTCTTAGCGTCCTCCTCACAGCTCACACCACCACCCAGTTTAGTGTCATCTGCAAACTTGGACATATTACACTCAATTCCATCATCCAAATCATTAATATATATTGTAAAGAGCTGGGATCCCAGCACTGAGCCCTGCGGCACCCCACTAATCACTGCCTGCCATTCTGAAAAGGACCCGTTAATCCCGACTCTCTGCTTTCTGTCTGCCAACCAGTTCTCTATCCACGTCAGTACATTACCCCCAATACCATGTGCTTTGATTTTGCACACCAATCTCTTGTTTGGGACCTTGTCAAAAGCCTTTTGAAAGTCCACATACACCACATCCACTGGTTCTTCCCTGTCCACTCTACCAGTTACATCCTGAAAAAATTCCAGAAGATTTGTCAAGCTTGATTTCCCCTTCATAAATCAATGCTGACTTGGACTAATCCTATCACTTTTTTCCAAATGTGCTGCTATTTCATCCTTAATGATTGATTCCAACATTTTCCCCACTACTGATGTCAGGCTAACTGGTCTATTTTCCCCCTCTTAATTAAACCCTTTGTCGTCCTCTGCTGAATTCTAAATTTCTCCCAGTCCTCCGGCTTGCTACTTTTTGCGGCTAATTTGTATGCCTCTTCCTTGGATTTAACACTATCCTTAATTTCCCATGTTAGCCACGGTTGAGCCACCTTCACCGTTTTATTTTTACTCCAGACAGGGATGTACATTTATTAAAGTTCGACCACATGATCTTTAAAGGTTTGCCATTGCCTATCCACCGTCAACCCTTCAAGTATCATTTGCCAGTCTAATCTAGCCAATTCGCGCCTCATACTATCAAAGTTAACTTTCCTTAATTTCAGGACCCTAGTTCTGAATTAACTTTGTTACTCTCCATCTTAATAAAGAATTCTACCATATTATGGTCACTCTTCTCCAAGGGGTCTCGCACAACAGGATTGCTAATTAGTACCTTCTCATTACACATCATCCAGTCCAGGATGGTCAGCTCTCTGGTTGGTTCCTTGACATATTAGTCTAGAAAACCATCCCTAATACACTCCAGGAAATCCTCCTCCACCGCATTGCTACCAGTTTGGTTAGCCCAATCAATATGTAGATTCAAGTCGCCCATCATTACTGCTGTACCTTTATTGCACACATCCCTTATTTCTTGTTTGATATTGTCCCCAACCTCACTACTACTATTTGGTGGCCTGTACACAACTCCCACTAGCGTTTTCTGCCCTTTGGTATTCCATAGCTCCACCCATACCGATTCCACATCATCCAAGCTAATGTCCTTCCTTACAATTGCATTAATTTCCTCTTTAACCAGCAACACCACCCCGCCTTCTTTTCCTTTCTGTCTATCCTTCCTAAATGCTGAATACCCTTGCATGTTGAGTTCCCAGCCTTGGTCACCCTGGAGCCATGTCTCTGTGATGCCAATCACATCATATCCATTAACTGCTATCTGCGCAGTTAATTCGTCCACCTTATTCCGAATACTCCTTGCATGGAGGCAGAGAGCCTTCAGGCTTGTCTTTTTAACACACTTTGACCCTTTAGAATTCTGCTGTAAAGTGGTCCTTTTTGTTTTTTGCCTTGGGTTTCTCTGCCCTCCACTTTCACTATTCTCCTTTCTATATTTTGCTTCTGTCTCCATTTTATTCCCCTCTGTCTCCCTGCATAGGTCCCCATCCCCCTGCCATATTAGTTTAACTCCTCCCAAATAGCACTAGCAGACACTACCCCTAGCACATTGGTTCTGGTCCTGCCCAGGTGCAGACCATCCGGTTTGTACTGGTCCCACCTCCCCCAGAACCGGTTCCAATGTCCCAGGAATTTGAATCCCTCCCTTCTGCACCACTGCTCAAGCCATGTATTCATCTGAGCTATCCTGTGATTCCTACTCTGACTAGCACATGGCACTGTTAGCAATCCTGAGATTACTACTTTTTAGGTCCTACTTTTTAATTTAACTTCTAGCTCCCTAAATTCGTCTCGTAGGACCTCATCCCATGTTTTACCTATGTTGTTAGTACCTATATGCACCACGACAACTTGCTGTTCACACTCCTTTTTCAGAATGTCTTGCACCCGCTCCGAGACATCTTTGACCCTTGCACCAGGGAGGCAACATACCATCCTGCAGTCTTGGTTGCGGCCGCAGAAATGCCTATCTATTCCCCTTACAATCGAATCCCCTGTCAGTATTGCTCTCCCACACTTTTTCCTGCCCTCCTGTGCAGCAGAGCCAGCCATGGCACCATGAACCTGGCTGCTGCTGCCCTCCCCTGATGAGTCATCCCCCTCAACAGTACCCAAAGCGGTGTATCTGTTTTGCAGGGGGATGACCGCAGGGGACCCCTGCACTACCTTCCTTGCACTGCTCTTCCTGTTGGTCTTCCATTCCCTATCTGGCTGTGGACCCTTTACCTGCGGTAAGACCAACTCACTAAATGTGCTATTCACATAATTCTCAGCATCGTGCATGCTCCAGAGTGAATCCACCCGCAGCTCCAGTTCCGCAACGCGGTTTGTCAGGAGCTGGAGGCGGATACACTCCTCGCACACTTAGTCGTCAGGGACACCGGAGGCGTCCCTGATTTCCCACATGGTACAGGAGGAGCATAACATGTGTCTGAGCTCTCCTGCCATGACTTAACCCCTAGATTAACTTGATTTGGCAACAACAATGCTAAAGGTTACTTACTGAAATAGAAAAGAAAAAGAAAAGCTACTTACCAATCACCAGCCAATCACTTACCCCCTTGGCTGCGACGTCACCTTTCGATTTCTTTCTGCTTTTTTGCCTTCGGTCCCCGCTGCAGCTGCACAAGCCCCGCCTTTATAGGCCTCGCTCACGCTGCTCCCGCCTCTCGCCGACTACCGCTGCCTCAGGAACACCCGCTGGGCCTTTATAGGCCTCACTCACGCTGCTCCCGTCTCTCGCCGACTGATGCTGCCTCAGGAACACCCGCTGGGCCTTTATAGGCCTCACTCACGCTGCTCCCGTCTCTCGCCGACTACCGCCGCCTCAGGAACACCCGCTGGGCCTTTATAGGCCTCACTCACGCTGCTCCCGTCTCTCGCCGACTACCGCCGCCTCAGGAACACCCGCTGGGCCTTTATAGGCCTCGCTCACGCTGCTCCCGTCTCTCGCCGACTGCTGCTGCCTCAGGAACACCCGCTGGGCCTTTATAGGCCTCGCTCACGCTGCTCCCGTCTCTCGCCGACTGCTGCTGCCTCAGGATCCCCCGCTGGGCCTTTATTGGCCTCATTCACGCTGCTCCCGCCTCTCGCCGACTGCCGCCGCCTCAGGAACACCCGCTGGGCCTTTATTGGCCTCATTCACGCTGCTCCCGCCTCTCGCCGACTGCTGCTGCCTCAGGAACACCCGCTGGGCCTTTATTGGCCTCATTCACGCTGCTCCCGCCTCTCGCTGACTGCTGCTGCCTCAGGAACACCCGCTGGGCCTTTATAGGCCTCGCTCACGCTGCTCCCGTCTCTCGCCGACTGCTGCTGCCTCAGGATCCCCCGCTGGGCCTTTATTGGCCTCATTCACGCTGCTCCCGCCTCTCGCCGACTGCCGCCGCCTCAGGAACACCCGCTGGGCCTTTATTGGCCTCATTCACGCTGCTCCCGCCTCTCGCCGACTGCCGCCCTAACAATTTGAAGGGGTAAATGGGAAGGCTTCTCTTCCCATGAGCGGGCCCTCTGATATAAAGAGTCGCCGCTCGTCCCAACCCCCGTGGCAGCCCTTAAAGTTATTCGACGGAGACGGATGGCAAGGTATAACGATCTTTAATTACGGGTGCCCGGGAACACCTCTCATCACAGCCGCCTGTGAGTGGAGATGTTCTCCGAATAGCAAAATCATACATCATTTATACATTTCATAGACCCCTTCGCTCCCCGGTACGACCTCCCTCGATCTCTAATTGGGTTACCTTATTAGTAATATTTTGGATTGACAGACCAGGATCTCAAGGCAACCTCAGACCTTAACTGGGATGACATCATTGGATTAGAATTTGCTGATCGTACATGGCGCCTAAAAGTTTGTTTAGAGTCTTCCATGGTGTCTTATCTTGTCGGACTGGACGTAACTTAATGTTATCTAATCCCTAATATATCAATGCTGAATCAGAAGCCTCTGGGTCCTTGGTACTGGAATGTGTGAGGTCAGCTAGAGACTTTTTGCCTCTTTTGCTGAGCCGATGTAGAAGCCGGCACTTTAACTCTTTTTTTCGCTGATACTCCAAATGCCAAATTTCTCTTACACAATTTATGTGCTCCAGTTATACGCGTGTAGAGAACTGACAGCCTGAATGTTGCGTTGAATTCTCAACAAGTCCAACAAGGCTTTGAACTGTGCAAATGGCCTAGAAATTGCAATCGGCGGCTTCCCGTGGGTGGATGCCTCCGACCATTAAAAAAAATAATTACGAAAATACCTGGTGGTCCTGGAAGAACGAACACTTCCGCTCCGAGGCCTAGATGCGCAGCCCAGTGCCAGAGACCCACGCATCCCAGGAACGTACGGGCATCCTGGGATCACGTGGGCCTGGACCACTAATGAAAATGTAATATTCCCATTGATAGTAATGGTGAGTTCCATTTGTATGAAAACACAATACATAAATTAAAAAACACCTCACTTATTTAAAATGAATAAAAATTGAATTACATTAAACATTTTAGAAAAAAAATATTTTTTTGAAATTTTTAAAAATATGTTTTAATAGTGTTAAAAAGAAACTTACCTTAATGGACTGGGTTTTTATATAAAAAAAGTATTCATTTATTTTTTTCTATCTTTTAAAACTCTTCCGCTGGTAAAAGCAGGCCTTACGTCAGGCAGGAACCTTTGACAGATCGCAAGTACTGGGTTTAGGCTCATGCGCAGTGCAGGTCTAAACCTGGAACTTGTGAGGCCTCTTCGGGCGTTTGTGCACATCGTATGCACCCGGAAAACCCGCAATTTGCCCAACATTTATCCACCTATTTAAAAGCTAATGTGGATTCTGTTTCCATCATTGTTTGTTTGTTGAAAGGCATTCTCTCTATCTTCAAAAAAAATCTCATATGCTTTTCTCTACAATTTGCTAAGCATGGTCACAATTTTCACTGGCATGTACAGATTGTAAAACACTAAAGTTACCAATAGCAACAAATAAGACCAAGCTTTCTTGAGGATTTCCATTCTTTTATCAGCTTTTCCAGCTATGTTTGCTGCTAATCTGGCCCAAAATAAATCAAATGCAATCACCATATTTCTTGATATGGTCTTCTTAAAGCTGCAGATAACACACTATGGTCTATCTTTTCTGTAGGCACAGTTCAAAATGGTTCAAAGTAGGTTTTAAACAGACTGGTCTAAGTTACTGCTTGTTTGCAGTTTTCTGAAGTCGGCTCATTAGCATAGTTCCAAGTGCAGATTTGGGCATATTCAGAAACCATACCAGTTGTGGGAGTGGAAAATTGTCTGAAGGTATGGAAACAATTAAAGAATAAGCTTCTGAACCCATTGAGTCTTTCCCAAGGCTGAAGCAGAAGATAATTACATTGAATTTACAGCACAGAAACAAGCCACTCGGCTGGTGTTTATGCTTCACAAGAGCCCCCTCCCGCTCTGCTAACTCCATCTCACCCTATCAGCACATAAATATAATAAATGAGGATTAGGAAGTGACAGGCAAAAAGTGCAAAGAAACCCAAGGTGCAGGTAAGTGATGCTGCAGCCAGTATCTGCCCCTCTGTTTGATGACAGCTCAAGTGCAGATGGTGCTGCATGAGGTGGCTCTAGGAAGGTTTGCCCTTTCTGCCTGTGCAAGGCACTGTCCCCATTGGTCAACATTGCAGCATAGACGGAAGGAAGAGAAAATAGTTTGTAGGCAACTGCAGATTGATACTGTCATTAGCTGTGCCAGACCTGTGCTGTACCTGGCTGTCTTAGAAACATAGAAATCTACAGTGCAGAACGAGGCTATTTCGGCCCATCGTGTTCGCGCCGGCCGACAAAGAGTCACACAGGCCTCGGTCAGCAGCCCTGAAGGTTACATATAAACCTATGAACAATGGTGGACAGGTAAAGAGCATCCGGCCCAACCAGTCTGCCCCACACAACTGCGACACCCCTTGCACTGCAACATTCTACACTCCACCCCAACCGGAGTGTTCTAACTGGACTGTGAATATATGTCTCCATGCTTGTCATGTATTCAACCAGCATTGTAACCCATGTATAATCTAACCTAAGTTGTACACTGTGAGAACAATGACCACCAGGTGGTGAACTTGTGGGAGACACTCCTAACCTGGACCTTCAGATATAAAAGGGGAAGCTCCACCCACTTCCATCACTTGAGTGTATGAAATAAAGGACAGGTCACAGACTGACCTTCTCTCAAGCATGGGCCTCGTGTGCATTTATACTGCATAGTAAGGACCTATCAATGGCGACAAGAAACTCGGATTTAAACCACGCGAGCATGACCACTAGCAGAACAGACGAGAGGTACTGTGTTAAGGAATGGTTGGGACAGAGATTCAACATTGTTAAAGCAGCACTCAGTTCTCCAGGCAGACAAGGGCAGTCGGGCATGCCCCAACATGTAGTCGAACCCAGAGGGGGAGTTCGACAGAGACAATGGCAAGCTGAACGACGATTCATGCCATTGCAAGGGACAATAGGGCCAGTAATGGGGCCATCAACACCTGTTAATGGCGCACTCAAGGGCAATAACGGGCAGTCAGGGACGATCGACTGGCAAGTGACCTTTTGTTTCCAACAGCAGCTCATGCTGGAGGCGTGGAGACACATACTCAACCGGAGTTTGCAGAGATGAGCAAAATACCTGCAGTAATTGCAGAAATGAACACTGGGGGAAATCACTGGAAGCTGAAGTTCAGCGAGTTCATGTGGAGCACGTATACAGTTCATACACCAGGACGCCACCGATAATGATGAAAGTGCTCCTCAATGGCATCCCAGTATCAATGGAGCTAGACACGGGGGCCAGCCAGTCCCTGATGGGTATCAAACAGTTTGAAAAGTTGTGGGCGTCCAAGGCCAGGAGGCCAAAATTATCGCTGATTGACGCACAGCTACGGACATACACAAAGCAGATCATTCCGGTGCTAGGCAGCGCCACGGTAGTCGTGACCCACAAAGATTCAGAGAACAGACTGCCACTCTGGATTGTCCCAGGGAACGGTCCCGCACTACTGGGGTGGAGTTGGCTTGCTGTCATGAACTGGAAATGGAGCGATGTCAATGCAATTTCCTCTGTGGAGCGAGTATCATGCTCACAGATCCTGGACAAATTTGACTCATTATTTCAACCTGGCATCGGCACTTTCATGGGGGCCAAGGTAGTGAGTCACATAAACCCGGACGCCAGGCCAGTACACCACAAGGCCAGAGCGGTGCCGTACGTGATGCGGGAAAATATAGAAGGCAAATTGGACCGCCTGCTGAGGGAAGGCATCATCTCGCCAGTCGAATTCAGTGACTGGGCGAGCCCGATTGTGCCGGTGCTCAAGGCGGATGGGTCGGTCAGGATATGTGGCGATTACAAGGCCACCATCAATCGGGTGTCACTCCAAGACCAGTACCCGCTACCGAGAGCGGAGGACCTCTTTACGACGCTATCCGGTGGCAAACTTTTTTCAAAATTGGACCTGACCTCAGCTTACATGACCCAGGAGCTGGCGAGTGAGTCGAAGAAGCTGACCACCATCACGACACACAAGGGGTTGTTTGAGTACAACAGATGTCCGTTCGGGATTCGCTCGGCCGCCGCGATCTTCCAACGAAATATGGAAAGCCTCCTCATGTCGATTCCAGGGACGGTGGTTTTTCAGGACGACATCCTCATTACGGGTTACGATACTGAAGAACACCTCCACAACCTGGAGGAGGTGCGACGCAGACAGGACCAGGTAGGGTTGCGACTGAAAAAGGCGAAGTGCGTCTTCCTAGCTCCAGAGGTAGAATTCCTGGGGATGAGGGTAGCAGCAGACGGGATCAGCCCTACTGCGTCCAAGACGGAAGCGATCCAGAGAGCACCCAGACCCCGTAACACGACGGAGCTGCGTTCGTTCCTGGGGCTCCTGAACTATTTTGGTAACTTTCTTCCCAATTGAGCACGCTGCTAGAGCCACTACATGTGCTCCTATGCAAAGGTCGTGAATGGGTCTGGGGGGAAAGCCAGGAAAGGGCTTTTAATAGAGCACGCAATTTGTTATGTTCCAACAATCTGTTAACGCCATATGATCCATGTAAGAAACTTGTGTTAACGTGCGTTGCGTCGTCCTATGGTGTTGGGTGTGTGTTGCAGCATGTCAATGCCAAGGGTCAGTTACAGCTGGTAGCTTATGCCTCCAGAAGTCTGTCCCAGGCAGAAAGGGGCTACAGGATGGTAGAAAAGGAGGCGCTCGCATGTGTATATGCGGTAAAGAAAATGCACTAGTACCTGTTTGGCAGGAAATTTGAGCTGGAGCCAGATCGCAAACCCCCAATGTCCCTTTTGGCCGACAACAGGGCCATAAATGCAAATGCATCGGCCCGCATACAGAGGTGGGCACTCGTGTTAGCCGCTTATGACTACACAATTCGGCACAGACCGGGCACCGAAAACTGCGCCGATGCACTCAGCAGGCTCCCACTAGCCACCACTGAGGGGGCTACCGAGCATGCTGCTGAGATGGTCATGGCTGTTGAAGCTTTCGGAAGCGAAGGCTCACCCGTGACAGCCCGTCAGATTAAAGTCTGGACAAATAGAGACCCGCTATTGTCTCTAGTCAAGAAATGTGTCCTGAATGGGGACTGGGCAGCCACGTACAGGGCATGCCCTGAGAAATTTAAACCATTTCACAGGCGCAAGGATGAACTCTCGATTCAGGCCGATTGCCTACTGTGGGGAAACCGCGTAGTCATGCCCCAGATGGGCAGAGAGGTGTTCATCAGAGAACTCCACAATGGGCACCCGGGCATTGTCACAATGAAGGCAATTGCAAGGTCACACGTTTGGTGGCCAGGGATAGACGCAGATCTGGAACTTTGTGTTCACAGGTGCAACACGTGTGCCCAGCTGGGCAATGCGCCCAGGGAAGCCCCCCTTAGCCCCTGGCCATGGCCCGCCAAGCCTTGGTCACGCATCCATGTGGACTACGCAGATCCTTTCATGGGGAAAATGTTGTTGGTTGTAGTAGACGCCTACTCCAAATGGATCGAGTGTGACATTTTAAATTCAAACACATCCTCTGCAACGTAGAAAGTCTACGGGCAATGTTCGCCACCCACGGTCTACCGGACATCTTGGTCAGCGACAATGGCCCGTGCTTCACAAGCACTGAATTCCAGGACTTCATGGCAGGCAATGGAATGAACCATGTTAGAACGGCACCGTTCAAGCCGGCCTCAAACGGCCAGGCAGAACGAGCAGTGCAGATAATCAAACAGGGGATGCTCAGAATCCAAGGGGGTTCCCTACAAAGCCGCTTATCACGCTTCCTGTTGGCCTACATATCCCAACCACACTCGCTCACAGGGGTTCCACCCGCAGAGCTGCTAATGAAAAGGACGCTCAAAACCCGGTTATCCCTTATACACCCCACCATGAAAGAAATTGTCAAGAGCAGGCGCCAGTCACAATATGACTACCATGACCGGAATGCGAGAGCGCGATGTATTGCTGTAAATGACCATGTTTTTGTCCTCAACTACGCTGCAGGGCCCAAATGGCTCGCAGGCACTGTGGTTGCCAAAGAGGGAAATAGGATTCTGGTCGTTAAACTTACCAATGGACAAATCTGCCGCAAACATGTGGATCAAACAAAAAGGAGGTTCAGCAACCCCATAGAAGAAGCAGAGGAAGAACACGATGTAGAGTTCACTCCACTACAGGTGACCGAACACAGGAACCAAAGGGAGGAGAGCCCAGTCACTGTGGGCAGTCCGGACAGGCCTGAGGCACCGCAAACAGCAGACACTCAGGCCAGCGGCCAACAACCGGAGCCCCAACTCAGGCGCTCTACAAGGGAGCGTAAACCACCAGAGAGACTCAACCTGTGATCCCAATAAGACTTTGCGGGGGGAGGCGATGTCATGTATTCAACCAGCATTGTAACCCATGTATAATCTGACCTAAGTTGTACACTGTGAGAACAATGAGCACTAGGTGGTGAACTTGTGGGAGACACTCCTAACCTGGACCTTCAGGTATAAAAGGGGAAGCTCCACCCACCTTCATCTCTTGAGTGCTATGGAATAAAGGACAGGTCACAGACTGACCTCTCAAGCATGGGCCTCGTGTGCATTTATATGGCATTGTAAGGACCTATCAATGCTTGTTGCTGGGTAGGTGTGACAAGGTCTGCACTTATGGTTGGCAGTATCTTGACAGGTGCAACAATTTCGGCTACACTTGATGTTGATCATCTTTGCAGGCCTCCTTTCATGCATTACCTCTGACAGCATGATGTACTGTGATAAGGGTGCTTTCAAGGAAGCATCCAACATTATCTCTAGTTAGGCAATCGTATATCTTAGTGATGCCATCGGGTTTGCTGTGCCAGCTTCCTTTGGGAATAAGAGCATCCACTAATCGTCTGCCACAGTGATGGTGTTCACCTCTGTTTCCAGATGTGGCTGACAGATAGCGACGGATGATAACAGAGCACCTCTGGTACAGTCTGAACTTCCTGCCATCCCTTCATTCCTCTTCCAAACACCTCAGATGGGGGTGGGAGTGAAGAACTTCTCACTGGAAAACCTATGAATACCAATATGGAACTGGAGGAAAATAATTTAGGACAATTGGAGCATTGTTGGATAGTGATCAGGAATGGGAACCCGAGCTGATTTTTAGCCTCCTTAATCCAAGAGCACTGAGGCCTGCTGTAGCACTGTTATCACTGCCAGACTGAGATCAACCAACTCGGTGTAAGCCTGGGATCAAATTGGGAGCCTTCCTGATTTATAAGACTTTGATAATCATTTTGTCATGAATCCAGGGTGAGCGGCTATTTCCCCCATGATCTGAAGCACGGTGGTGGTGTTTTATTTATCACCCCTGTGCTTGCTGACCTCCACTGGCTCCCAGTGCGGAAACGCCTCGAGTTTAAAATTCTCATCCTTGCTTTCAAATCCCTCTGTGGCCTCACCCTTCCCTATCTCTGTTATCTTCTCCAGCCCCACAACCAATGTTCCCTGTAGGCTGCACTGTATTCCGTGCAGCCTGTTACTTTCAATGCACGGTCCCTTCAAATTTCTGCATATGAGCGGTATTTCTGATGTAAAAGCTTGTTGTTGGAAATGTGAGGGAACATTGCTAGCAACCCTCCAAGATCTCTGCATTCCTCCAATCCCCAATTTTAATCGCTCCGCCATTAGTGGCCGTGCCTTCAGCCGCCTACTCTCTGGAATTCCCTCCCTAAACCTCTCCGCCTCTCTACGTCTCTCTCCTCCTTCAAGACGCTCCTTAAAACCTACCTCTTTGACCAAGCTTGTGGTTATCTGCCCTAATATCTCTTTATGTGGCTCGGTGTCAGATTGGGATGCTTATGTTAAAGTCGCTGTATGATTGTCCATCTGCCTGAAGGTGGTGATGAGCTATACAACTGAGTTACTTCAGAGGGTAGTTAAGAGTCAACCACGTTGGCCATGTATAGGTAACGACCTCAGATATTCTTCTCTGAAGGACATTAGAGTAACTGAAGTCCAACAGCTTCAGTGTCATTTTTATTGATACCAGCTTTTTATTTCCAATTTTTCTTTAACTGAATTAATGGTGCGATTTGAACACTCATTCTTTGGATTGGTTCAAGCCTCTGGATTACAAGTCCAGTTACATAACCACTATGCTAATTGACTTCATCATATCTGGGTTACAAAAAGGAAGAAGCCTCTGATTTGGATTGCTATCCAGTGACTCTGGCTGGAAAATAAGTGAAGAGCGGGCATGGCTGTGATATCCCACTCATTTTCCAAGTTCACACCTGAAGAATAGCAAGTTGAGCTGTGCCTCATAAGTTATTACCTAAAGGAGACACAGGAGAAACACTAGAAACTACAAGCAAAGCACAGTTACTGCTCTTAAAGGACAGTGAAAAGTGTCTGAAGGTGTAACTACACAAAAAACTTTATATTTTCAAGTTTACATAAGAAATAGGAACAGGAGTAGGCCACCCGGTCCCTCGCGCCTGCTCCGCTATTTAATAAGACCATGGCTGATCTGATCATGGACTCAGCTCCACTTCCCTGCCCGCTCCCCATAACCCTTTATTCCCTTATCGCTCAAATATCTGTCTATCTCTGCCTTAAATATATTCAATGACCCAGCCTCCACAACTCTCGGCAGATAATTCCATAGATTTATAACCCTCTGAGAGAAGAAATTCCTCCTCATCTCAGTTTTAAATGGGCGGCCCCTTATTATGAGGCTATGCCCCTTAATTTTACTTTCCCCTATGAGTGGAAATATCCTCTCTGCATCCACCTTGTCTAGCCCGCTCATTATCTTATATGTTTCGACAAGATCACCTCTCATTCTTCTGAACTCCAGTGTGTATATACCCAACCTACTCAACCTATCTTCATAAGTCAACCTCCTCATCTCCGGAATCAACCTAGTGAATCTTCTCTGAACAGCCTCCAATGCAAGTATATCCTTCCTTAAATACGGAGACTAAAACTGTGCGCAGTACCCTAGGTGTGGCCTCACCAATACCCTGTACAGTTGTAGCAGGACATATCTGCTTTTGTACTCTATCCCCCTTGCAATAAAGGCCAACATTCCATTTGCCTTCTTGATTACATGCTGTACCTGCATACTCACTTTTTTTGTTTCATGCAAAAGGACCCCCAGGTCCCTCTGAACTGCAGCACTTTGCAATTTTTCTTTATTTAAATAATAATTTGCTTTTGTATTTTTTTCTGCCAAAGTGGATAACCTCACATTTTCCCACACTATACTCCATCTGCCTAATTTTTGCCTATTCATTTAGCCTGTCTATATCCCTTTGCAGATTTTTGTGTCCTCCTCACAATTTGCTTTCCCACCCATTTTTGTAACATCAGCAAACTTGGCACCATTACACTCGGTCCCTTCATCTAAGTCATTAATATAGATTGTAAATAGTTGAGGCCCCAGCACTGATCCCTGCGGCATAGTGCTCAACAAAAATATATTCCAGTGAAAAAGAAGGGCGTTAAGAGAAGGGATAACCAGCCGTGGATAACCAAGGAAATAAAGGAGAGTATCAAATTAAAAACCAATGCGTATAAGGTGGCCAAGGTTAGTGGGAAACTAGAAGATTGGGAAAATTTTAAACGACAGCAAAGAATGACTAAAAAAGCAATAAAGAAAGGAAAGATAGATTACGAAAGTAAACTTGCGCAAAACATAAAAACAGATAGTAAAAGCTTTTACAGATATTTTAAAGGAAAAGATTGACTAAAGTAAATGTTGGTCCCTTAGAAGATGAGAAAGGGGATTTAATAATGGGAAATGTGGAAATGGCTGAGACCTTGAACAATTATTTTGCTTTGGTCTTCACAGTGGAAGACACAAAAACCATGCCAAAAATTGCTGGTCACAGGAATGTGGGAAGGGAGGACCTTGAGATAATCACTATCATTAGGTGGGTAGTGCTGGACAGGCTAATAGGACTCAAGGTAGACAAGTCCCCTGGTCCTGATGAAATGCATCCCAGGGTATTAAAAGAGATGGCGGAAGTTATAGCAGATGCATTCGTTATAATCTACCAAAATTCTCTGGACTCTGGGGAAGTACCAGCGGATTGGAAAGCAGCTAATGTAACGCCTCTGTTTAAAAAAGGGGGCAGACAAAAGGCAGGTAACTACAGTCCGGTTAGTTTAACATCTGTAGTGGGGAAAATGCTTGAAACTATCATTAAGGAAGAAATAGCGGGACATCTAGATAGGAATAGTGCAATCAAGCAGATGCAGCATGGATTCATGAAGGGGAAATCATGTTTAACTAATTTACTGGAATTCTTTGAGGATATAACGAGCATGGTGGATAGTGGTGTACTGATGGATGTGGTGTATTTAGATTTCCAAAAGGCATTCGATAAGATGCCACACAAAAGGTTACTGCAGAAGATAAAGGTACGCGGAGTCAGAGGAAATGTATTAGCATGGATAGAGAATTGGCTGGCTAACAGAAAGCAGAGAGTCGGGATAAATGGGTCCTTTTCGGGTTGGAAATCGGTGGTTAGTGGTGTGCCACAGGGATCGGTGCTGGGACCACAACTGTTTACAATATACATAGATGACCTGGAAGAGGGGACAGAGTGTAGTGTAACAAAATTTGCAGATGACACAAAGATTAGTGGGAAAGCGGGTTGTGTAGAGGACACAGAAAGGCTGCAAAGAGATTTAGATAGGTTAAGCGAATGGGCTAAGGTTTGGCAGATGGAATACAATGTCGGAAAGTGTGAGGTCATCCACCTTGGGGGGAAAAAAAACAGTAAAAGGGAATATTATTTGAATGGGGAGAAATTACAACATGCTGCGGTGCAGAGGGACCTGGGGGTCCTTGTGCATGAATCCCAAAAAGTTAGTTTGCAGGTGCAGCAGGTAATCAGAAAGGCGAATGGAATGTTGGCCTTCATTGCGAGAGGAATGGAGTACAAAAGCAGGGAGGTCCTGCTGCAACTGTATAGGGTATTGGTGAGGCCGCACCTGGAGTACTGCATGCAGTTTTGGTCACCTTACTTAAGGAAGGATATACTGGCTTTGGAGGGGGTACAGAGACGATTCACTAGGCTGATTCCGGAGATGAGGGGGTTACCTTATGATGATAGATTGAGTAGACTGGGTCTTTACTTGTTGGAGTTCAGAAGGATGAGGGGTGATCTTATAGAAACATTTAAAATAATGAAAGGGCTAGACAAGATAGAGGCAGAGAGGTTGTTCCCACTGGTCAGGGAGACTAGAACTAGGGGGCACAGCCTCAAAATACGGGGGAGCCAATTTAAAACCGAGTTGAGAAGGAATTTCTTCTCCCAGAGGGTTGTGAATCTGTGGAATTCTCTGCCCAAGGAAGCAGTTGATGGTAGCTCATTGAATGTATTCAAGTCACAGATAGATAGATTTTTAACCAATAAGGGAATTAAGTGTTACGGGGAGCGGGCGGGTAAGTGGAGCTGAGTCCACGGCCAGATCAGCCATGATCTTTTTGAATGGCGGAGCAGGCTCGAGGTGCTAGATGGCCTACTCCTGTTCCTAATTCTTATGTTCTTATTACCCCACTAGTTACTGTTTGCCAACCGAAAAATGACCCATTTATCCCGACTCTTTGTTTTCTGTTAGTTAGCCAATCATCTATCCATACTAATATATTACCTCCAACCCTGTGAACTTTTATCTTGTGCAGTAACCTTTTATGTGGCACCTTATTGAATGCATTCTGGAAATCCAAATACACCACATCCACTGGTTCACCCTTATCCATCCTGCTCGTTACATCCTCAAAGAACTCCAGCAATTTTTAAAAGAATGACAGATAATTTAGGGTCGTCAATAGTCAAGTAAAAATGTAGCCCATCTAAGTTAAATTTAGCTGAAGTTAATAGAGCAACTTAGTCACTGGTTAATATTACTTTTCTCTTTCTGACTCTTCCCTTTTCATTGTTTAACAGATTAACAACAGCAATGATTTACTTACCATACCGATTTCTTAATTCATTTGGCAAAGTCAGTATTTTTAATCCTTTCTTCAGTTAACCTCTTTACAATCCTGACTAATGGCTGCAGATAGTGAGCTTGTGGCTTTCTCTGATCTTGCAGCTTATGCTTTTAGGTTAGGAGTGCCGAGTTGTTCCCATATTTGATTGTTGGCAATGTTTTGCCCTTTGACCTGTGCTGCTGTGACTGCTCTGGTGCTGCTGTGGCTGCTCACAACTTTATTTGCATGAGTTTGCAATTGTCCTTGAAAAGGGCAAGTTACATGTTTGCCTGAGATTTAATTTTATTTTTACGTTTTCTTCCTCGAATGTTTGTCCTGTACCTATCTGTATTAAAAAAACATAGGATGAGTTTTAATCCCAAATCTTCCATTTTGTTAATTACTAATAAGTTTTCTCTGACTTCCTTCCAATAGGTGTCCTTTTCAGTATTGAAGTAACATCGACATTTTTTGCTGTCAGAAATTACTGGCGTGGCTTCTTTGCTGCTACATTCAGTGCCTTTATATTCAGAGTACTGGCTGTCTGGAACAAAGATGAAGGTATATGAAAGCTGCAAATAGATTGTGAAAACATAATACTGTTATGTTCTATTCTAGAGAAATATTGCACCATCTGTTCCTTATTATATTGATATCTAATAAGATATGAACTTGCATCCATCTTTTGCAGAAACCATCACTGCCTTGTTTAAAACTCGATTTCGTTTGGATTTTCCATTCGATCTTCAAGAACTGCCAGCCTTTGCAGTAATTGGGTATGTTTTTGTACTTGAGGCAGATATAACTCATAACTCTTTGAGGATATAACGAGCATGGTGAATAGAGGTGTACCGATGGATGTGGTGTATTTAGATTTTCAAAAGGCATTCGATAAAGTGCCACACAAAAAGTTACTGCAGAAGATAAAGGTACGCGGAGTCAGAGGAAATGTATTAGCATGGATAGAGAATTGGCTGGCGAACAGAAAGCAGAGAGTCGGGATAAAGGGTCCTTTTCGGGTTGGAAATCGGTGCTTAGTGGTGTGCCACAGGGATCGGTGCTGGGACCACAATTGTTTACAATATTATACATAGATGACCTGGAAGAGGGGACAGAGTGTAGTGTAACAAAATTTGCAGATGACACAAAGATTAGTGGGAAAGCGGGTTGTGTAGAGGACACAGAAAGGCTGCAAAGAGATTTAGATAGGTTAAGCGAATGGGCTAAGGTTTGGCAGATGGAATACAATGTCGGAAAGTGTGAGGTCATCCACCTTGGGAAAAAAAACAGTAAAAGGGAATATTATTTGAATGGGGAGAAATTACAACATGCTGAGTTGCAGAGGGACCTGGGGGTCCTTGTGCATGAATCCCAAAAAGTTAGTTTGCAGGTGCAGCAGGTAATCAGGAAGGCGAATGGAATGTTGGCCTTCATTGCGAGAGGGATGGAGTGCAAAAGCAGGGAGGTCCTGCTGCAACTGTATAGGATATTGGTGAGGCCCCACCATGAGTACTGCGTGCAGTTTTGGTCACCTTACTTAAGGAAGGATATACTAGCTTTGGAGGGGGTACAGAGACGATTCACTCGGCTGATTCCGGCGATGAGGGGGTTACCTTATGATGATAGATTGAGTAGACTGGGTCTTTACTCGTTGGAGTTCAGAAGGATGAGGGGGGATCTTATAGAAACATTTAAAATAATGAAAGGGATAGACAAGATAGAGGCAGAGAGGTTGTTTCCACTAGTCGGGGAGACTAGAACTAGGGGGCACAGCCTCAAAATACGGGGGAGCCAATTTAAAACCGAGTTGAGAAGGAATTTCTTCTCCCAGAGAGTTGTGAATCTGTGGAATTCTCTGCCCAAGGAAGCAGTTGAGGCTAGCTCATTGAATGTATTCAAGTCACAGATAGATAGATTTTTAACCAATAAGGGAATTAAGAGTTACGGGGAGAGGGCGGGTAAGTGGAGCTGAGTCCACGGCCAGATCAGCCATGATCTTGTTGAATGGCGGAGCAGGCTCGAGGTGCTAGATGGCCTACTCCTGTTCCTAATTCTTATGTTCTTATATAAATAGATTGAAAGTGATCATATCATTAATATAATATATAATTTAGTTTATTGGGGGGAAAATTGCGGCCGGAGGCTTCCTTCAGTCGAACACCATCGACCCGAAAAAAATCTATGAAAATATCTGGCAGTCCCAGAGGAACGTAGGATTCCGGTCAGAGGCCTTCATTCGCTGCGCAGCATATGGGAACATGTCCTCCAGGTACGTACGCACGCATATACAGGAATCATCTGGGCCCGGACCACCAATCATTATCTAGTATTCTCATTGATAATGGCAACTCTGTTTGTACGGACCTCCCATTACTATCAATGAGAAAACCCTCCTAAAACAAGAAACACAACACAATAAATTAAAAAAAACACCTCACATATTTAAAATTAATTGACATTGAATGTAATTAAATGTTTTAGAAAATTTAAAAAAACAATTTTTTGTAATGTGTTTTAATAGGGTTAAAAAAACTTAATGGACAGGGTTTTTAATATAAAAGTGAGTGTTTACATTTAATTTTTATATGTTTTAAAACTCTTACACCAGCTTTTACCAGGCATAAGAGTTTTGAGGACATTCGCTGGGCAAGAGTTGGGCAAGTAGCGGATGTCCTTCCTTTGATGGACCAGTTCTCGCCACATACGCATTGCGCGCCGAGAACCAGCATTTGTGAGGCCTCACCGGGTGTGTGCGCAAATTTCAGCCCAATATAATATCAATATGGAATAGGTGTGGAAATTAAAATGATTTATTATGCAATCTGGGAATATTGTCCTTTGTAACTGTTCAGAATATAAAGCAGGCGATTTTAGTAACGGAACTCCATTGCTGCCATGGTACCGCAGGTAACCTTTGGGAGTAATATCTGCTCTAGACAAATGAGTTTGCACAGTGAGTTATACTGTCTTGTTTGCAGATCTTTCTGATCAGGAAAAAGCAAAGGCCTGCACATGTGTTCTCAAAGTGAAAGTTGCTGAATTCATGCTGGTGTAACCACAGTGGTTCTATAATGTCAACACTACTTCATAGTAACAGTGAATATGTGATGTACCTTACCTATAAATCTGTTTTTAAGTCTTAAAGACTGAAAAGATTGAAATTCAGCCATGCCATATGAAGTCAGCAGCCTTGAAAACGATCACACAACATTGCTCTCAAATAGATTCAATTAATCCATAAAATTCTTGAGAAATGTAATATTTGCATCAATTTTTTAAATTCTAGAATATTAAAAGGTGAGCCTCTAAATGTCCTAAATCTTTTAAAATTTGACTACGCGGGCCCGTTCATGGGAAAGATGTTCCTTATTGTGGTAAATGTGTACTCGAAATGGATCGAGTGCATCATTCTGAATTCATGCACGTCATCCACCACCGTTCCAGGTCTGAATCAATTCCAGGCCACCAAACGTGTGACCGGGCAATGGTTTTCATCAGCACAATGCCTGGGTGCTCGTTGTGGAGTTCCCTGATTAATTCCTCCCTGCCCTTCTGGGGCATAACTACCCGGCTGCCCCATAGTAGGCAGTCGGCTTGGATGGAGAGCTCATCCATCCGTCTGTGGAACGGTCTGACCTCCTCAGGGCATGCTCCGTGTGCGGGCGTCCAATCCCCAGTCAGACATTTCTTAATCAGGGATAGGAGGGGATCTCTGTTTGTCCAGATTTTGATCTGGTGGGCTGTGATGGGGGAGCCTGCGCTGTCAAAGGCATCGACAGCCATAACCATCTCGGTGCTTTGCTCCGCTGCTCCCTCAGTGGTGGCCAGTGGAAGCCTGCTGAGCGCGTCAGCGCAATTTTCAGTGCCGGGCCGGTGCTAGATGGAGTCGTCATAAGTTGCCAGCATGAGAACCCATCGCTGTATGCGAGCTGATGCGTGGCATTGATACCCTTGCTGTCTGACAACAGGGATATTAATGGCTTGTGGTCCGTCTCTAATTCAAACTTCCTACCAAAGAGGTACTGATGCATTTTTTTAACACCATAGACACATGCAAGTGCTTCCTTCTCGACCATCCCATATCCCCGTTCTGCTTGAGAGAGCGACCTAGAGGCATAAGCCACAGGTTGTAGTTGACCCTCAGCATTGCCCTGTTGCAACACGCACCCAACCCCATAGGACGATGTATCACATGTCAGAACCAATTTTTTTTACAGGGGTCGTACAGGGTCAGCAACTTGTTTGAACAAAGTAGGTTTCGCGCCTGATTAAAAGCCCGTTCCTGACAGTCCCCCCAAAACCACTCACAACCCTTACACTGGAGCATATGTAGCAGCTCCAACAACGTGTTCAAGTTCGGCAGAAAGTTCCCGAAATAGTTCAACAGTCCCAGGAATGAACGCAACTCCGATGTGTTGCAGGGCTTGGGTGCTCGTCGAATCGCCTCTGTTTTGGATTCGGTGGGCCGAATCCCATCTGCAGCAACCCTCCTGCCCAGAAACTCAACCTCAGGAGCTAAGAACACACATTTAGACTTCTTGAATCGCAGGCCTACCCGGTCCAGTCGGTGTAGCACCTCCTCCAGGTTGTGGAGGTGTTCCTCGGTGTCTCGACCCATGATAAGGATGTCGTCCTGGAATACGATTCTTCCAGGAATGGATTTAAGCAGGCTTTCCATGTTTCTTTGAAAAGTCGCGGCCGCTGATCAAATGCCAAACGGATACCTGTTATAAACGAACAGTCCCTTGTGTGTGGTGATGGTGCTCAGTAGTTTAGATTCGTCGGCCAGTTCCTGGGTCATATAGGCTGAAGTGAGGTCCAACTTGGTGAACAGCTTGCCGCCTGCCAGCGTGGCGAAGAGGTCCTCCGCTCTCGGGAGCGGGTATTGATCTTGTAGGGACACCCAATTGATGGTGGCCTTGTAGTCGCCACAGATCCTGACAGAGCCATCCGCTTTTAGGACGGGAACAATGGGGCTCGCCCAGTCGCTGAATTCAACAGGCGAGATGATGCCCTCTCTCAACAGCTGGTCCAATTCGCTCTCGATCTTTTCCCACATCACATACGGCACCACTCTGGCTTTGTGGTGCACTGGCCTGGCGTCTGGGGTGATGTGTATCACTACTTTAGTGCGTTTGAAAGTCCCGACGCCAGATTGGAATAGTGAATCGAATTGTTGTAGGACTTGTGAGCACGAACTTCGCTCCACAGATGACATTGCGTGAACAGCCCCCCATTTCCAGTTCATCTCAGCTAACCAGCTCCTCCCCAACAGTGCGGGACCATTGCCCGGGACAATCCAGAGCGGCAGCCGATTCACTAACCCATTGTGTGTGACAGCCAACATTGCACTGCCTAGCACCAGAATGATTTCTTTAGTGTAAGTCCGTAATTGTGTCTCAATACATGCTAATTTGGGTCTACTGGTTTTAAGTGGCAATAGCTTCTCAAATTGCTGTACGCCCATGAGTGACTGGCTGGCCCCAGTGTCCAGCTCCATGCGTACTGGGATACCGTTTAATAAAACCATCATCATTGGTGGCGTTTTGGTGTATGAACTGAATATTCGCCACATGGACCCACTGAACCTCGGCGTCCATCGATTTGCCCCAAAAGTCATCCTGCCTCAAAGAACTCTCTTCTGGTCCATCCGCCTCATATATTAGTCTGGTTGCAGACTTCCTGCACATTCGAGCTAAGTGGCCACTGAGATTGCAGTTCCTGCAGACAAACTGTTGAAATCTGCAAGATCTAGCTGAGTGTTTTCCCCCACACCTCCAGCATGAGTTAAAGTTTCCATTGTTGGGAACAAAGGGACTATGGCCAGGCATTCCGCGTTGACTGTCCCTTTGACTGCTCTTAAGTATCCTATTAATGGGTGTCAATGGCCCCATCGTGGGCCGCATTGTCCACTGTGATGGCGTGAATGTCCGTTCAGCCTGCCATTGTCTCTGTTGAAGTCCTACTCTGGGGTCTATTGCTGCCTGGGGAGTGTCGGACTGCCCCTGCCTGCCTGCGGGGCTCTGAGTCGCATTGATGATGTTGACTCCCTGATCCATCACCACGTTAGAGGCAGAATTGTGCGTGTATATTATTTTCGTCTCTTCCTCCCCCGCCATGAAAGTTTGAGCTATCGCCGCCGCTTCCAAGGTCAAATCCTTGGTCTCAATTAATTTGCAGAAAATTTCCGCATGACCGATGCCCTCGATAAAGAAGTTCCTTAGCATCTCCCCCCTGCAGGCGTCTGTGAACTTAGAGGCTGGCCAAATGCTGGAGGTCCGGTATGCTCTGTCCTTCACGACGTCGGTGGGTGTAGAATCTATGTCGGGCCATATGTATGCTACTCGCCGGTTTGAGGTGCTCCCCGATCAATTTGCTAAGTTCGCCAAAGGTTTTGTCCGCTGGCTTTTTGGGTGCTAGTAAGTCCTTCATGAGCGTGTAAGTCTTTGATCCGCAGCTGGCCAAAAGATGAGCCCTTCGCTTGTCGGCCGCTGCATCCCCCAGCCATTCTTTCATGATGAAGCTTTGCTGAAGCCTCTCGACAAAATCGTCCCAGTCTTCCCCAACACAGTCCCGTTCCTCTGTGCTACCGGTGGCCATTCTCGTGGGTCGTGAATTCCCGTTTCTTGTTGCCAATGTAAAGTCCTTACTCTACAATATGAAACCACACGAGGCACATTCTGGGGACAAGGTTACTCTGTGACCTTAACTCTTTATTCACAGGACTCCAAAGACTATGACCCTGCGTGGGACCTCCCTTTTTAAACCTGTGTGATCAGGTAAGGAGTGTCTCCCACAAGTATACCCCTTGTGGTCAAGGTGCGCATCTAGGTTGAGTGTATACAGTAATACAGTGGTGTTACATTGTGGTTACATACATGACACAAAGGCTATCCCATTAACCCCTGTTGGAAAGTGTGTGTGTGTGAAATATAATGTAGAATGTGACGAAGTAGTTATGCTCCTTCCTGTTGAATAAACTGGTGACTCCCATAGTTTAAGCTGGCACGTGGCCACTTGGACATCAGTGAAACTGCACTGCAACTTAGTCAGCACCTTAGGAGAGGATAAAATTTGGGGGAATTTACACAAGCCAAATATGGTAATGTCATCACTTTTTTAAAATATATGAATAGTGCAGTTTATTTTTTTCAGTCCCTCCCCAAGGTGCTGAGAGCCTCAGAATCAATACTTTCTACTTAGAAAAGTGTTTATTCTCTTTCCTGTAGGGTATATTCAGAAACCGTGACAGCCAAGCAGCCTGATTAAAGGACTTGTGTGGCCCTCGGCACAATATGCAACCAAGTCCCTTATCCCACAGGCCATATCTTCCCACTATACTCCAGTCAACATTGTAGACTTAACTCAAGGCATCAAATAAATCTTCTATTCCAATGTCAAAGGCACTCAATCTGTTTACTCCTCAGTTTATTATAAAACTATCAAATCATCGAAACAATAAATGTTATCGTCACAAGACAAATTGCATTATGCAATACATGAGTATCAAAAAACAAAACACAGAGCAGTAATCGAGTACTGAAAACAGAAGACGGAACTAATATTCCAAAAACAGAATATAAAGTGCAGCTCAGCAAATAAGCATCTAGAATAAAATGTATCGTACAACATGAGCATTCTAAATAAATTGCAGGGCTTTTTTCCAAATTTTTCAGTAATCTGTTTACTTTTTTTTCCAACGTAACCACCACAAGCACTTACTTTTTCCAAAAAATTAAAATGAAACACAGTCACATGCTTGGTTTCAAAACACCTCAGGGTGCAGGTGAATGGCCTGGCCTGGTTCTGTTGGGAGAAAAGTCAGAGGAAACATTTGTGGGCTGTCTGAGACCACAATAGAAACATAGAAAATAGGTGCAGGAGTTGGCCATTCGACCCTTCGAGCCTGCACCACCTTTCAATAAGATCATGGCTGATCATTCACCTCAGTACCTCTTTCCTGCTTTCTCTCCATACCCTTTGATCCCTTTAGCCGTAAGAGCCATATCTAAGTCCCTCTTGAATATATCTAACGAACTAGCATCAACAACTCTCTGCGGTAGAGAATTCCACAGGTTCACAACTCTCTGAGTGAAGAAGTTTCTCCTCATCTCGGTCCTAAATGGCTTAACCCTTATCCTTAGACTGTGACCCCTGGTTCTGGACTTCCCCAACATCGGAAACATTCTTCCTGCATCTAACCTGTCCAGTCCCGTCAGAATTTTATGTGTTTCTATGAGATCCCCTCTCATTCTTCTAAACTCCAGTGAATACAGGCCCAGTCAATCCAGTTTCTCCTCATATGTTAGTCCTGCCATCCCGGGAATCAGTCTGGTGAACCTTCGCTGCACTCCCTCAATAGCAAGAACGTCCTTCCTCAGATTAGGAGACCAAAACTGAACACAATATTGCAGGTGAGGCCTCACTAAGGCCCTGTACAACTGCAGTAAGACCTCCCTGCTCCTATACGGAACTCCCCTAGCTTTGAAGGCCAACATACCATTTGCCTTCTTCGCCTGCGGGCGGAGAGTTGAGCTATTTGCCCAGCGAATGCCCATGAAACTTTTACGCCGGTAAAAGCATCCGCCCATGGGAAGCCTCCAAGCGCAAATTTTGGGCCCATGTATACAACATCCATTGCATTTCCCCCATCTACCATGTCTGTTACCCTCTCAAAGGGATCTAGTCGAGCATGATTGTCCCTTTTGAAATCTATGCTGTCTACTTCTATTTTCTCTGTTTCTCAATTTTCAATTACGTAGTAATTTTATCACTAATTAAAGACTCTAAAGTTTTCCCTAATCCAGATTTGCGCTGTCTCCATTTTAAAAAAATTGGTACTACATTGGCAACTTTCCGATCCTCCAACACACATTGACACTCAATAGAGCCCTGAAATATAATTTCTAGGGCCTTAGCAATTTCCTCCCTCATCTCTGTCAGGATGATGAGATGCATCCTGTTGGATCCTGGTGTTTGTCATCTTTTAGCCTAACTAACTTACCTAAAATAATCTTTTATTCCATCATTGTATCGCTGCTCTCACTCAACCCCTTCAGGACTCACCTCCTCTCTGATATCTTCTTTAGTAAATGACTTGGTCAATGAGTTGGAAGTGGTGAAAGCCCAAGTGAAAGAATTGGAGTTGTCAAAAGTCCTACATTGGGAGAAAGTGAATGAATCTTAAGATGACTTGAAAAAGTTGAAATGATTTATAGTTATGTTGGCAGATGAAAGAAGGATGGCAGAAAAGTTATATTGGGTGGAAAAAAAGTTAATGACCTGAAAAGTTGAAGCTGGAATGAATCAAAATGATAGAGCAACAGAGAAGCTGATAACCGACAGCAAGAAGCTTCTCAAACTGAAATCCAAGATGGAAAAAGTATTGACCTTCCCAATGAAAGGGATAAACTAAAGAAGAAAAATTGCTTCTAAATCCTACCTACAGGGATGAGTGAGCACGGGATCTATAAGTGTTTGGAACTTCACATGTCCGCCCAAAGTGCTGCTGGGGAAGAACAAAATAGGATATTAGGTAGCAAACACTAGCACACACATAGCACCTCAAAAAATCTGACAATCTGTGAAACAATTGTACAGTTGACATCTATGTTGATGCCAGATAAGGAGGAAATGGGACGAGCCAGCAGTGGCAATGTTGCTGACGTTGACGCCCAGAAAAAATTATTTTTATTCACCCAGAAAAAAATCTCGACCTTTAAATGTTGCATGATATGTGCCTCATATTACAACATCTTAGATTTTATAGGTTGAATTTGGTGTCACCAACCTTCCAATTGTTTGCTGAAAAAAGCCATGGCTTGCCAGTACCTTAATCTGGTTCTGTAACCAAATAAGGGGAAGGAGCTTGACATCATCAGGTCGTGATCAGCATCAACAGAAAAGAACCAGCCAAAGACGCCATACAGTGGAACAAATAAACAGTTTAGTATAGAATTTAAATCATTTATTGGTGAGCTCAGTGACAGCTGATGAAATAGTGCTCGCAGCCTGAATAGTGTTAGTGGTCAGATATCTTCAAGAGTCAGCAGCTAAATCAAAATGGTGCCTGGCAGTTTAAATGTAAACATCCTAAATATTCACAGGAGTCCCTGCAATTTTAAATAGTTTTTTCACTTCTTACTGTGCTCATATAAAATGTTCAAATAAATTTGATTACAATCTAATTTTATGAGCCGGATTTTCAGTTTTCGGGTTGTTTTGTTGAAAACGGTAGCGATACATGAAACTTACCATTTTCGCTGCGCTACCGTTTTTAGGCCGAACTTTTGGGTTTTACGTCTGCGCCAGGGCGCATCGGTGAAGGGGGCATTGCACGAGGATTCGCAGCGCAAGAACACAAGTTTCAACAAATTTAGTCCAGAGCTGGGAGCGCGGTGGGAGGGGGGGGGAGGGTGGGGATCGGTGGGGGTGGGGATCGGTCGGGGTGAAAATTACAAAAAAATTCCAAAAAACATTTACAAGTCCCTTAACTGTCGAATCGCTGAAAGAAAATGCAAAAATATAAACTTTAACTTACCTTTTTTGCAGGTTTTCATACTTACTTCTGTTGGTAGGGCTGCTCCGGTATTCTGGGCGCGGTGTACGGGTCGGGAGAGAGCCAAAAGTTCGACGCAAATGCACTCCGTGTCGTTGCACATTGGCGCACCTCTCCCCAGCTAAAGAGTGATTTAAAATTAATTTACAACCATGTAATGGGTTAATAGGTGTCGGGGTTGGGGGGGCAGAACATTTGTTCATTACTAGCAATTAGTTCTACTTCAGATATTGGGATTAGAGATACATGTAAAAGTGAAAAGACGGTCAGGTACATCAGTTGGTTGAACTCGAGACCAGAAGGTCTTGAACATGAATCCCAGTAGAGTTTGTTTTGACCTAACCACCTGCTAATGTAAATAAAAAAGCCATACCATATCTTTGGATGTGTGAAGAGAACAGGGGTCTAAGTACTGTGGCAGTACTGGCCCGGGACTTGCTGAAAACTTGTGCCATAGTAATGGCGCATCTAGGGTGTAAGGCTATATTCTAGGACAGAAGTACAAGGAAAACTGGGTATGGTAACATAGTGGTTATGTTCCTGGACTAGCAATCCAGAGACCTGGACCAATAATCCAGAGAATGTGAGTTCAAATCCCACAATGACTGAGAATTTGAATTCAGTTTAAAACCTCTGGAAATAAACAGTCATTATCAGTAAAGGTGATGGTGAAGCTGTCAGATTGTTGTAAAAACCCAACTGGTTCACTAATGTCCTTCATGAAAGGAAATACTGACCTTTACCAGTCTGGACTATATGTGACTCCAATTCCACACCAAATTGCCCTTTGACGTGGCCACTCAGTTGTATCAAACTGCTATTATAAGGGCAACTGGGGATGGGCAATAAATGACACCCAAATCCCAAGATTGAATTTTTTTTTTAAAGTTCCAGGAAATTGTTTGGCATACCGATTACTTACACAACGCCATAATTTCCTGGGGCGCAGCCGAAAACAGCTATACAGTAATTATCATGGCTTCATCCCCTTAAAATCGACGGCGAGTTAATGCATTTAAGCCATTCTTCACGCTGCTGCAGCTGAACAATAATGTGATTTGTATTTGAGGAAGCCGGAAGATTTATTTCCCAGGCTGTGAGGGTGGGGGTAGAAATTTACGACTGTACATCAGGGGAAATGTGGCCCAATTTCAGCGACCGCTGTCTTGCACCCCAAAAATATTCTTGTGGAGTGCTGCTCCTCCCGGCTGAAGGCTGGTGCTGGCAAGTCAGACGACATGAAATTCAAACCAGCAACTTGCTGTGAAGGCATGACTGGTGCTGGCAGCTTGTCCACACTATTTAGATAAAGCCCAAAACCCAATTTCGGGCCTGACTCACGGAGCCATGAATCCAAGCAAAACCCTGATCACAGATAGTCACTTTCTGTGTATTGAGGTGGATAGAGAACTGGTTGGCAGACAGGAAGCAAAGAGTGGGAATGGCAGGCAGCGACTAGTGGGGTGCCGCAGGGTTCAGTGCTGGGACCCCAGCTATTTACAATATACATTAATGATTTGGACGAAGGAATTGAAGGTAATATCTCCAAGTTTGCAGATGACACTAAGCTGGGTGGCAGTGCGAGCTGCGAGGAGGCTGCAAGGGAACTTGGACAGGTTAGGTGAGTGGGCAAATGCATGGCAGATGCAGTATAATGTGGATAAGTGTGAGGTTATCCATTTTGGTTGCAAAAACAGGAAGGCAGCTTATTATCTGAATGGTGACAGATTAGTAAAAGGGGAGGTGAAACAAGACCTGGGTGTCATGGTACATCAGTTTCCTGCAAAACCCACTTAAAGCCCTGCCCTTAAAAAGCCCATTGCCATTTTGGACGGAGACAGAGATTCCTGAAATTAAAATTTTACACAAATGAATAATAGCTTTCATTATTCTGGAATTGAGGTACTGGCCCCACCAAGATCCTCTGCAAATAGAAAAAAATATTAGAAATGTTATTATAATTGTTTCTGGATATTGGCCACACAACGGTCTCGCATGGTATCCATCGCCAATATCATCATAGCAGCAAATTCCAGACAATATCTCCTCACTGTTCAACAATGGAAACAGGATCGGTGGGTACTCCACAACTAAAAGAGACTGTCTTCATTCTCAGCAGTAAAATGATGATCAAATATTGTTTTTATTACCTGGGCATATGCAATAATTACCATGGAAAGTTACTATAGAAACCCAGATACGGAGGTGGAGTTTGTTCTCCTAGTGAGGAAGCGGGGGAAGAAGATCAAGGCCTCAGCTTTGCAAATGTTAGCTGTGATTAACTTTAAAGAGCAAATTGAAGAATCAGCATATTGGGCAATTAATCATCCTTTAGCATTCAAAACCTTTTGTGTTATGTAATGGTAAGCTGAGTAATATAGATTTTCTCCTTGAATGTAATCATGCTTTTCGTATATACTGCACAGTTTTCCTGTATTTTTCCTGAAAGTCCTTGATCAGCTGTTTTGCTATATTCACCTAAAAGTGAAAATAGTTTTAAAAAAGAAATTCTAAATGCAGTCTACTCAGTGTGTTAATCAGCCTGTGAAAGCATTTGAAGGGTGCACAGAATTTACAGTGGTGGTTCAAACACTGCAACTTGTCAGAATTTTTCCCCTTTCCATCTCATTTACATGTTATTTCGGAATCTTAGTAGCCATCATGAAAACAAAAATATGTTGCGGCTCAGTCAGGGGGTGATAAGGGAAGGATAAGAGAATGGAAAAAAAGACAAATGGAGAAAGGTGGTGTGGTATTATTAATAATGGTTTTGTCTGAGATCTGCTTCAGCTATTTCATTTTTCATCATTTGCTTTTGAATATTTTCTTGATGAATATTGACATTTTTTAAAAAGCCTCAGAATTCACTACACTGCTTCAACATAAAAATGTAAATTTGAGAGCGGTGTGGGGACAGGAGGAAGTAACCATTAGAATAGCAGAAGACTTGTTTGCCATGCATTCCTTCAATAAGTAATTACAATCAAAACACATGACCAGTATTTTGGGATCTTGCCCCAGATCTTAGCTGCTTGGTGAAGTCGAATTCAAAGCTCCCAGGTGATGCTGGCTTCTATCTCTATCTCATGGATTTGTTTTAAGTTCTGTGTTACTCCTGTGGATCCACACGAGTGAAGAGACATCAGAATAGCATGGTAGCTACTAAACTGTGAGACTATTTGGATGTAAGGATATATTTTAACATGTGGACATTTGCTTTCAGCCCTACACCTTCTTTCTCCATTTGTCTTTTTTTCATTCTCTTATTCTTCCCTTATCACCCCCTGACTGAGCCTCAACATATTTTTGTTTTCATGATGGCTACCAAGATTCCGAAATAACGTGAGTCTATAATAACCGAGGACTGGAGGATCTGATGTTATCTTGGAGACCCTTGAAGAATCTAATTTTAAAATGAATTAAGAGATTATTAAAAATGGCAAAGACTTGTCCACTGTGCCTCTTATTTTTCCTTTTTAGGAATTTTTCCTTTGTTTTTGCCATTTTAAAAAAACAAACACAGATTACTGCTGGTGCAAGAATAGAATATTCAAAAACGGGGCTTTCCAGCAGGAGCTGAAACTAGCTATCAGCAATAAATATTCAAATTCACCACCGGCAGTGAACGCTTTCTGGCTGCACATTGGAAAATTCAGCCAGTGTACATGAACTGCCTATTAGCAAGTTTAGTTAAACAAAAGGCACATTAAAGTTAGATAGTCCATAACAATATTTCAGACCAAACAGTAGTGAATGGTGATTTTCATCAATTAGGTTATTATATGGCAGCAAGTAGAGAAGTGGATGGAAGGAATCCCTACACTCTCCACCATTGACTGATCTGTTTCATATGTAGCTTCCTAACATTGATGCTGATGCAGACAAAAAAAATACCTTGAATATGCTGATGGAAAACTCGATTTGCACAAACATGAAGGACACAAGTACATTTGAGCCAATTTGTCAGGATAGTTTAGCTTAGTGTGACTGAGTAAAGCTTTTAGGATTTTTTTTAAAGTAAAGGTTATTTGATTATTTTTCATAAAAGTCATTCATACATTATCATGTATAATAGAGTATATCAAGCGGTAGGCTTCAGTAGGAAGAATGCAGCTTCTGTAATTGCTTGAGTTAAACTCATTGCCAACATCAGTCATCTCTACGATCCACAGTAATCCTGATTTAAATCTCATCTCAGCAGTTACATAGGTTGTTGGCTATCCAAATGAAATTAAAGATGCATGTTTTGTTGAAATGTGGTTTGTCATTTAATTTTAAAGTAGGCTACGTCAGATACATAGGAATTCTAAATGCAGTGGTAAAATCCCATAGGATAATGTTGAAGATTTTAACAGCCTATTCTGGTTATTTTCTTTTTTGTCTTTTGTTAAACTAAGAGCAAATAAATGCATCAGTGGAGATTGAGTATTATAATAAGAATATAAACACAATGCAAGAAAATGGCTGCAAACTAAATTCTATGGCCCGGAATTTGCAGTCGAAGAATGCTGCCTACAAAGATTTTGCGATATCTGTGGTGAAAACTTTAGCTTTCTCGGCATTAATTTGATTGCAGCGCTGTCAAAAGGGGATCCCAGCATAGAGCAGCAGTGATGTCATCAACCTGTCTAAGCAGCCAATCACATTGTAGAATTCTCTCAGACTGCAAACCAGAAAATAAAAAGCACAGATTATGAATTCACATTAAAACATTTTAGAGAACAAAATAAGATTGGGACATGCACATGGGGTTAAGGTAGATGCTGAAATATCATAAACTTAAAAAAATAAAAAATATATATTTTAAAAATCTAGTAATTTTTATCATAATTTGACATTCCACAAATATAAAATTAATTTTTCAGGGCCAGAACAGTTGTTTAGCAGTCAATACACAGTTAAAACCCCAGTTACACTTATTCCAATAAAGCTTAAATTTTCATCAATTCAACTCATTTCAGTGATTGCTGGTTATGGGGAGTTCCACACCGCAGCCTGTGGCAGAGCAGGAAATGACTGACTCTAACTTCAGGATTTCCACGTTTGTGCGCATGCGCTAAATCTTGATAAACGGTCAGTTTCAGAGTGGTAATGACGGTAAACGCTGACAGTTCATCGTCATTACCACTGCAAAATCGCGGCCTATTAATTAATGACTGAGATACTACGAAATACTTGGACAATAATAAACAGCAAACCATGCATCTGATAAAATTGCTGGCATGTCAGATCCAGGATAGAGCAGAGTGCTAAAACCAACTTAAATAAGAAAATATTGAAAGAAACAAACAAATAACTGCAAGAAGGTGTATAGAGAGAAGAACTGGAATTTGACCAGAGCAATTCAACCAAATGTTTTGACCTTGTGTCCAAAGGCCTTCACAACACCGATTGCCAATTATAGTGTTGCAATTCTTCCACTTGCTATGTAATAATATATAAATATTAATTTGAGAAAGTATAAATCACCACAGACCTGCAGTAAGAGTGAACTCTGTAAAACTTCTTGAATATTGAAATTACATCAAGTGTAGGTGTGGATGGACATGCTCAGTGTACACACTTCACCATCCAGAGACACCAGATTCAAGTCCTGAAGTTGCATGTTCAGATGCGTTCTTTTAAGTAGTATATTTATCACTTGGGTCCAAAATGGCATTATTCAGATAGACATACACGTAAATGTGTATATCAGGGTAAATAAATCTGCATTAGCATCGTTTTGTGTCAGTGGAGGAAATTGCATTGTGATGTCTTAAAACACCAATATTCTGATATATACATGTGTGTGTTGACTTCTAGAGTGGACACAGTACTTATCTCTGTCTAAATAGAATCATGCACTTCCCAGCAAGATAACATGGACCGAGGCTAGAGCTAAGTTTGAAGCAGATACTCTAAAACTTAGCATAATTTGCCAAGCAATTGAAAAGTGTTTTTTCAGGTCTTGACCAGATAGGGTACCTTGCAATGGCACAGCATTCCACTTAGGGAGCCAAACCAAGTACGTTTTTTGTTGTACAGAAACTTTAACCTGCTATGTCCTGTATATTTTCAATGAGCAGGTTCGGTCAAAATGACTTCTCTGCAATATATGAAGATAAATTCATGAAAGAAATAAATTAACTTTGAACTTTCCCACTCGTGCAAGGTTTTTTGAGTTTGAAAGAGAACTTAAAGCTTATGAAGTGATTTTTTTAAAGTACTTACTAACAAATGCGATAAATGAGGACATGTATAGCGCAGAAAATCAAAATGCATCAATGTTTGAAGATGAGCACAGCCATGGACACTTGACTGTACTTCTAATTACTTTTATCTTAAAATACATTGGCCCAATGTTGCTCTCTTGGTGACATCACAGTTTTGCTAATGCAGCTACCATTTAGTGGTACATGCTAGTGTTTGTAGAAATGAAGTTAGATGGATGAAAGGCAGGCTGAAGGGATTCAAACCGACAGTAATGTGAGAAATGGGGCAGAATTGAACGACAATGAGAACAAGAAAACGGGGAGATAGCGCAACAGGTGAGACAGCAAAGCAGTTGATTTAATTATTAGAGACAAAGAAATCCACGAATCCCTCGCACCTGGCATCAGAAGTGAAGATGGTTAGAACAAGCAAAAGCAGTTGAAGGAGGTGGCTTGTGGTGGAAAAAATAAGTTTGGGATTGTCCCCAAACCTTCCAGAATGATTCTGCAATTCTAGAAAGATTTAGAAGCAGAGAGGGAGAGGTGATGGTGTTTGCCCTACTCAGGATTGATCTAGCAGTGGAGGGCCAGACCTCTGAGCTTGTGATGCCTTGGGTGATGATGAGATTTAGGGGATGATTTTGGATGTGTGTATAGAGTAAAAGCAGGAGGAGGAGGAGAGAGAACAGGGATGTCTCATCATGTAGGTTGAACTCACAGATTGAGATGTCCCTTCACACGGGCTAACTGTGGAAAGTAGGCAAGACACTTTGATGAGGAAGTTGCTGGGCACTTGGAAGTGCAGTAAAAGTAAGGAGTGCAAAGGGAAGCAAAGAGGGGTTGTGGAGGATGAAGTCTCAAAACAGGAGTAACATTTTGGAGGAATATGGAGATAGCTCAAGATGGGAAATGGAGCAGACAGCCAATTCATTACCATGGCAGTTTGTGAGGAACATTGTGGAATGTGTAGACAGGTGGCACAGCATCTGAGAAAGGAAAGAAGTCACCCACAAAGTGAGCTCGGTTTAAGTCAGGCTGAGCATGTCATGGATTCATTCAGGATAATGGGAGCATGGCATTTACAGGGCACTGCAGAGTGGACGGATAATATGAACTGGGTGTTTTACTTCATTCATTGTTCTACATATTCCTTTCATACGTCTAATTTGCAGCATGCTGGTTGTTAAGAGGTTATTGTACAAATCCATGCTGTGGGTGGAGAGTTTCACCCACCAACTGCACATATCAGAAATTCGGCAGTTAAAATGCCATCTTACTCCATTTTCATTAATGTATGAGGCTGCTGTCTGATTCAGCTAGGACCCTCAGCCGCCCGAAAAAACTGCAGCTTTGAAATCATTCCATTTTAACTCCCACTCGGTCAGATATCTGCCGGGTGGGCAGCGTTAAAATTCCCCCTTTGAGTCACATCTTATATTTATTGTGCAGACTGAGCAACTTTGTTGTTTCTGATGATCTATTCTGCATCCAGTCACATATCTTGAAATAATTCTTTGTTTGTAGCTGGGTGCACTTACACTACACCACATCCATTGGTGTCAGTCATGGCTATCTCGGTGAATGGGGTGTATAGACACATGTCTACACAACCAATCATAAGTCCATTTATTTCTAAAATTTGTTCAAAGTGTTGTTTTTAAACAGAACTACTTCTGATATGACATTACTTTAACCCTGATCGGGATTGGGATCTGTTCCTGTTATTTTCTTTTGATTTTAGACAGAGCTGCAGCCATGTACACAGGTGCAGCCAAAGTACATCAAGATTTTTATGCACTTTTAGACCTCTTAAATACTAAGGAATTCAATGCCAGGAATATTGCAGATAAAGTCTATTTTATGCAATATTTTCCATATCCACTCAAAAAGAAATCCTAAATATTATAACATTCAATTGCAACATAGTACAATTTATCAAACATTTAATAACACTGTCCAAAACGTTAATGTAACGCTCCTCTCCTAAACAAAATCCAGTCCAAGAGTGAGTAACATTTGCCGGGGTTGGGAAAGTGAAATGAGAGCAGCATTGTGCAAGCTGAACAACTTTTATCTTGTATATAATGTATTTCTGGCCAGAGTGCAAAACCCACTTTGATTTGATTGTCTTTTTGCAAGAGGTTGACATGAATGTGTTGACTTGAGAATGAGTCACTTGGCACAACAATCTGAGCCTAGAATACATTAATTGAAGTAACGCTACAAGTGACTGCCGTTGCCATGCTGACCACATCATACCCGATTTAGGAATATTGCTAGATGTACATAAAGCTTTGTCCTTCAGTCACCTCTGGAACTATCCAGCTATTTGTGTTGCAATGGTAACAATCAATTTGTTTGAAGTTTAGATGTTTCAACTTGTGCACCTTTTCTTTTTAGAATTAAAGATTTTATTGAATTATGTTGACTGCTTTGGTCATTTCTGCAACCTGAAGTGTTTATATGGGGAAGGTCATAGATGCTGGTTGAAACTTTGGCTCGAGTGTTATTGAAGTCTGCAAAGTATGCTGAAAGATTCTCTGCTGATCTTGATAAATCTAAACCAATTCTATCAACACACCACCCATGTATCTCAATATCTATTGAAATATCTGCAAATTGAACATTCCTAGAATTATTGCCCATCACTGTTTCACTAACATTTTGTGCTGATAGCTTGCATAACAATGTCTGTAAATAGCCTTTAGATTCCATGTGGTATATTCTCCAAGATCCTATGAAATATTTTAATGCAGATTTATACATTGATTGTCAGTGACTGAACTTATTAGGACCACTTTTCCTCACCTCCTCTCCACCTGAGCGTGTCAGGAATGCACTATGGAAGGGGCTTGTGCCCAAAAGTGCAGGAGGTAATAACCACCAGTTTTAGGGTCTTGGGTGTCAGCCTTGGCCCAGCGGTAGCAGTCAGAACAGCATGGGTTCACGCCCCAGTTCTGAGCTGCCATTTCAGTGCAGTACTAAGGGGAGTGCTGTCGGAGGTACCGCCTTTCAAATGAGTTGTTGGACCCAAGCCCTGTCTCCCCTCTCAGATAGGCATAAAAGATCCCATGGCACTATGCAAGCATGAGCAGGGCAGTCCTCCCAAAGTCCTGGCCCACATTTATCCCTCAACCAACATCACTAAGAAAAATAAATAATTGGATCATTTATCTCACTGCTATTTGTGGGACTTGGCTATGTGCAAATTTCCCTAGATTATAACATTGACTACACTTCAAAAAGTAAATCTTTGGTTGTGAAGCACTTTGAAATGTCCTTAATTCATGAAAGGCGCTATATAAATGGAAGTTTTGTTCTTTCTTTCCTTTTTGTCTTTCTTTCCTCCTTCTGTCCAAAAGCAGAAGCTAGAAAGCCTCAAGTCCCTATGATACTCCTGCAGCCCCTGAAGTAACAAACACTTTACATGGTCGGAGGTGGGAAGAGGTTTCTGTTGATCCTTCCTTTGATGCTCCAGTCTGAATGGGATGTTTGAAACCTCCCAGGGCCCATTTTCAGTGGATGTTATGCCACTTGGGCCTTTACCAGGTGGAGGTGCAGGAAAAGGAGACGGTGGCATCACTCGCTTCATTTGCATTCAGTTTGATTGCTTCCACCTGATCCAGGCAAAAATACACTTGCCTCCGCGCCCAAGGAAATCCCTGGAAATGAGAGTGGAGCACAAAGGGGGCAGAGGCTTGGTGTAATGGATCTTTCCTACTTTTTCTTTTGCTTTGCATTTGCAAGTTGTGTTACGAGAGCAGAGGGAAATCAGTCGCAGTGTGTTACAGAAATAAATAATTAAAAAAATAATAATTTCACTCTTCCTGTTCCTTGCAGGATTGCCAGTGGTTTTGGTGGAGCCCTGTTTGTCTACTTCCACAGAAAGATAGTAGCAATCATGAGAAAACAAAAAACCATTAATAAGTTTTTGATGAAAAAGTAAGTACTAAATTGTGTTTCTTTTCTTAATTTATTAAGGCTTGTTTAAATTTTCAACATAACTTCAATTTTCCCCTGGTGGTAGTCACACTCATGTTAGCTCCACCAGCAAGAACAGTTTTCCGGCGGGTGTGCCAATGGTGCTGGCCAAGGTTTTCATTTCACCAGACCTGCTTTGTCACTCAAATGCCAGCAGTATAGCTAAGGGAAGTTGTTTAAGGCCAGCAACCATTTTCCTCTCGTGTTTACCCACAACCACATTGCAGATAAAACCAAAATGAGCCCATGTAACTTTTTGGGCCAAAAAGAGGATTTACCCAAGTTTTCTCTTCTAATGAAACAAGATTGCTGCTGCTCCAAACACAGATGAGCATGAGTAATTGCCATATTGTTTAACTTTCCATTTTTTTTTGCAAGCACATGTTCCCAAATCTGAATTAAATATGAGACTCAATAAATATAGACTTACTAATTATAAATATGCATTTACCAATTCCAAATTAGAAAATATCTATTTGCTTTTAGATGCAACTTAAGCACAATTTGCACAAAGCTGATGTTAAAAATAAACCTGATGCCAGTGAAATGGCACTTTTGCATGTGTATCATATATGGCGTTTATATCATCTGGCCAGTATAGCCAACTTGCAGCTTTTTATCAGCTGTTCAATATGTGGTCAGTTGTGTATTTTCTATTTCTGTATAATATAAGTTCAAGAATAAATTGAACCAAATATACTGAAGGGAGAATGAAACAAAATTGACCTTCAAGTTTAAAATGTAATGCCTAACTTAGTCACTGTATTGAAAGCCATCTCAGAAAGCCTTTGGATCATTTGGAATGATGAAATGCTTGATATTATTTTACCTCTGTGCAGTAGGTTTTTAAAATCAGATCTTTTGAGTATGCTCGTGTTCTAAATTAGCTTGCAGAGCTGGAGATAAACTAAAACTAACATTAAAAATAGCTGTTACAAATGTCTGAGTGCTATAATAATTTCTCGGAAAGCCATTTGTAATTTTTTGCGCCCAGTACATTAAATTTATAATAAATGATTTTTTTTTTGAAAACCAAAACATGTTATCTGCTCTGGTAGATCTTCTCAAAGTACGCTACTGAACTGGACCAACTTTCAAATATTAATATCAGTTTTGTGTAGGCTGCCAAGGACTTGGGACAAAGTAGAGGGTATGGGGTTTTGGTCTGAGAATAATGTCTGGAAAAATACATGTACAAACATACTGTCTGGTGGTTTATATGGTGTTCAATGAAACTTCTTTTTCCTAGGCGGTTGCTTTATCCAGCACTGGTGACTTTGCTGATTGCCACCCTTTCATTTCCTCCGGGGTTTGGCCAATTCATGGCCGGAGAGGTACATTTTATTTTTTATTTGTATTGTACGTACAGATCTTTATAAATCAATCCTCTTTGAATGAGTCATGAACTTTGGAAGCAAGCAGGGCACCACTGCTACATTTCTGTTGTGATAGAAGAATATGATTGCATTCATCGTGATGGAATTCTGAACGACTGAGTTGAGCAATATGAAAACTCAACCTAGGGAAGGCAAAATATAACAAACCATCCAAAGCATTAATTGTGACAGGGAGGCAGGAGAGAGACTGGGTAAAAAGCCTTCCAGACTTTTCAAGCTAAGGAAGATTTACTGGGGATGAAGGTATCGGCCGATGTTAAAGGTGGGAAATGCAAAGTGGTAGGCCAGGGGTTTGATCCTTCAAGATCCTAAAAGTTCTGGTATTCTACATGACCCAAGCTGCAATCTAAGATATATCTGAGACACTGATGCATACAATTCTAAAGGACTGCACTCGTTGCAGATAATATATAAAATAAAAAGCAGGATCAGAATGGAGGCAAAAAGAATTGTTCACTCGGGGGAGCAGTTAGGTCTGTGATACTCAAGATTTCAAAACCTGCGTGGATTTGTTGAACTATTAGTGATCTTGGTAACATTTTAGGTTTTATGGCGTTATTGCTTCTGAGACTAAATATTGAACTTGAAATTAATGGTGGAATTTTCCGGGGCGTCAGTGGGCACGATCGGTGGCAGGTCAGGTGGAAAGTTTTTTGTTGACAATGGGTCGGGACCCCGCTGTCGACCTGCCACCACGTACTTTTACCAAATGTTGGGGCTGCCAGTGCTGAGCGTACCCGATATGCAGCGGCGGGGGAGGCAATTAAAATCAATAGTGGCTTGTTTACAGTCACTTAACAATGGGTTTTCCCAGCTTTTTGAATTTGACAGGTTGCCAACCGGTTTCCTGCTGTGCCTGAACCTTGTCTGTGAAGCTGAGCTGGGAGGTCACTTGCCATTATTTCAGCTGATGAGTTCAGCTGTCAAGTCAAAGCTCCCAGCTGATTCTGATAGCTTCCCTTAGCCATTAGCTTCTCTAAACCGCATTTTTACTACAGATTCAGCATTTTGTATGTCTGTACTCAAGTCTCCATCCAATCTGACCTCATTAACTTGCCCACCATTGACATCACTTCTGTCATCTCTACTTCACCTGCCCGCTATTCCATCAGCACTTTCTACTCTCTCACCTTGATCCTCAGAATCTCTTCACAATCAGCCCAAACACCAGCATCATCAGACATACCAGCAGCAACAACAACACCACCAACCTTCTCTGCAATCAACTGATGCTGCACAGGACAGAGGGCATTAGAACCCGACCACATTACTGCCCGGGACACCAGGGATGGCCTCGCCATAGCCAGATATACTTCATCTGATGCTGTACACCCTGGCTCCCACATGATGTGCCAGGTTGGCACCACCCCACACCAACACCATAAAATATCCCTACAATGCCCAAACCATTCTTTTCACACTCATCAGCATTGCGGGGGGTACCATTATGTCTTACTATTCGTTGCAACTGACTAAACCACTTCCAAAGGTGCACACAAATCTGTCTAAGAACGCAAAGTGTTGGAAATAAAGATGTCAATGTTTGACAGCCCAGGAGCAGGAGCGGGAGGATCGAGAGGCCCATAAAAGGGGCCCCGAGAGTTGGAGGAGCCACAGGAGCAGGAATGGAGGGATCAAGAGGCCCATAAAAGGGGCCCGAGAGTCGGGAGGAGCCACAGGAGCAGGAGTGGGAGGATCGAGAGGAGCCAGCTGGTGCAGGGACAAAAAGTTTTTTTTTTAAATCAAAATCGAAATGTGATGTCACAGCCAAGCGGGTAAGTGATTGATTGGCTGGTGGATTGGTGAGTATTTTTCTTTTTCCTTTCGGGAGGAAACCTTTGGCATTGTTGCAAGTAGCATCTGCCAGTAAATATATGTGATGTTTATTATCTAAGAAGAGCCAGTTAATTAAATCGGCTGTTTGCTGAGTAGCAGTTGGGTGTGTTGTGCTAAGGTTTAGAGTTTAGTTCTACTCGATAGTTGCGAGTGTAACTAGAGGGGGACGGCAGGGCAGCTCAGTCCCGTGGATTGCACATCCTGTGGGAAGTCCCGGTGCTTCACGCAGCCGGGCGACCACGTGTGCGGGAGGTGTCTCCGGCTGCACCGACTCGAGCTCCGTGTTTTGGAGCTTGAACGACAGCTGGGGTCACTGCGGTGCATCCGTGAGACTGAGAGCAACATGGATAGCACGTTTCTAGAGGCGGTCACCCCCCAGACTAAAAGTGTGCAGGCAGAGAGGGAATAGGTGACCGCCAAACAGAAGAGGAGGACTAGGCAGGTAGTGCAGGAGTCCACTGAGTCTATCTTGCTCTCCAACCGGTACTCTGTTCTGAGTACCGGTGGGGGCGATGGTGGCTCACGGGAGTTGTAATGAATGTAATGACTCAAAAGACTAGTTACTGTAAACTGCCTCAGGTGTAAACCTGATCCAACTTTATTCGTGCCCAAAGTAACCCGCGTGACATCGTACCCGCGCTTATATATCAGTGACCGCGCACGCGCGCGTACAGCCCGATGACTTCCGACAGTGGTGCCCCCTGGTGTCTGGTGACCCCAAGCATAAATACATAACAACATCCCCTTTCGAGATCTTAATATCAGTCTTTTTACAAATTAAGATGGTCTGGGACTTTCCGCTCACGAGTTGATCGTCTCAGTTCAACTTCAGTTCGAGGCGAGGCGTCTGAGTCAGTTGTGACTGAAGGCTGAGTAACCGATCTGATGGGAGTGGTAATGACCACATCAGAGACTGGAGGTCCAGTTTCAATAGTGACAGCAAAGTCCTCTGATGAATGAACATTGGTTGGTTGGTCACTGATTGCATCTTCCTCAAGAGGTTCCAGTTCATCTGTGTGCCACTGTTTTATCTGATCAAGATGTTTCCTGCATGTTTGCCCATTCTTGAGCACGACAATAAACACTCTGTTACCCTCCTTGGCTGTAACAGTACCGGCGATCCACTTTGGACCTTGACCATAGTTCAGTACATAAACCGGATCGTTGACAGATGTCACGTGAGACAGCAACACGATCATGATACCCTTGCTGACTTTGACGTCTGTTTTCAACATGATCACTCAAATCAGGATGAGCAAGAGAAAGCTTGGTCTTGAGACTTCCCTTCATCAGTAGTTCAGCAGGGGAGACCCCAGTAAGCGGATGAGGTCTGGCCCTGTAACTGAGCAGTGTACAGGACAAGTGAGTCTGCAGTGAATCCTGAGTTACACGTTTCATACTCTGTTTGATCATTTGAAAAGCACGCTCTGCTTGACCATTAGAAGCAGGTTTGAATGGGGCTGACCTCACATGTTTAATATCATTGAGTTTTATGAACTCTTGAAACTCCAGACTTTGAAGCAAGATCCGTTGTCACTCATAACAATGTCAGGCAAACCATGAGTAGCAAACATGACACGAAGGCTCTCAATAGTAGCTGTAGATGTACTGGATGACATAATAATACACTCTATCCACTTTGAATATGCACAACAAAAAACATTTTTCCCAGGAAGGAGCCCGCAAAATCGATGTGGCTCCTCGACCATGGTTTAGATGGCCACGACCAAAGACTCAGCAGAAATTCTGCTGGTACTTTACTTAGCTGCATGCAAGTATTGCACTGATACACACATGATTCCAGATCAAAGTCAATTCCAAGCCACCATACATGAGCCCTAGCAATGGCTTTTATCATGACAATACCAGGATGAGTGCTATGTAGTTCACATACAAATTTTTCTCTGCCTTTCTTAGGCATAACAACACGATTACCTCACAGTAAACAATCTGACTGAATGGACAGTTCAGCTTTGCGACGGTTGTAAGGTTTGGTCTCATCACACATTTCCATAGGTATTGCAGACCAATCACTACTGAGTACACACCATTTCACAACCAATAAAATAGGGTCATGGCTGGTCCAGATCCTAACTTGTTGAGCAGTGACAGATGTTCCTTCACTCTCAAAAGCATCCGTTACTAACAGTAGATCTGCAGGCTGAAGCATCTCCACCTCAGGTGTGAGCAACGGCAGACGACTCAATGCATCAGCACAATTCTCAGTGCCAGGTCTATGACGAATAACTTAATCATAGGCAGACAATGTTAACGCCCACCTCTGGATACGGAATGATGCATTGGTATTAATCCCTTTGTTTTCTAAAAACAATGAAATAAGTGGCTTGTGATCCGTTTCGAGTTCAAAACGAAGACCAAACAGGTACTGATGCATCTTTTGACCCCATACACACAGGCCAAAGCTTCTTTTTCTACCATGCTATAAGCTCTTCCTGCCTTTCTCGAAGCATACGCAACAGGTTGTAGTTCACCCGATTCATTTGCTTGTTGGAGTACACAGCCAACCCCATATGATGAAGCATCACAGGCCAATACAAGACGCTTACACGGATCATAATGAACAAGCAACTTGTTTGAACAGAGCAGATTCTTAGCTTTCTCAAAGGCTCTATCTTGAGACACACCCCATACCCAGTTGTCGCCTTTTCTGAGTAGCACGTGCAGTAGCTCTAACAAAGTGCTCAATCTGGGTAAGAAATTACCAAAGTAGTTGAGTAGCCCAAGGAATGAACGCAACTCCATCACATTGTGAGGCTTGGGTGCATTTTTGATGGCCTTGGTTTTCGAATCAGTAGGCCTGATGCCATCAGCAGCAATCTTCCTCCCCAGAAATTCAACTTCAGGTGCCATGAAGACATACTTTGAACGTTTCAGCCTGAGTCCCACTTTGTCCAGACGATGTAAGACTTCTTCAAGATTGTTCAGTAGTATCGCAACCTGTGACCAGAATGTTATCTTGAAGCACGACAGTTTTAGGAACGGTCTTCAGTAGACTCTTCATATTCCTCTGAAATATGGCTGTAGCCGAACAAATTCCAAAAGGACACCTGTTGTAGACAAACAGTCCTTTATGGGTGTTGTTGAAGGTGAGTTTCTTCGAAGTGTCGACAAGCTCATGTGTCATATAGGCCGACATCGGATACAGTTTGGTGAACAACTTTCCACCAGCTAGCATGGCGAACAGGTCATCAACCTTGGGTAATGGGTACTGATCCTGTTTTGAAAATCGGTTAATCGTAACCTTGTAGTCTCCACAAATCCTGACCGTGCCATCACTCTTCAACACAGGAACAATAGGACTGGCCCATTCGTTAAACTCGACCGGTGATATGACCCCTTCACATTGGAGTCTGTCAAGCTCAATTTCAACCTTCTCCCTCAACAGACCGAGACTTATGATAGACAGGCCTTGCATCAGAATCCAAGTGAATTTACACCTTGGCTCTAGTAAAATTACCAATGCCCGGTTCAAACAAAGAAGGAAACTTCTTCAACACGAGCACATGAAGTGATGACACGGCTTTGATATCATTCCAATTCCACTTGATTTTCTCAAGCCAATTCCTGCCGAACAGCGTTGGACCATTTACCTGGGACGATCCATAATGGTCGATCATGAACCACACCATTATATCACACCTTGACTACTGCACTGCCAATCACCAGTATGAGTTCCTTAGTGTAAGTACGCAACTTGGCATTGACTGGACTCAGCTTAGGCTTCACAGCCTCAGTGTCCCACAACTTGACGAATGTCCTTTGGCTCATTATCGACTAACTCGCACCCGTGTCCAGCTCCATTGATACAGGCACGCCATTCAGCTTCATGTGAACGATTATCGGCTGGCTCTTTCCCAAGAATGAATACACACCATACACTTCCTCCTCGGGTTGTGTATCTGGGCCAGCACTGGACTGGTCATCATCAGCAATGTGATGAGCGGCAGCAAGCTTGCTCAGTTGTGGGCACATTCCCTGAAGATGCCCCACTTTCAAACAGCCATTACAGGAGTACTGTTTAAACCGACACTGATGAGGCCGATGATTGCCCCCACAACATCAACAGGGTGAAATCGGATTCGTACCAGTTGGCGGACTTTGAACAGCTACAGGTTTCACATAAACAGTCTGGTAGGCCCTGCCATAAGCAGCTCTGCCAGATGACGACACAATCTTGTTTACAGTACTTGCCATGGAGCTCCAACTCTGATGATATCTGCCTCAAATTATCATCAGTCATCATATATACCTGGGCTGTCGTGATGGCCTTGCGCAAATCCAGCTTCTCTTCGGCCAATAACTTCTGAAGAATCACATCATGGTTGATGCCCATAATGAAAAAATCTCGCAGCATGTCTTCCAACACGTTCCGGAACTTACGCGGTTCAGCAAGACGTCGCAGGTCGATGGCGAATGCCGATAAATCCTGGCCGTCAGCACGAACATGCGTGTAGAAACGATAGCGTGAGATGATGATCCCCTCTTTTGGCTTAAGATGGTCACGCACCAAAGCACACACATCCCCATATTCTTTGTTCGTTGGATGTAAAGGCGAGAGAAAAGAGCGTCGAGTCAGGAGGCGGAGGGGGAGATCGCTGAGGCCTACAAAAGGCCAGCTAGTGCAGCTGCAGCGGGAGGGAAGGCAAAAAAGAAGTCGAAAGAAATAGAAGGGTGATGTCACAGCCAAGGGGGTAAGTGATTGGCTGGTGAGTAGTTTTTCCTTTTCTTTATCAGTAAGTAATCTTTTAGCATTGTGCCAAATTAAGCTAATCTAAGGGTTAAGTCATGGCAGGAGAGCTCGGACACGTGTCATGCTCCTCCTATGCTATGTGGGAAGTCAGGGACGCTTCCAGTGTCCCTGATGCCTACATGTGCAGGAAGTGCATCCGCCTGCAGCACCGGACAGACCACATTGTGGCACTGGAGCTGCGGGTGGATTTACTCTGGAGCATCCACGATGCTGAGGATGTCATGAGTAGCACGTTTAGTGAGTTGGTAACACCGCAGGTAAAGGGTAACATAGAAACATAGAAAATAGGTGCAGGAGTAGGCCATTCGGCCCTTCGAGCCTACACCGCCATTCAATAAGATCATGGCTGATCATTCCCTCAGTACCCCTTTCCTGCTTTCTCTCCATACCCCTTGATCCCTTTAGCCGTTAGGGCCATATCTAACTCCCTCTTGAATATATCCAATGAACTGGCATCAACAACTCTCTGCGGCAGGGAATTCCACAGGTTAACAACTTTCTGAATGAAGAAGTTTCTCCTCATCTCAGTCCTAAATAGCCTACCCCTTATCCTAAGACTATGTCCCCTGGTTCTGGACTTCCCCTACATCGGGAACATTCTTTCCGCTTCTAACCTGACCAGTCCCATCAGAATCTTATACGTTTCTATTGAGATCCCCTCTCATCCTTCTAAACTCCAGTGAATAATGGCCCAGTCGATCCAGTCTCTCCTCATATGACAGTCCAGCCATCCCTGGAATCAGTCTGGTGAACCTTCGCTGCACACTCTCAATAGCAAGAACGTCCTTCCTCAGATTAGGAGACCAAAACTGAACACAATAATCCAGGTGAGGCCTCACCTAAGGCCCTGTACAACTGCAGTAAGACCTCCCTGCTCCAATACGCAAATCCCCTAGCTATGAAGGCCAACATCCCATTTGCCGCCTTCACCGCCTGCTATACCTGCATGCCAACTTTCAAAGACTGATGAACCATGACACCCAGGTCTCGTTGCACCTCACCTTTTCCTAATCTGCCGCCATTCAGATAATCTGCCTTCGAGTTTTTGCCCCTAAACTGGATTACCTCACATTTATCCACATTATACTGCATCTGCCATGCATTTGCCCACTCACCTAACCTGTCCAAGTCACCCTGCAGCCTCTTAGCGTCCTCCTCACAGCTCACACCGCCACCCAGTTTAGTGTCATCTGCAAACTTGGAGATATTACACTCAATTCCTTCATCTAAATCATTAATGTATATTGTAAATAGCTGGGGGTCCAAACACTGAGCCCTGCGGCACTCCACTAGTCACTGCCTGCCTTTCTGAAAAGGACCCGTTTATCCCAACTCTCTGCTTCCTGTCTGCCAACCAGTTCTCTATCCACGTCAGTACATTACCCCCAATACCATGAACTTTGATTTTGCACACCAATCTCTTGTGCGGGTACACAGCCAGATAAGGGATAGGTGACCAACAGAAAAAGCAGTGCAAGGAAGGTAGTGCAGGGGTCCCCTGCGGTCATCCCCCTGCAAAACAGATACACCGCTTTTGGCCGCAACCGAGACTCCAGGATGGTATGTTGCCTCCTTGATGCAAGGGTCAAGGATGTCTCTGAGCGGGTGCAGGATATTTTGAAAAGGGAGGGTGAACAGCAAGTTGTCGTGGTGCACATAGGTACCAACGATATAGGTAAAAAATGGGATGAGGTCCTACAAGGCGAATTTAGGGAGCTAGGAGTTAAATTAAAAAGTAGGACCTCAAAAGTCATAATCTCAGGATTGCTACCAGTGCCACGTGCTAGTCAGAATAGGAATCGCAGGATAGCTCAGCTAATATGTGGCTTGAGGAGTGGTGCAGAAGGGAGGGATTCAAATTCCTGAGACATTGGAACCGGTTCTGGGGGAGGTGGGACCAGTACAAACAGGACGGTCTACACCTGGGCAGGACTGGAACCAATGTCGTAGGGGGAGTGTTTGCTAGTGTTGTTGGTGAGGAGTTAAACTAATATGGCAGGGGGATGGGAACCTATGCAGGGAGACAGAGGGAAGTAGAATGGGGGCAGAAGCAAAAGATAGAAAGAAGAAAAATAAAAGTGGAGGGCAGAGAAACCCAAAGCAAAAAGCAAAAAGGGCCACATTACAGCAATATTCTAAAGGTGCAAAGTGTGTTAGAAAGACAAGCCTGAAGGCTCTGTGCCTCAATACGAGGAGTATTCGGAATACGGTGGACGAATTAACTACGCATATAACAGTTAACGGGTATGATGTAATTGGCATCACGGAGACATGGCTCCAGGGTGACCAAGGCTGGGAGCTCAATATTCAGTGGTATTCAACATTCAGGAAGGATAGACAGAAAGGAAAAGGAGGTGGGGTGGCATTGCTGGTTAAAGCGGAAATTAATGCAATAGTAAGGAAGGACATTAGCTTGGATGATGTGGAATCAGTATGGGTGGAACTACGAAATACCAAAGGGCAGAAAACGCTCGTGGGAGTTGTGTACAGACCACCAAACAGTAGTAGTGAGGTTGGGGACAGCATCAAACAAGAAATTAGCGATGCGTGCAATAAAGGTACAGCAGTTATCATGGGCAACTTTAATCCACATATTGATTGGGCTAACCAAACTGGTAGCAATGCGGTGGAGGAGGATTTCCTGGAGTGTATTCTGCATGGTTTTCTGGACCAATATGTCGAGGAACCAACTAGAGAGCTGGCCATCCTAGACTGGGTGATGTGTAATGATAAAGATCTAATTAGCAATCTTGTTGTGCGAGGCCCCTTGGGGAAGAGTGACTATAATATCGTAGAATTCTTTATTAAGATGGAGAGCGACACAGTTAATTCAGAGATTAAGGTCCTGAACTTAAGGAAAGGTAACTTTGATGGTATGAGACGTGAATTGTCTAGAATAGACTGGCAAATGATACTTAAAGGGTTGACGGTGGATAGGCAATGGCAAACATTTAAAGATCACATGGATGAACTTCAATAATTGTACATCCCTGTCTGGAGTAAAAATAAAACGGGGAAGGTGGCTCAACCGTGGCTAACAAGGGAAATTAGGGATAGTGTTAAATCCAAGGAAGAGGCATATAAATTGGCCAGAAAAAGCAGCAAACCTGAGGACTGGGAGAATTTTATAATACAGTAGAGGAGGACAAAGGGTTTAATTAGGAGGGGGGAAATAGAGTATCAGAGTAAGCTTGCAGGGAACATAAAAACTGACTGCGAAAGCTTCTATAGATGTATGAAGAGAAAAAGATTAGTGAAGACAAACGTAGGTCCCTTGCAGTCAGATTCAGGTGAATTTATAATGGGGAACAAAGAAATGGCGGACCAGTTAAACAAATACTTTGGTTCTGTCTTCACGAAGGAAGACAGAAATAACCTTCCGGAAATACTAGGGAACCAAGGGTCTAGTGAGAAGGAGGAACTGAAGGAAATCCCTATTAGACGGGAAATTGACGGGATTGAAAGCCGATAAATCCCCAGGGTCTGATGGTCTGCATCCCAGAGTACTTAAGGAAGTGACCCTTGAAATAGTGGATGCATTGGCGATCATTTTCCAACAGTCTAGCGACTCTGGATCAGTTCCTATGGACTGGAGGGTAGCTAATGTAACACCACTTTTTAAGAAAGGAGGGAGAGAGAAAACGGGTAGTTATAGACCGGTTGCCTGACATCGGTAGTGGGGAAAATGTTGGAATCAATCATTAAGGATGAAATAGCAGCACATTTGGAGAGCAGTGATGGATCGGTCCAAGTCAACATGGATTTATGAAAGGGAAATCCTGCTTGACAAATCTTCTAGAATATTTTTAGGATGTAACTAATAGAGTGGACAAGGGAGAACCAGTGGATGTTGTATTTGGACTTTCAAAGGCTTTCGATAAGGTCCTGCACAAGAGATTGTTGTGCAAAATTAAAGCACATGGTATTGGGGGTAGTGTACTGACGTGGATAGAGAACTGGTTGGCAGATAGGAAGCAGAGAGTTGGGATAAACGGGTTCTTTTCAGAATGGAAGGCAGTGACTAGTGGGGTGCCGCAAGGCTCAGTGCTGGGACCCAAGCAATTTACAATATACATTAACGATTTAGATGAGGGAATTCAGTGTAATATCTCCAAGTTTGCAGATGACACTAAACTGGGTGGCGCTGTGAGGAGGACACTAAAAGGCTGCAGGGTGACTTGGACAGGTTAGGTGAGTGGGCAAATGCATGGCAGATGCAGTATAATGTGGATAAATGTGAGGTTATCCACTTTGGTGACAAATACACAAAGGCAGAATATTATCTGAATGGTGGCTGTTTAGGAAAAGGGGAGGTGCAATGAGACCTGGGTGTCATGGTTCATCAGTCACTGAAAGTGGGCATGCAGGTACAGCAGGCGGTAAAGAAGGCAAATGGGATGTTGGCCTTCATAGCTAGGGGATTTGAGTATAGGAGCAGGGAGGTCTTACTGCAGTTGTACAGGGCCTTAGTGAGGCCACACCTGGAATATTGTGTTCAGTTTTGGTCGCCAAATCAGAGGAAGGACTTGCAATTGAGGGAGTGCAGCGAAGGTTCACCAGACTGATTCCAGGGATGACAGGACTGACATATGAGGATAGACTGGATCGACTGGGCCTGCATTCACTGGAGTTTAGAAGGATGAGAGGAGATCTCATAGAATCATATAAAATTCTGACGGGACTGGACAGTTTGGATGCAGGAAGAATATGTTGGGAAAGTCCAGAACCAGGGGACACAGTCTAAGGATAAGGGGTAAGCCATTTAGGACTGAGATGAGGAGAAACTTCTTCACTCAGAGAGTTGTTAAAGTGTGGAATTCCCTACCGCAGAGAGTTGTTGATGCCAATTCATTGGATATATTCAAGAGGGAGTTAGATATGGCCCTTACGGCTAAAGGGATTAAGGGGTATGGAGAGAAAGTGGGAAAGGGGTACTGAGGTGGATGATCAGTCATGACCTTATTGAATGGTGGTGCAGGCTCGAAGGGCCGAATGGCCTACTTCTGCACCTATTTTCTATGTTTCTAAGATTCTTCATGAGTCCGTAAATTTCTGGACCACAAACGGTTAGGAAAGCTGCCCTGCGCCGAACTGCGTCGGCCTCTCCCTCCATTTTGTTAGCCACAAAATATTGATCCAGGCGGTCGCTCAAATCCGCCCAATCCTCGCCATCCACGAATAACTCCAATTGTGCCCATTGTACATGCAAAGGTTCTTAAGTTTCCTCGTCGCCAAATGTAATGAATGTAATGACTCAAAAGACTTGTTACTGTCAACTGCCTCAGTTGTAAATCTGATCCAATTTTATTCGCGCCCAAAGTAACCCGCGTGGCATGGTACCCGCACTTATATAACAATGACCGCGCACGCGCGCGTACAGCCCGATGACCTCCGACAGTGGTGCCCCCTGGTGTCTGGTGACCCCAAGCATAAATACATAACAGGAGTTCAGCCAGAGCCAAGTCCACCGCACCACAGGTGGCTCAGCTGCACAGGACGGGAGGAAGAAAAATGGAAGAGTTATAGTGGTAGGGGATTCAATAGTCGGGGAGCAGACAGGCGTTTCTGCGGCCGCCGACATGACTCCAGGATGATATGATGCCTCCCTGGTGCCAGGGTCAAGGATGTCACTGAGCAGCTGCATGGCATTCTGGGGAGAAGGTGAACAGCCAGAGATCGTGTTCCACATCGGTACCAATGACATAGGTCGGAAGAGGGGATGAGGTCTTGCAGGCAGAGTTTAGGGAGTTAGGAGAGATATTAAAAAGCAGGACCTCAAAGGTAGTAATCTCCGGATTACTCCCAGTGCCATGAGCTAGTGAGTACAGATATAGGAGGCTAGAGCAGATGAGTACTTGGCTGGAGAGATGATGCAGGCGGGAGGGCTTTAGTTTTCAGAGGCTTTGGGACCGCTTCTGGGGGAGGTGGTACCTTTACCAGGCAGACGGGTTGTACCTCAACAGAGCCGGGACCAATATCCACGCGGGGGGGGGGGCGGTTTGCTAGTGCTGTTGGGGAGGGTTTAAACGAGCTTGGCCGGGGGATGGGAACCTGAAACCAGGTTCAGTAGGGAGGGGAGTAAAGTTGGAATTAGAAAGCAAAAATAAAGAAAGTGAGTTTGAAGGAGAGAGGAAACAAGCAGGAAAAAAGGGTAAAAAAACAAACTTAAAGGCACTTTGTCTAAATGCACGTAGCAGTTGTAACAAGATAAATGAGTTGATGGCACAAATTGAGACAAATGGGTAAGATCTGATGGCCATTACAGAGACGTGGTTGCAAGGTGACCAGGACTGGGAATTAAATATTCAGGGGTACTTCACAATCCAGAAGGACAGACAGAAAGGAAAAGGAAGTGGGGTAGCTCTATTGATAAAGGATGGAATCACTGCAATAGTAAGAATAGATATTGGCACAAATGATAAGGGTGTTGAAACAGTTTGGGTGGAGATAAGGAAAATAAGGGGAAAAAGTCACTGGTGGGCGTAGTCTATAGGCCCCCTAACAATAGCAACTCTGTTGGTCAGAGCATAAACCAGGAAATAGTGGGGACTTGTAAAAAGGGAACAGCAATAATCATGGGTGATTTTAACCTCCATATTGATTGGACAAATCAAATTGGTCAGGGTAGCCTTGAGGAAGAGTTCATAGAGTGCATAAGGGATGGGTTCCTTGAGCAGTATGTAACGGAACCAACCAGGGAGCAGGCTATTTTAGATCTGGTCCTGTGTAATGAGACAGGATTAATAAACAATCTCCTAGTAAAGGATCCCCTCGGAATGAGTGATCATAGCATGATTGAATTTCAAATTCAGATGGAGGGTGAGAAAGTTGGATCTCTAACCAGCGTACTAAACTTAAATAAAGGAGACTATGAAGGAGATATTTCACAACTCCCAACAAAAATATATTCCAGTGAGGAGGAAAGGGTGTAAGAGAAAAGATAGCGATCCGTGGCTAGCTGAAGAAATAAAGGATGGTATCCAATTAAAAACAAGGGCATACAAAGTGGACAACACTAGTGGGAGGACAGAAGACTGGGAAGCTTTGAAAAGCCAGCAAAGAACAACTAAAAAAATGATTAAGAAAGGGAAGATAGACTATAAAAGTAAACTAGCGCAAAATATAAAAACAGATAGCAAGAGTCTATAGCTATATAAAAAGGAAAAGGGTGGCTAACGTAAATGTTGGTCCCTGAGAGGATGAGACCGGTGAATTAGTAATGGGGAACATGGAGATGGCAGAAACTCTGATCAAATATTTTGTATCAGTCTTTACGGTAGAGGACACTAACAATATTCCGACAGTGGATAGTCTAGGGGCTATGGGGGGGGAGGAACTTAACACAATCACAATCACTAAAGAGGTGGTACTCAGTAAGATAATGGAACTAAAGTCAAATAAATCCCCTGGACCTGATGGTTTTCATCCTCGGGTTTTAAGAGAAGTAGCAGCAGGGGTTGTGGATGCATTGGGTGTAATTTACCAAAATTCCCTGGATTATGGGGAGGTCCCAGCAGTTTGGAAAACTACAAATGTAACACCCCTATTTTAAAAAAAAGGAGGCAGACAAAAAGCAACAAAAATAGAATAAAGAAAATAGGTGCAGGAGTAGGCCATTTGGCCCTTCGAGCCTGCACCACCATTCAATAAGATCATGGCTGATAATTCCGAGTACCCCCTTCCTGCTTTCTCTCCATACCCCTTGATCCCTTTAGCCGTAAGGGCCATATCTAACTCCCTCTTGAATATATCCAATGAACTGGCATCAACACTAAGTTGGGTGGCAGTGTGAGCTGCGAGGAGGATGCTATGAGGCTGCAGAGTGACTTGGATAGGTTAGGTGAGTGGGCAAATGCATGGCAGATGAAGTATAATGTGGATAAATGTGAGGTTATCCACTTTGGTGGTAAAAGCAGAGAGACAGACTATTATTTGAATGGTGACAGATTAGGAAAAGGGGAGGTGCAGCGAGACCTGGGTGTCATGGTACATCAGTCATTGAAGGTTGGCATGCAGGTACAGCAGGCAGTTAAGAAAGCAAATGGCATGTTGGTCTTCATAGCGAGGGGATTTGAGTACAGGGGCAGGGAGGTCTTACTGCAGTTGTACAGGGCCTTGGTGAGGCTTCACCTGGTATATTGTGTTCAGTTTTGGTCTCCTAATCTGAGGAAGGACGTTCTTGCTATTGAGGGAGTGCAACGAAGGTTCACCAGACTGATTCCCGGGATGGCGGGACTGACATATCAAGAAAGACTGGATCAACTGGGCTTGTATTCACTGGAATTCAGAAGAATGAGAGGGGATCTCATAGAAACCTGAGTGGTTTAGACAGGTTCGATGCAGGAAGAATGTTCCCAATGTTGGGGAAGTCCAGAACCAGGGGTCACAGTCTAAGGATAAGGGGTAAGCCATTTAGGACCGAGATGAGGAGAAACTTCTTCACCCACAGAGAGGTGAACCTGTGGAATTCTCTACCACAGAAAGTTGTTGAGGCCAATTCACTAAATATATTCAAAAACGAGTTGGATGTAGTCCTTACTACTCGGGGGATCAAGGGGTATGGCGAGAAAGCAGGAATGGGGTACTGAAGTTGCATGTTCAGCCATGAACTCATTGAATGGTGGTGCAAGCTCAAAGGGCCAAATGGCCGACTCCTGCACCTATTTTCTATGTTTCTATGGGCCCAAGTTTCCACATGATTTGCGCCTGATTTTTAGGAGCAACTAAGATAGAACGGACTATCTTAGAAATCGCAATTCTCCACATTTTTTTTTCTGCAGTTCTAGTCAGTTAGAACAGTTTCACTTTGGAACAGAATTTTTTCTTCAAAAGGGGGCGTGTCCGGCCACTGATGCCTGATTTGAAAGTTTCCACAGTGAAAACGTACTCCAAACTAACTTAGAATGGAGCAAGTGAAGATTTTTGTAGAACTGAAAAAACCTTATCGACACATTAAAAAATCAGGCGCAGGTTACAAATTAGGCGTCCAGAACGAGGGGGGGGGGGGGGGGGAGGGAAGTCATTAAATTCTATAATAAATCCTTATTTATACTTATACAAATAAATCCATAAAATACAAATAAAAATTTATAAGCAAAGAAAAGATTAAATAAACCATCCTCCTACCTGTGTGAAAGTGCTTCAGCCAGGGAGAATGCTGCAGGAAGCCTCACAAGTTGAGGCAGCCGTTCGTTCCCGCGGGGGGGGGGGGGGGAAGGAGGCAGCCGTTCGTTCCCGCGGGGGGGGGGGGGAAGGAGGCAGCCGTTCGTTCCTGCGGGGGGGGGGGGGGAAGGAGGCAGCCGTTCGTTCCCGCGGGGGGGGGGGGGGAAGGAGGCAGCCGTTCCCGACGGCGGGGAGGGGGAGGGGGGGAAGGAGGCAGCCGTTCGTTCCCGCGGGGGGGGGGGGAAGGAGGCAGCCGTTCCCGACGGCGGGGAGGGGGGGGGGGGGAGGAGGCAGCCGTTCGTTCCCGCGGGGGGGGGGGGGAAGGAGGCAGCCGTTCGTTCCCGCGGGGGGGAGAAGGAGGCAGCCGTTCCCGACGGCGGGCGGGTGGAGGGTGGAGGGAAACGGCTGCCTCAACTTTCTGAGGCTTCCTGCAGCCTTCTCACTGCTGCAGGAAGCCTCAGTGCTGATGGGCTGATGGCAATGTGCTTTTATTAAAAAATGTTCAAAAATTAGACAGCTACAAAGAACTACAAAAATGGCCGAGTGCCAATGTTTCCTTCACACTGCGCGTGCGCGAACGCTCCAACGCGCACGCGCAGGGTTGCCGGCAGGAAAAAAACTAATTTAAATGGTACCCGCCCCCTCCCACTTACAAAATCAGCGCGAGTGGTGGCTCTGCACCCCTGGGCACCGCGCCAAGCAGACATGGAGCTGCAGGGCGCTCCAGAATCACGCAAAAAACGGGCGCCCAGCTTGGAGTGGCGCCCGTTTTTTTATCGTGTGGAAACTTGGGCCCTATGTCTCTATGTTTCTAACTCTCTGCGGCAGGGAATTCCACAGGTTAACAACTCTCTGAGTCAAGAAGTTTCTCCTCATCTCAGTCCTAAATGGCCTAAGACTGTGTCCCCTGTTTCTGGACTTCCCCAACATCGGGAACATTCTTCCCGCATCTAACCTGTCCAGTCCTGTCAGAATCTTATATGTTTCTATGAGATCTCCTCTCATCCTTCTAAACTCCAGTGTATACAGGCCCAGTTGATCCAGTCTCTCCTCATATGTCAGTCCAGCCATTCCGGGAATCAGTCTGGTGAACCTTCGCTGCACTCCCTCAATAGCAAGAATGTCCTTCCTCAGATTAGGAGACCAAAACTGAACACAATATTCCAGGTGAAGCCTCACCAAGGCCCTGTACAACTGCAGTAAGACCTCCCTGCTACTATACTGAAATCCCCTAGCTATGAAGACCAACATCCCATTTGCCGCCTTCACCGCCTGCTGTACCTGCATACCAACTTTCAATGACTGATGTACCATGACACCCAGGTCTCATTGCACCTCCCCTTTTCCTAATCTGCCGCCATTCAGATAATCTGTCTTTATTTTATTACTCCCAAAGTGGATAACCTCACATTTATCCACATTATACTGCATCTGCCATGCATTTGCCCACTCACCTAACCTATCCAAGTCACCCTGCAGCCTTTTAGTGTCCTCCTCGCAGCTCACACCGCCACTCAGTTAAGTGTCATCTGCAAACTTGAAGATATTACACTCAATTCCTTCATCTAAATCATTAATGAATATTGTAAAGAGCTGGGGTCCCAGCACTGAGAGTTGCGGCACTCTACTAATCACTGTTTGCCATTCTGAAAAGGACCCGTTTATCACGACTCTCTGCTTCCTGTCTGCCAACCAGTTCTCTATCCACATCAGTACATTAACCCCAATACCATGTGCTTTAATTTTGCACACCAATCTCTTGTGTGGGACCTTGTCAAAAGCCTTTTGAAAGTCCAAGTACACCACATCCACTGGTTCTCCCTTGTCCACTCTACTAGTTACATCCTCAAAAAATTCTAGAAGATTTGTCAAGCAGGATTTCCCTTTCATAAATCCATGTTGACTTGGACCGATCCTGTCACAGCTTTCCAAATGTGCTGCTATTTTGTCCTTAATAATTGATTCCAACATTTTCCCTACTACTGATGTCAGGCTAACTGGTCTATAATTACCTGTTTTCTCTCTCCCTCCCTTTTTAAAAAGTGTTACATTAGCTACCTTCCAGTCCATAGGAACTGACCCAGAGTCGATAGATTGTTGGAAAATGATCACCAATGCATCCACTATTTCCAGGGCCACTTCCTTCAGTACTCTGGAATGCAGACTGTAAGGCCCTGGAGATTTAACGGCCTTCAATCCCATCAATTTCCCGAATACAATTTCCAGCCTAATAAGAATTTCCAGCATTTCCTCCTTCTCACTAGACCCTCAGTCCCCTAGTATTTCTGGAAGGTTATTTGTGTCTTCCTTCGTGAAGACAGAACCAAAGTATTTGTTCAACTGGTCTGCCATTTCTTTGTTCCCCATTATAAATTCACCTGAATCTGACTGCAAGGGACCTACGTTTGTCTTCACTAATCTTTTTCTCTTCACATATCTATAGAAGCTTTTGCAGTTAGTTTTTTGTGTTCCCGGCAAGCTTCCTCTCTTACTCTATTTTCCCCCTCCTAATTAAACCCTATGTCCACCTCTGCTGAATTCTAAATTTCTCCCAGTCCTCAGGTTTGCTGCTTTTTCTGGCCAATTTACATGCCTCTTCCTTGGATTTAATACTATCCTTAATTTCCCTCGTCAGCCACAGCTGAGCCACCTTCCCCGTTTTATTTTTACTCCAGACAGGGATGTATAATTGTTGAAGTTCATCCATTTGATCTTTAAATATTTGCCATTGCCTATCCACTTCAACCCTTTAAGTATCATTTGCCAGTCAATTCTAGCCAATTCACGTCTCATACTATCGAACTTATCTTTCCTTAAGTTCAGGACCCTAGTTTCTGAATTAACTGTGTCACTGTCCATCTTAATAAAGAATTCTACCATATTTATGGTCACTCTTCCCCAAGGGCCTCGCACAACAAGATTGCTAATTAGTCCTTTCTCATTACACATCTCCCAATCTAGGATGGCCAGCTCTCTAGTTGGTTCCTCAACATATTGGTCTAGAAAATCATCCCTAATACACTCCAGGAAACCCTCCTCCACCGCATTGCTACCAGTTTGGTTAGCCCAATCAATATGTAGATTAAAGTCACCCATGATAACTGCTGTACCTTTATTGTACGCATCCCTTATTTCTTGTTTGATACTGTCCCCAACCTCACTACTACTGTTTGGTGGTCTGTACACAACTCCCACTAGCATTTTCTGCCCTTTGGTATTCCGTAGCTCCACCCATACCGATTCCACATCATCCAAGCTAATGTCCCTCGTTACTATTGCATTAATTTTCTCTTTAACCAGCAATGCCACCCCGTCTCCTTTTGCTTTCTGTCTATCCTTCCTAAATGTTGAATACCCCTGGATGTTGAGTTCCCAGCCTTGGTCACCCTGGAGCCATGTCTCCGTGATGCCAATTACATCATACCTGTTAACTGCTATATGCGTAGTTAATTCGTCCACCGTATTCCGAATACTCCTCGTATTGAGGCACAGAGCCTTCAGGCTTGTCTTTCTAACACACTTTGCACCTTTAGAATATTGCTGTAATGTGGCCCTTTTTGCTTTTTGCTTTGGGTTTCTCTGCCCTCCACTTTTATTTTTCTTCTTTCTATCTTTTGCTTCTGCCCCCATTCTACTTCCCTCTGTCTCCCTGCATAGGTTCCCATCCCCCTGCCATATTAGTTTAACTCCTCACCAACAACACTAGCAAACACTCCCCCTACGACATTGGTTCCGGTCCTGCCCAGGTGCAGACCGTCCTGGTTGTACTGGTCCCACCTCCCCCAGAACCAGTTCCAATGTCCCAGGAATTTGAATCCCTCCCTTCTGCACCACTCCTCAAGCCACATATTCATCTGAGCTATCCTGCAATTCCTACTCTGACTAGCACGTCGCACTGGTAGCAATTCCGAGATTACTACTTTTGAGGTCCTACTTTTTAATTTAACTCCTAGCTCCCTATATTCATCTCGTAGGACCTCATCCCGTTTCTTTTACCTATATAGTTGGTACCAATGTGCACCACGACAACTGGCTGTTCACCCTCCCTTTTCAAAATGTCCTGCACCCGTTCCGAGACATTCTTGACCCTTGCACCAGGGAGGCAACATACCATCCTGGAGTCTCGGTTGCGGCCGTAGAAACGTCTATCTATTCCCCTTACAATAGAATCCCCTATCACTATAGCTCTCCCACTCTTTTTCCTGCGAGCACATGGCACTGGTAGCAATCCCGAGATTACTACTTTTGAGGTCCTACTTTTTAATTTAGCTCCTAGCTCTCTAAATTCGTCTCGGAGGACCTCATCCCATTAGCCTTTCATCTGTGGTTGGGAAAATGTTGGAGTCCATTATTAAAGAAGCAGTAGCAGGACATTCGGAAAAGCAAAATTTGGTCATGCAGAGTCAGCATGGATTTATGAAGGGGAAGTCATGTTTGACAAATTTGCTGAAGTTCTTTGAGGATGTAAGGAACAGGGTGGATAAAGGGGAACCAGTGGATGTGGTGTATTTGGACTTCCATAAGGCATTTGACTAGGTGCCACATAATAGGTGACTGCACAAGATAAAAGTTCACGGGCTTGGGGGTAATATATTAGCATGGATAGAGGATTGGCTAACTAACAGAGAGTCAGGATAAATGGTTCATTCTCTGGTTGGCAACCAATAACTAGTGGGGTGCCACAGGAATCAGTGCTGGGACCCCAACTATTTATAATCTACATTAACGACTTGGAAGAAGGGACTAAGTGTAATGTAGCCAAGTTTGCTGACGATACAAAGATGGGAGGAAAAGCAATGTGTGAGGAGGACACAAAATATCTGGAAAAGGACATAGACAGGCTAAGAGAGTGGGCAACAATTTGGCAGATGGAATATAATGTTGGAAAGTGTGAGGTCATGCACTTTGACAGAAAAAATCAGAGCAAGTTATTATTTAAATGGAGAAAGATTGCAAAGTGCCACAGTACAGCGGGACCTGGGGGTACTTGTGCATGAAACACAAAAGGATACTATGCAGGTACAGCAAGTGATCAGGAAGGCCGGTGGTATCTTGGCCTTTATTGCAAAGGGGATGGAGTATAAAAGCAGGGAAGTCTTACTTACAGCTATATAAGGTATTGGTGAGGCCACACCTGGAATACTGAGTGCAATTTTTGTTTTCATATTTATGAAAGGATATACTTGCTTTGGAGGCAGTTCAGAGAAGGTTCATTAGGTTGATTCCGCGGATGAGGGGGTTGATTTATGAGGAAAGGTTGAGTAGGTTGGGCTTCTACTCATTGGAATTCAGAAGAATGAGAGGTGATCTTATCGAAATGTATAAGATTATGAGGGGGCTTGACAAGGTGGATGCTGAGAGGATGTTTCCATTGATGGGAGAGACTAGAACTAGAGGGCATGATCTTAGAATAAGGGGCAGCCCATTTAAAACAGAGACGAGGAGAAATTTCTTCTGAGGGTTGTAAATCTGTTGAATTCGCTGCCTCAGAGAGCTGTGGAAGCTGGGACATTGAATAAATTTAAGACAGAACTAGACAGTTTCTTAAACGTTAAATGGATAAGGGGTTATGGGAAGTGGGTGGGGAAGTAGAGCTGAGTCCATGATCAGATCAGCCATGATCTTATTGAATGGCGGAGCAGGCTCGAGGGGTCGTATGGCCTACTCCTGTTCCTATTTCTTATGTTCTTATTAACAGAAACTTCACATGAACATTGGTTAAAACACCCAAAAGTGCCTTTCTTTGTGTGTTGTTAGTTGGTATAATTGGACCAGAATGAGTGTGAGGGGTGGATAGTGAGATAGGGAAGTGATAATATAGATAGAGAGCTATGGGTGGAGGTGCAAGGTAAGGTGAGTAAGAATGTGTAGGGTAGGAAAGACAGAGTGATGGGGATGTGATGAGTGGCACAGCAGGATGAGGTTCAGTGTGGGTTTGCAGTAACGTTTCATGATCTACTGAAATCATTGAAAGATTTGCACCACTGCAGCCTGGTCCTCCTGACAACATCCCTGCTTGTGTCCTCCTGTCCAATGTATAATCAGGCTGCGTTGGACTCCTTGTGAGGTCTCTTCCACCCATTGGAAGGGAAGAGACCTCCCTGCGTGCATGGGAAAGACTGGGTGCAGCGCAGCACCTCAATGCTGTAGAACACTGACAGCACAAATGTCAAATCAATTTGGACATGGTCCCTTTAAGGAAACCGGCTGATGACACGTCATCAAATGATGTCATCAGACCCGCTTCCTTCAATTGCTGGGAAACGCACTGAGTGGGTTTAACAAACCCAATAGGGGAAAATCATTTTACACAGCGGGCTTGTATTATATTAGGGAAAAAAGGGTGGTCAAGAGCAATGTTGATGATATTGTCAATGATGAAGAAATGGCAGACATGCTGAACAATTAGTTTGCATCAGTATTTGCAGTAGAAGAAGAGGATAGCGTGCCGTAAATCTCAAGGAAACTAATATTGAATCAGGTGCAGGGACTCAATAAAATTTGTTGAAGCAAAATAACAGTATGGAAGAAAATAAGGGCTCTAAAGAGTTAACAAATCACCAGGACCAAATGCTTTCCATCCCAAGGTTTTAAAGGAAGTAGATTGCAGATGTCCTAACTATAATCTTCCAAAGTTCTCTCGATTCGTGAATCGTCCCTTTAGATTGGAAAATTCCGCATGTCACTCCGCTATTTAAGAATGCTGAGAGGGAAACCAGGGAATTATAGATTAGTTAGCCTAACATCTGTTGTCAGGAAATTACTCAAGTCTATAATTAAGGATAAGGTGACTGAACACCTTGAAAATTTTCAGCTGATCAGAGAGAACCAGCATGGATTTGTGAAAGGTAGGTCATGCCTGACAAACCTGATTGAATTTTTTGAAGGGGTGACTAAAGTAGTGGACAGGAATGCTATGGATATTATTTATTTGGACTTCCAGAAGGCTTTTGATAAAGTCTCTCACAAGAGACTGTTAACTAAGGTTGAAGCCCATGGGATTGAAGGCAAATTATTGACCTGGTTCAGAAATTGGCTGAGCGGCAGGTGACAGAGAGTAGGGATAATGTGCAGGTCTTCTAGTTGGCAGGATGTGATTAGTGGTGTCTCACAGGGATCTGTTTTAGTGCTACAACTATTCACAGTATTTATTAACGAATTTGATGATGGCAGTGTATGCCACATATCAAAATTTCCGATGACACAAAGATAGGCGGTGTAGATGAAAGCATAAAATTACAAAGAGATATTAATAGATTAAGTGAATGGGCAAAACTGTGGCAAATGGATTTCTATGTCGGTAAATGCGAGGTCATCCACTTTGGACCTAAAAAGGATAGAACAGGGTACTTTCTAAATGGTGAAAAGCTAAAAACAGTGGAGGTCCAAAGAGACAAGGGGGTCCAGGTACATAGATCATTAAAATGTCGTGAACAGTTACAGAAAATAATCAAAAAGGCTAATGGAATGCTGGTCTTTATATCTTGAGGACAAGAATACATGGGGTAGAAGTTATGCTGCTGCTATACAAAGCCCTGGTTAGACCACACCTGGAGTACTGTGAGCAGTTCTGGGCACCACACCTTGGGAAGGATATATTGGCCTTGGAGGGAGTGCAGTGTAGGTTTACCAGAATGATACCTGGACTCTGAGTTAAATTACAAGGAGTGATTACACAAATTAGGGTTGTATTCCCTCGAATTTAGATGGTTAAGGGGTGATTTGGTCAATGTTTTCAAGATATTAAAGGGAACAAATAGAGTAGATAGAGAGAAACTATTCCTGCTGTTTGGGGAGTCAAGGACTATGGACATTGTATAAAAATTAGAGCCTGACCTTTCAGGAGTGAAATTAGGGAATACTTCTGCACACAAAGGGGGAGAAAATGCACAGTACCCCGGTTGGGGTGATAACCTTTGCGGTTGTGCAAAAATATTGTTGGACGCTATGCGAGTGAATCTGACGCAAACTTCCAGTTTAGCGCTCCAGGAAAGAAGTGGAGTGCTAAATCAAATGCTACCACTTCCCTTGCAGTGCTAAAGCCGGCAAGAGGGGCGGGAGCGGTGCAGCGCTGCCCAATGTCGAGTGCAGCGCTGCCGGGATCCGAGGCTCCTTCCCTCCCTTGAAGAGAAGAGCCAACGCTGCAGGCTCTGCATAAGAACAATGTCCCTTGTCGCCAACGGCAGTCGCGATCCGCGATGATCAGCCCCAAGCACTCAAAGAGAAAACAAAACCTAAGAGCTGAAAAGAGATTTTTTTACTTACCTGACCATCATCACCTTTAACTACCGTTCCCCAAGCGGCCGGCCTCCCTAACAACGCCTCCTGCAGTTGTCGGTGTGGATGCCAAAGAGTGGTAGAGGTTTGGAACACTCTTCCGCAAATGACAATTGATGCTAGATTTTTGTTAACCAAAGATATTAAGGGACATGGGCCGTAGGCGGGTATATGGTGTTAGGTCACAGATCAGACATGATCTCATTGAATGGCGGAACAAGCTCAAGGGGCTCAATGACTGACTCCTATTCCATTGTAAGGCCATTTCCTCCAGAGGGTCTTGATCTGCTTTGCCTCCGGAGTCAGGTTGAACCTCGACTCAGGTTTAATATTGATGCAAAGCAAAAATTGCTTCACACTAATGCTGAACAGACAGTTTAAGTGCACCCTCAAAGACCTAGACCAAACCTTGTGAAAAGTTTCATGTAGTTAAAAGTTGGCAGTTTCTGGAATTAAAATTGGCTGAATTTAAACAGAGCATCTATTCAAACCAAATTATCTGTGGTACCTTGAACATTGAGGAAGAAATGTGCAAAAGAGGGCAGTTAATAACTTCAATTGTTGATAACTACTAAGTTAAAATCCAATCTGTGTAAACCACCAAAAGAAATACGAGGTCGAAATTGCCCTTTTTAGCGACACCTGTTACGCCTCCGGGGGTATTCATGGGGCGCGAAACACTTTTTACCCGGTGAGAGGGCGGGAGGGGCTACCGGCTCCCGGGAAATTGCCCAGGAGTTAGCGCTGCTATGGTAGTACCGCTCCCCGCGGATATTGCCCCGAGCCACGTTGCAAACAGCGATGACATAATTTCCGTGCGCAGCGAACCCTTAGTGCCACGTGCCGGCCCCTTTCTGCCCCGCGGAGAATATTGCCCCGCGAGGCTGGCAGGAGCGTGTGGCAGCACCAGCCTCGCAGGTCATGAAGCGGGCCAACATCTGCTCGGAGGGGTGGAAGTTAAAAGGGTGGTTACAAAAGACCCACGCCACCATCTTGGCAGTTCTGCCAACTCACCTGTCAGCTCCAACTCTTGTCTCCTAGCATGGTCCCGGCTGCTATCGTGCAGCCTGGCACTCCGTTGCAACCCTGGTACCACGCTGCCCTGGTGGCCTAGTGGAGGCCATCAGAGGCTGTGCAGCGGCTCTCCCCTTTAAGTAAAGGGGAGGCATTGAAACGCGTTAGCGCTACGCAGATGATCCACAAAGCGCTGCCGATCTTGCACCGTTAGCGCATGTGGGCCTACCCCAAGAGGAAGTAGAGCATGTGAGAATGCACTCTACTTCCTCTGTGGGGCGGTAAGGCCAATTCAGCGGCCGGGGCGGGACTTCCCCGCCAGGCGCAGGAAGTACTGCCCCGAGCAGGCTACCACTCCCAATCAGAGTGCAGGGCAATTTCACCTCCCTAGTGTCCCTTTAATTCATAAAATGCTCTGTTGTTCGCTCATTTTATTAAAATATTTTTGTTGTATATTATACAAAGCACAGGTGTTTAATGCAAGTGCTGTAAATATATCTGCAGCTATCGGCTGCAGCAAGGAGACTTAATTATTTCATTTGCAGCTTTTGGAAGGAAACACAGCCAGCTTTTAAATTTCAAATATATAAACTATTAAAATCCTACTTAACTTGTCTGAAAGAAATGAATTAGTGCCCTTATTTCCTGTGCGAGTGACATTTGAATATACTATACTATCGGCTGGAATGAAGGATTTTCTTAAGCCTTTAATCTATCATTGCAATAAACATCGGGTATGTGAGCTGGCTAGTTGGCAGCCTGTTCCTCAGTTATCTGCCTGGTGACTCATCACTGCAGTGCCCTTTTTTGAAATCCCTTTCTCAGATTGCCTTGGGCACTATTTTAATCAAATCGACTTTAAACCCATATTCTTTCATTTTAGAAGTCACTAATAAATGCATATTTCTTGCAAATTGGAGCAGATGGCTACAATCAGGTTATTATGCTGTTTCATAATTAAGCATTTTATAGAAGAGAATGCAAAACAATGAGCTGAGATTGCCCAACACCATCTGTGATTGGTTAACATGTCTGCATAGAATTGCTCATGAGGGGCTATCACACAGACTAAAATATTGATCAATAGAAACAGCATTTTCATTGTTATAGATTGATAAATCCAATTATTCAGAGTAAAATGTGAAAATGAAGGCTATTTATCCTCTAGAATTGCAACATTGGTGAATGCAACATTTTGAAATGCCATTGTATTTGTTAAACAGTCAGAGTAAAACAAGGTTATGTGCAAATTTGCAAAGATTATTGGAGTTTGCCAACAAAGAAGGCAGTGTTTACACACTGATCTAAAAATCTGCATGTAAAAGAATTTGATAAAAGTTGGCAGCGTGTTTATAAAGCTGGAAATTGTTGTTGATTTGTGTTTCTAGCATTTGTTGTATTCCTTAAGCTAAATACATTTGTGCACACAACTCCTATTTGAGTGACTACCCCCACCCAGCCATATGCCCATATGGTGTATTTCCCATAGTTTTTGACCTATGAAACTTTTGGTTGCTGATGCTCTGTACGTTGATATTGTTCCCTCTCCTCGAGTATTGTGACTCTCCATCAAAACCACTGCCATCATTTCCCTCTTCAAAAAAACCCACCCTGAACCTATAGTCTTTGCAAATTAACATTCCATCTTCAATAGCTCTCACCTTTCCAAAGTCCTTGAACATGTCATTACCTGCCAAATCTGTGTCCATATTTTCTGCAACTCCCTGTTTAAGTATTTCCAATTAGGTTTTCTCCCTTGCCACAGCACGGAAACGTCATAAAACCAAAGTCATAAATGACATTCTCTGTGACTGTGACCATGTATATTATTCGTCCTCATCCGCCTTGACCTCTCTCGAGACTTTGGCCTGGTCGATTGCACCATCCTTCTCCAACACTTCGACTCCATGTCTAGCCTAGTGGGACTGCCCTCACTGCGTTCCATTCTTATCTATCCAATTATGGCTAGAGCAAATTCCGGCAATGGCTTCTCTTCTATTCCCACCCCGCCACTCTTACCTCTGGAGTGTCCCAAGGATCTGCCTTGGCCCCTTCCTCTTCCTCATCTACATGCTGTCTCTCATGACATCATCCACTCGCATAGGGTCAGCATTCATTTATACGCTGGCCACCTGGTTTGACCCCTCCACTGCCTCTGTGTTGTCAGACCGCTTATCCGACATCCAGTTTTGGATAAACCTCAATTTCCTCCAGCTAAACATTTATAGGACTGAAGCCATCACCTTTAGCCCCCGGCATAAACTCCATACATTTATCAAAGATTCCATCCCCTTCCCTAGACACTACCTCAGGTGGAGCTGGAATGTTTGCAAATTGAGCTTAGTTTCCTACCCAGTATTCTCTCCATCACAAGAACCGCCTACTTCCACCCCCGTAACATTGCCTGTCACTGCTCCTACCTTGTTGCCATTTAAAATTCTCATCCTTGTGTTTAAATCCCTTCATGACCTCGGCTTCCCTATCTCTGTAACCTCCTCTAGCTCTACAACCACCCCCAAACACTCCATTCCTCTCATTCTGGCCTCTTGTGCACATCAGCTCTTTCACTTCCTTCCAACCATTGGCTGCCATGCCTTCAGCTGCCTAGGCCCCATGCTCTGGAATTAACAACCTAAAGCCCTCCACCTCTACACACACTTTTGCTCCTTTAAGATTCTTCTTAAAAACCACCTATTCAACCAAGCTTTTGGCTAACCATCCTATTATCTCTTTCTTTGGCTCACCATGCATTATATCCCCTTATGTTTCTGTGAAATGTCGATGAAATCCCGTAACTAGCCAACATACTTCCCCTTCCACAAGGAAATTACTTTGAAGAAATGGTAGGTTAGATGTCACACATCTAAAACAAAGCACATGCAGTAAGGGGCAGCATCATTGTAACTTGAGCTGCTCGCATTCACACGATACATAGTAATGAACGTGACTTGAATGTTGTACTGAATATTTATTTGTCATTGGTTATAATCTCGTGGATCCCAGAACGTTACGGCAGTAGATGACATTTGAAGAATTGAGTAAAATGTGGGACAAAGTGATTTGAATACAGTTACTTGGCAGAGGTGATTTGCTCTTTTTAAGAAATGGGGTAGCTGTGGTACTCCATCAAATGCATCTGGAACTGTGACTGGTGCAAAGGTCCTCTTTGCTGCTTTGCTAGTACAGCTGTTAATTGCACACTGGCATTTTCACCTCCTTACTGTGCCATGACTATGCCATCCTGGTCATCAAGACACATCCTGAGACCTCATGCCTCTCCAAAGTCCTTGAACATGTTGTTGCCTCCCAAGTCTGTGCCTGTCTTTCCTATGTTTGAATCCATCCAATCAGGTTTCCGCCCCTGCCACAGTATCACAATGGCTCTCATCAATCCTGTGTTTCTGTGACAAAGGTAAACTATCCCTCCTCATCCTTCTTGACATGTCAGCAGCCTTGGACACAGTTAATCACTCTATCTTTCTGCAACGCCTCTCCACCATCGTCCAGCTAGGTGCGATTGCTTTCGCCTGGTTCCATTCTTAACTATCTAATCGTAGCCAGAGAATCACCTGTAACGACTTATCTTCCCACTCCCAAATCGTTATCTCTGATGTCCCCCAAGGATCTAACTTTGGCACCCTCCAGTTTCTCATCTACATGCTTGGTGACATCATACAAAAACACAGCGCCAGTTTCCACGTGTCGCTGACGATACCCAGTTCTACCTCGCCACCACTCTCTGGACCTCTCCACGGTCTCTAAATTGTCAAACTGCTTGTCTGATGTCCAGTTCTGGATGAGCAAACATTTTCTCCAATTAAATATTGGGAAGATCAAAGCCATTGTTTCCAGTCCTCGCTACTGACTCCATCCCTCTCCCTAACATCTGTCTGAGGCTGAGCCACACTGTTCGCAACCTTGGTATCATATTTGACCCTGAAATTAGCTTCCGACACATCTGCAGCATAACTAAGACCGCCTATTTGCACATCCGTAACATCGCCAGTCTCTGCCCTGCCTCAGCTCATCTACTGCTAAACCCTTATCATGCCTTTGTTACCTCTAGACTTGATTATTTCAACATACTCCTGGCTGGCCTCCCACGTTCTACCCTTTGTAAACTTAAAGTCATCCAAAACTCGGCTGCCTGTGTCCTAACTCGCACAAAGTCCCGTTCACCCATCACCCCTGTGCTCGCTGACCTATATTGGCTCCTGGTTAAACAATTCTTCAATTTCAAAATTCTCATCCTTGTTTTCAAATCCGTCCATGGCCTCGCCCCTCCCTATCTATGTCATCTCCTCCAGCCCCACAGCCCCCCCCCCGGAGATATCTGCACACCTCTAATTCTGTCTTCTTGAGCATCCCTAATTGTAATCGCTTAACCATTGGTGGCCATGCCTTCTGTTGTCTAGGCCTTAAGCTGTGAAATTCTCTGCCTAAACCTCTCCACCTCTCTTTCCTCCTTTAAGATACTCCTTAAAACCTACCTCTTTGACCAAGCTTTTGGTCATCTGCCCTAATTTCTCCTTGTATGGCTCAGTGTCAAATTTTTTGTCTTATAATACTCCTGTGAAGCGCCTTGGGATGTTTCACTATGTTAAAGGTGCTATATAAATACAAGTTGTTGTTGTTGAAGTTGTGGAGCATGCACCACACCACAATTATTTTGGAAATCCTGGGAAGAGAGGTGTACTATAAAATGCCAGAATTGCTTCTGTTCATGCATGGGTGTCAGGCCTGATGTCATCGGAGCCTGATCTAAACATTTAAAAAACGTCCCGTTGGCCTTCTCACCTGCTCAGAAGAGCAAGTTAAGATCAAAACCCGCGGGAAGGCAGCAGGCTCGGAATGGGTAGACCCACTGGCCATTTTAACTGCCTGGACAGACAGGTTTAAAATCGACTTTACAATCCTTTGAAGGCATCGTCAACAAGAAGACTGGTATTTGCAAGATATATTTCTGACAGAACAGATTTGATGTGCAAAAAAAATCCAAAAACCTAAGTGGTGTGTGTATATAATATGAGGATACATCCTAACCAGCAGTCCTCATCACTTATCACTATGATTCAATATTAATGGAAATATATATTTTATATCCACTGACACATATTTGCACGCACATTATAAATGCATAATGTTGAGCTGCTCGAGGTTAGTGATACTGCTGCTGGAGAACTGAACCATTTTTGAAGGTTTGGAATCCAGTGTCAACATTGATCACTTCCACTTCAGATGTAACATAAGTTCCAGTGTTCCCTGTAGACTACCCTGAGGGATAAAATGAAGATCTGAAATAATTGAGATAAATATTTGTTATGGTTTTGACCTGGTAAGAGGGACATATTTTCTTCTGTGTTCTCCATTTTACACTCACATTTACCTTTTGATGGAATTAATGAACAGAGGAGGGTACAACCCAATATTATGCCATCATGCAGCCTTGTTATGTTCATTGTTGCATTTTAAAGTGATGTTGTTAAGCTGATTTTAGTTTATTTTATTAAGTGCCCAGTTGTTAAACAGCTGGAGAGCTGATGTTCAGTCTCAAAGCCAATTCATCTGGATCCTCAGCTGCCAGATGTCTTGAGCACATTCTTGTAATTCACTCAGCTTTTGCTTGTTTTTTGTTTGTTGGTATGTTTCTGTCAAATCTATTAAGTGAGTTAACTGTGTTTGGCCTGTAGCTCACCCAGAAGGAAACACTGGTCACCCTGTTTGATAACAGGACTTGGGCAAAGCAAGGAATTGCTGAGGAATTTGACTACATTGGGATTTCAGAGGCCTGGAAGAATCCTCGAGCAAATGTCTTTGTAACCCTAGTGATATTCATCCTGATGAAGGTAGGCCATGAATATATTATTTCTAACTGTGAATATTAACAAACAATGATACTGCACTGTTTTTTCAGTAAAAGAACAATAACTTTTTTTTTTAATGATATCCTAGTTAGTTCCTTAAAATATTGTAGTGGGCACGGTTTGCCATTAGATTTTGTATGACGAGTCAAAAATAGGGCATTAATATAACAGTGTTATATTAATAAAGAAGGTTATATATTGAACCTTAATGGTAAATGTTCAGAAATAAGAACTTATTGGGGCAGATCTTGGAGTCAAAATAACGGTGAGAATAATGGTGCTTGCCACTTTTATGGGTAAATGGTGCAGCTACTTCAGGCAAGGAATGAGATACCACATTTGTAATACTTAATTTTCAGTGCCATAGAGATTGATTGATTGGCAGTAATTAACAATTACCTCATTGTTACACAGATGTGTGGTTAAATGCGGATATCCAAAAGTTGTTTTCAGAGTTGGGCTGCTCCACCATTAGCTTTGGGAAAATGGCATTTCACTGTGACAATATTTAGAGCTAATAATTACAAACATCAGTGCCCTTTTAACAACGAGATAATTGTTAATTACTGCCAATCAACCTCTATGGCACTGAAAATTACGTATTACGTGTGGTGTCTCATTCTTTGAGGTATTGAATTGTTTGGGGAGCTTTTAAAAATGTCAAATGTTCTTGCTTTACCTTTCTGTCTCTTTTCTCTCTCTTAATCCAATCTTTCTTTTCCTCTATTTCTTCTCCTGTACCTGATTTGACATTGAATTTACCCCTTTTAATTTAACCTCCTTCTCAGTCCTTCCGCTGTTTATTTCCCAATCCTTAAATCTCATTGGTTAAGGAGATACCCTGTTGGTTGCCCTGTTTCTTCAGGTCCCAGGTACACTGTCTCCCTCACTGCGTCGTTATCGGCTCACACTTTCAGCAACTTTGTGGGCCAAAATTGTTTGAGTTGAAGGGTGCAGGGGCAAATCTAACTCGTGGCAAATGCTGTTAGGTGCCCTGCTACAGCAAAGTCTGGCAAATAATAAATAACATTGATGATCCTGTGCTTCCTGTATCATTTTATATTCTTCCTTCCAATTCCTGTTTAAATTACATTTATAGGGCTCAATTTTCCCCAATGCTGTTTTTGGCGTATTGCAAGAGTTACGCCCGTTTTTTTGGCCCCGTCTACTCCAAAAAAATAAGTAGCAAGTTTCCCCGTTCTATTTTTTGAAATTGGCGCCATGCAGCCTGTCCTTTAGCTTCATGGGGGTAAAGCCTAATGTCTGTGCCAAAAAATGATGCATTTTACGTGATTGCTATGGGCGTGCATGCCCAGTACAGCTCCCGGTCTGCATTCGGCCATTTTTAAAGAGCCAGTTGTGTGTGAGAACTTTAATTCTCAGTGGAAAAATCTGAGCTGCAATACAAGATGCAACGTGGCTCAAGGACCAAGAATTTCTCACAGGATGAAGTGGAGGCACTAATTACTGTAATTGAGGTCAGATGGCATGAGCTGGACACCAGCAGAGGTCACACAAAAGTTTCACCAAAAGAAATGAAGAAACACTGGAACCAACTTGCAGAAGATTACTGTGCAATGGTGACCATCCCGAGGCCTGGAGGCCAGTGCAAAAAGAAGTGGCAGGACCTTGGTCAAGTAGTTAGTGTAAGTAATATTTTCATTTATTCACTGGAATTGCAATTATAAATATGACCAGCTGTATACGTCCCCTCTCTAAAAAGTTAGATTTTCATTTTTGCAGAGGAAGGTGGCACACAACAAACGAGAAAGAACTCGAACAGGAGGAGACCCGGCAAATCTGCACCCACTGACACCATTGAAAGACAGGGTCGCTGCTTTGATGGGTCCTGCCTGGAGAAAAACAACCACCACTGCACAAGCTGGGACCACACTCGAGGGAGAGGGTAAGTCCTGCAAATTCCACAGTCTGGCTTTGCTAAATGTTAAGTACTGTGCGGGCTAGCCATGCTTCGGTTCATGGAAATGTCTCCGTCAGCTACGCTTCAGTTGATGCAATGTGCTATCATTCATCGTGGTCCTTCAAATCAGCCTGCTGCCTGTGCTGTGTGAGCCTACTCATACCACCCACCCTGCCCCCTCCTCTGCTGCTAACTATTTGTCTGTGTTCTGTTATGTTTTGCAGAACTTGAGGCCAACATTGACAAGGCTGAAGCCGATGCAGAAGAAGATTCAGATGCAGACGAGCCTGAAGAGGAGAACATCTTCCAATCCGACCTTCCAGACCAGGAGCATGGGGGTAAGGGGGAGGGGATGGATGGAGCCCTCACTCCTGTACTCACTCTGGAGGAGGTGCTGGTGCCGCCCATTGAGGTGCCAGGCTCTTTCCTGAGTGTTCCGAGTGCTGGGACATTCCACTGTTTCTCACAGTCCGAGGCTGGGGATTCCAGTGGGGTGCAGCGAGGCACACCCCGGGCCCCACTGTCCGAGGCTGCGGGTCCCAGTGGGGTGCAGCAAGGCACATCCAGGGTGAGGAGGGGAAGGAGATCCTGAGGTGCAGGATCTTACAGATGTGGTTCAGATGATGGCAATGAGTGTGGAGAGCATTGACCTTACATGATCACTCCTGGATACCATCAGTGGAATGGTTGATGAGGTATCGGGACTGTCGGGAGAAGTAACAACACTCTCACGAGAAATGGGAACACTGTCCGGGCACATGAGGGGGGGAATGTCGCAGGTAGTTGGTACACTGTCGATGAACATGAGGGAGGGAATGTAGCAGGTAGTTGAGAACAGTGTCAGGGCACATGAGGGAAGGAATATCAGAGTTAGCTGCTGCAATAAGGGAACACGCCCAGACCCTGCAGCCATTGACAGAATCAACTGCCATTCCGCTCCATTCCCCAGACCAGCCTCTGAGGAGGCCCAAGCCGGGCCTTTCACATTACCGCCTGCCCACGCTCCCCTCCCTCCACCACCCCCCATCAAGAAGTGCACATTACCCGAGATGTTTGAAAGAATAAGTTTGGTACCAACCCGAGAAATGCTGTGCCACCGCCTGCGGGTAGGGGTGGAGTCAACAAGACCAAGCGCAGCGGGCGGTCTTAGAATAAGGTGGAGGAGAGATGAGTGCTGCCTTTCTTTGCTGTTATTATTGATGTTATTATTGTTGTTACTGTTGTAACTGTTCTCAAATTAAAAGTTTTTGTAAGTTATGTAAATTTACAAGTTCAAAAGTTTGTAACTGATCTTAACTGAAAACTTAAATGTTTGCTACAAGACTATTATTATTAAAGTTAAGTTAATTACAAACAAGTGTTAAACTTTTGAATAAAATACATTTTAAATTATAACTGAATCATTTCCATTATTTGTTCCATTATTAACATAACTTTTTGAAGTAAAGAAGAATCATTTCCATTATTTATTCCATTAACACAACACAACATAATGGAACAAGTGCAAACAGTAAACATGGTCCATTTGGAATAGTTGCCGCTGGGCCTTCAGGCAAAAAAGCGTTCACGGATGAGCTGCTGGCGCAAGGCTCGAGCAATCGTTAAAGGGGCTCGACCGCCCTCCCTCCGCCGCCGTCATGCTCCAGGTTCAGATAGTTGCATGGCGTTCTCGTCCTTGTCATCTGCATCTTCCTCCTCATCAGTCACTCTCGCCTCAGGTGGGTCTTCTACTACCAACTGCTGCTGCCTCATGATGGCTAAGTTATGCAGCATGCCGCACACATCAGTGAACTGACTGTCAATGCATCAATGGCTTTCAGGTTTAACATAGAAACATAGAAAATAGGTGCAGGAGTAGGCCACTCGGTCCTTCGAGCCTGCAACACCATTCAATATGATCATGGCTGATCATGCACTACAGTACCCCATTCCTGCTTTCTCTCCATACCCCTTGATCCCTTCGGCCCTATAGGCCACATCTAACTCCCTTTTGAATATATCTAACAAACTGGCCTCAACAACTTTCTGTGGTAGAGAATTCCACATGATCACAACTCTGAGTGAAGAAGTTTCTCCTCATCTCAGTCCTAAATGGCTTACCCCTTATCCTTAGACTGTGACCCCTGGTTCTGGACTTCCTCAACATTGGGAACATTCTTCCTGCATCTAACCTATCCAATCCTGTCAAAATTTTATGTTTCTATGAGATCCCCTCTCAGTCTTCTAAATTCCAGTGAATATAAGCCTAGTCGATCCAGTCTTTCTTCATATGTCAGTCCTGTCATCCCGGGAATCAGTCTGGTCAACCTTCGCTGCACTCCCTCAATAGCAAGAATGTCCTTCCTCAGATTAGGAGACCAAAACTGTACACAATATTCAAGGTGTGGCCTCACCAAGGCCCTGTACAACTGCTGTAAGACTTCCCTGCCCCTATACTCAAATGCTCTCGCTATGAAGGCCAACATGCCATTTGCCGCCTTCACCGCCTGCTGTACCTGTATGCCAACTTTCAATGACTGATGCACCATGACACCTCCCCTTTTCCTAATCTGTCACCATTCAGATAATAATCTGCCTTCCTGTTTCTACCACCAAAGTGGATAACCTCACATTTATCTAAATTATACCGCATCTGTCATGTATTTGCCCACTCACCAAACTCACCCCGCAGCCTCTTAGCATCCTCCTCACAGCTCACACTGCCACCCAGCTTAGTGTCATCTGCAAACTTGGAGATATCACATTCAATTCCTTCGTCTAAATCATTAATGTATATTGTAAATAGCTGGGGACCCAGCACTGAACCTTGCGGTACTCCACTAGTCACTGCCTGTCATTCTGAAAAGGACCTGTTTATTCCTACTCTTTGCTTCCTGTCTGCCAACCAGTTCTCTATCCATGTCAGTACATTACCCCCAATACCATGTACTTTAATATTGCACATTAATCTCTTATGTGGGACCTTGTCAAAAGCCTTTGAAAGTCCAAATACACCACATCCATTGGTTCTCCCTTGTCCACTTTACTAGTTATATCCTCAAAAAATTCTAGAAGATTTGTCAAGCATGATTTCCCTTTCATAAATCCATGCTGACTTGGACCGATCCTGTCACTGCTTTCCAAATGCGCTGCTATTACATCTTTAATAATTGATTCCAACATTTTCCCCACCACCGATGTCAGGCTGACTGGTCTATAATTCCCTGTTTTCTCTCTCCTTTTTTAAAAAGTGCGATGACATTAGCTACCCTCCAGTCCATAGGAACTGATCCAGAGTCTATAGACTGTTGGAAAATGATCACCACTGCATCCATTATTTCTAGGGCCACTTCCTTAACACTCTGGGATGCAGACTATCAGGCCCTGGGGATTTATCGGCCTTCAATCCCATCAATTTTCCTAACACAATTTGCTGATTAATAAGGATTTCCTTTTGTTCCTCCTTCTTGCTAGACCCTTGGTCCCCTAGTATTTCCAGATTTGTGGCTTTCTAAACAGAATGAAAATCCACTATTGACTAACTGTCAATAATCTGCTGACCTTGATTCTGCTTAAGTTATAATAGGATGTACAGCATTAATTCTACATTGAGTAGTATATACGAACAATGATGGACGGGAAAAGACCATCTGGTCCATCGAGCCTGTCCCATACAATTGCGAGACCTTGTGTATCACAACTTATACACTCCACCCCACGCGAAAACATGTGATCTCCTGGGAGAGATTAAAAAACCCAGGCCAATTCGGGGAAAAAAAATCCGGGAAATTTCTCTTTAACCCATCTAGGCGATCGAAACTAGTCCAGGAGATCGTGCTGGCCAATAAATTCCCTGCAGTACTTGCCTTCTGTAAGTGGTGATCTCTGCCACAAGATAGAAGATTCCTTGCCTAAAATGTTAATGTGATATGCAACAAACACACTTACACAAACAGGCAGATTTCCAGTGGGATTGCTCACCTGAGTCAGAGGATGCACTGTGTTATAACAGTAGAGGTGTTTTGCTATATAAAACACAATGGGGGCAAAATTGGCACTTTTTATAGCCCTGTTATCGACTCCAGGGGGGTGCTAATGAGGTACAAGATACTTTTCGCCCGGGGGAGGGTACAGAGGCACTGGCACGGCAGCGCCACGCCCCAGGTTAGCGCCCCAAGCCATCATACAACCGGTGATGACATAATCACCGTGCGCCGCAACCCCTTACTGCCCCACGCCGATCCCTTAACGCACTACAGGGGAAATTGCCTTGCGAGCAGATGTCAATGCCAGCTTGGTGCGTCGCGAAGCTGGCGGACATCCGCTCTCGGGATGGTGATTAAAGGGGAGGGCGCCATTTTTTTTTGTTGGCCGACTCTCAGGTCAGCTCGACCATGGTAGTTCTAGCATAATCCAGGCCGCCATTGTGTAGCCTGGCACTCCGTCTTGGGTGCCGGACTGCAGGCCTGGTTGCACGCTGCCCTGGTGGCTCAATGGTAGCCATCAGAGTCTGTGCAGGATATGCAGCGGCCCTCCCCTTTAATCGAAGGGGAGGGGCTTTGAAGCACGTTGGCGTTACGCAGAGCATCCGCCTTGCGCTGAACATTTCACCACAATAGCGCTCAGGCCCGCCCCCAAAAGAACTGTAGCGCCGGAGATAGCGCTCCGCTTCCTTTAAGGGGGGTTAAGCCCAATTCAGCGGCAGGGGTGGGTCTTCCTCGCCGGGTGCTAAAAGTCCCCGGCCCCGGAAGGTTACCGCCCCCAACCTGGGCGCAGGGCAATTTTGCGCCCAATTTGTTATCAGGGTCATGTACATTGATTGAATAAGTCCTATTATGTTTTATTACATAGTATTCTGAGATATCAGTGCTTTGGGGGATTGAATTCCAATACTGTTCATTAGTCTATGTAAAGAACATCAATGATCGTGATTAATAAGAGCAGCCTTTATTTTATATATATGCCTTTATCTGTGTATTTAATTTTTAACCCGTACCTTTTTAAAGTTGAGGATGAACATTAAGATGTCCCAGGATGGAGGGAAGTACCTGGTGTTTAGCAGTACTGAGGGGACGGAGAAAGGTCGTGGAGTTTAGCAACATTGAAGAGTGATGCCAATGGAGGTATGGTCCTGGGATTTGTAGGTCAAGGCCTGTTAGGACATTTTGTGGAGGAGAAACCTGGAGTTTGCAGAAATGGGGAGGTGGGGGAGGGGGGGGGACGAAATATGGTGTTGCGTTCACTAGTAGAATCCTGCTGTCTGTTAGCATTGGGACAATGTCTCGGGTATGGCTTGCCTCCACTGCTGCCTCAGCCCATCTGCTGCTGAAATCACATCCATACCTTTGTCACCTCCAGATTCTCCAATGCTCTCCTGGCCTGCTCGGCCCGCCCTCCATCCCCCGCCCCCCCCCCCCCCCCCCGCCACCACCACCATCTTCCATGCTCTGTAAACTTCAGCTCATTACAGATTCTGCTGCTGATATCCTTTCACGGAGCATGTCCTGCTCAACGATTACTACTAACCCTGTTGAACTACTTTGGCTTCTGGTCCCCCCCAACTCCTTAAATATAAAATTCTCATCCTTGAGTTTAGATCGCTTTGTGGCCTTGCCCCTCCCTATTTCTGTAACCTCTTCAGAACACACATTTATCTGACGCTGGCCTCTTGTGCATCCTACCCCCTTTTTCCTCGAAGTGCCTCCCTAAACTCCTCTGCCTTTCCATCCCCTTTTCCTCCTTTAAGATCCTCCTTAAAACCCACCTCTTTAACCACGCTTTTGATCACCTTTGAGATTTTGTTTGGCTTGGCACCATTTTTGTCTCAGATTATGCTTCTAATGCACATTGGGATGCTTTTCTACATTTAAGACACAGTATAACTGCAAGTTGTTGGTTTGATGTGATGAGGTACTATATAGTTGCTCGGGTTAACAATAGGATTAATATCCATTCAAAGTCACCGTCTATCGCCCTCTGTCATTGTTGGATGGGTCCTGCGCCAAAGTGTCAGAAAAGCAGAATGATTTCCCTTCTGGGGAGTGTGACTCCTTGACATACCTAAAGTTTACTTTCGGGGAATTGAGCCAATTGATTCAAATTTAAGAATGCTGAGTGTAAAATTTGCAGTTTCCCTCCCGGCAAATAGAATTTCTTGGGTTTCAGTTTCACTCCACAATTCTGTTCCAAAATGGCAAACCCGGGGTGGATTTTGAATCCGATTACTACTTTTGTCATTTTTGCAGCTAATATTTATGGACCTAGTGTCTATCTCTCACATTCTTAAGAACCTTCTGCTGTCTGTTACTATTATTACTGTTGTCCCTCAAGCTCCATATACATTAATGCCAATCTCATGTAAATTATACATTGAAGGCTGTTTGTATCAAAGCTGTCTGCTCACACTCATGTGTAAAAGTAAGCTTACATGCTGCTTCAGTAGCTGCAAGTTCATGGCTTCATAGAAAAAATAGAAAATAGGTGCAGGAGTAGGCCATTCGGCCCTTCTAGCCTGCACCGCCATTCAATGAGTTCATGGCTGAACATTCAACTTCAGTACCCCATTCCTGCTTTCTCGCCATACCCCTTGATCCCCCTAGTAGTAAGGACCTCATCTAACAGATTGCTTCAATCAGATTGTTCAAATGATGTGTGTCCTAGACACACAAAAATAGCAATCCAATTTTTTGTATTGAATATACAGGGATGTGCTAAGATTTGTGGGTGAAATTGATGCGGCACTCTATTAAAGATAAAAACCACCCTCAAGCCGGTGTTATTTTTAAAAAGCAGAATGGTGCCATAAATCAAACAAACTGTTTGAAAAAGTTGCAAACTGGCCAGCAGAAAGAAAAGTGAAAACAGGTAATGGCTTTAGTTTTACCTGTGGGGCTGGCAGTGATTTGTACTGTTTTTCTACAACAAAGACAAGTGGGCTGGATTTTCAATCTTCAGCCGCCCCTGTTGGTACCCCAGAGGGGCGGCTTCCAGTGTGCCCCGGGACATTTAGTGCCGGTTTCGAGGGAACACGGAGCATTACCGCCCGGAAGTGGCGAGCTGGTGTGCAATGACCCTGGTTGCGACACCGGCTCAATTTTTGGTTGGCACCTGACCCGTGGCACTCCGTAGAGCGCCCCCTGCTGGGACTGCCTGTGAAAGCTGGAGGTCTGAGCTGTAACGGCAGCAGCAAGGTGAGTAATGGCTACCTCAGGTAAGTGTGAGTGTTTTTTTTAATTTTTTGCGATTTATGTTGTGGTGGCATGAGTTATGTATTGGGAAAGATTTTCGTGTTTTTTTTCAGGTTTATTTTTCCCGCGAGACCTCTCTTAGAGCGCTCTAAGGCTGGCTGTTTAGCTCGGAATTTTCACTTGCTAAGCCTGCATAGCGCCCTTGAAGAGGTGCGCAATACCTCCCTTAGAGCTCCATTCCAAATTCCAGGCCCAGCTGCTGAATTTTGCAGTGGCAGACACAATCCACTTGCCGTTGCAAAATTTACCACTCCGCCCAGGACAATGACGCAACAGAGGCATGACCGAATTTTTCCCCCACTATATATAAATGTACGTGGTTTGTGTGGAGTCTAATTTTAATGACATTGATCTAAGTATGCTGTGGTGTTTCAAATATAAATGAGTTAATTCCAGCATATTGGAAAATCATTCACTGTCTTCAATGTACTCCTCAAAAGAAAAACAATGACCAATTTTTTCAGTAAATGAGCATTATAACAGTCTTGCTTTCTCTGGTGTTCACAGTATGGGAAGTGCTATTTCTCCATTCAAAATCTGTAAATTATAAATGATGACCATATTCCCAGTGACCATTGATTGATAGTTCCCTACTGGAAAACAAAATAACTATTCAGTATATTTTGTAAACTTTCACTGTGAATAAAATTCTGCTTTATCAGTCTTCCCCCTGAGTTTAAATCCAGACCTTGCACAATGTCCAGACTACTTTTATACTGGCGCAGTTTGAATTCGGTTTCCCAGAGTCCAACATCTAAAAGCCTTGGGGGAGAAATTGAAACGGGATGCTAACTTTTCTGGTAGCTATGCGAGCGACTCCAACACGAACTTTTGGTTTAGCTCTCCAGGAAGGAAGTGGAGCGCTAACTCAAAATTCAAGCGCTACAACTTCCCTGGGAGTGCGAAAGCCGGCAAGAGGGCCGGTAGCAGTGCAGCACTGCCCAATGTCAAGGGCAGCGCTGCTGGGAACCGAGGCTCCTTCCCTCCCTTAAAGGGAAGGGCCATCGCTGCAGGCTCTGCATTGGAACAAGGTACCTCGTCACCATTGGCAGCCGTGACCCGGCCAGATTAGCCCCAAGCACTCGAGCAGAGTGCAGGCTGATCGATTGCAGCCGAAGAAAATGCTCAAAGTGGTCGTTAGGCATTAGGGTAAAAAAAGCATTTTCACACAACCATCATCCCCTTTAAACAGTGCTCCAGAAGCTCCCAGCCTCCCTAACAACTCCTCCTGCAGCTGTCGGTGTTGTCGCCCGGCAATGCTGCAGGGGCGGAACTGAAGTTCAGATCTGGGGTGCTACCGGGGTGATGCGCAGCACGATGACGTCACAATCTCCAGGCGCAGGAGATCATGGCGCTAGGGGTTACCGCAAACCTCAACGGGAATTTCGCTTGCGTCGGTACTCTCGCCGCGCCAGCTCGCAAAGCTGGTAGAGCCCCATTATTGCCCCTCAGAGACGCTTACAAGAACTGAATTTCTAGGCCAAGTCTTGCTAAAGCTGCCTCCCTTATCCGGAAAAGGTAGATTCTGTTTTTCATGGATCTACGAGTCTGTTTCTGGTTACAGGGTTTACTTTGCTGTTGTATAGGCTCTTGGGCAGAAGTCTATTGCTCTATTCAATCTGATGGTTTCCTGGGTTGATCTTCACCATGCCATTGGTTTGCTGGGCTGGTCTCTGTTTCTGATTTCAGCTCGTCCCACTCCCCCGCCCTTTCCCCGTAAACCTGCACATTTGTCTCCTTCAGGCACCTATCCAATTCCCTTTTGAAAGCCACAATTAAATCTGCCTCCACCACCCTTTCAGGCAGTGAGTTCCAGATCCTAACCACTCGCTTCCTAGGCTTCATTCTGGTGCTCCACTCTTTCCCTGGATCAAATGTCCCTCAACAATAACCACCCCTGCACTCTCAGATATGAAGTTGTAGATGAGTCAAATTTCTTCCAGCTGAACATTGAGAAGACTGAAGCCATTGTTTTTGGCTCCACCATTATCTCTGCTTCCTTCCTATTGGTTGCACCAATGGCTTGCTCAGGCTGAAGGAGACCATACAAAACCTTGATACTCTGTTCAACCCAGAGCTGAACTTCAAGCACCACATCCTATCCATCAACAAGATCACCCTTCCAACATCACCGGCCCCCGCCCCCTTCTTACCTCTATTGCCACTGAAACACATCTGTCACCTCTCGACTTGATTTCTCTGATGTCTTCTTTGCCAGCCTCCTGTACTTCATCCTTCATAAACGTCAACATGTTCAAAATTCAGCTGCCCATGTTCTGCCCTGCATTAAATCCCACTCGTCCATCACACCTGTCCGCTCCGACCTACATTGGCTCCTTTGCCCCAATCCTTTGAATTGAACTCCTCATCCTCACCACTTAATCTCTCCAAGGTCTCACCACATCGTATTTCTACAACCTCATCAAGATTTACACTCTCTCCTGTCCCCCTCGGTATTCCAACATTGTCCTTTTGTTCATGCCCTCCTTCCTTTATCCACCATTGGTGGTCGAGCCTTCAGTTATCTCTGCTCTTCTCTGGAATTCTGTCTCTAAATTACTCCCCTCTCCAAAATTGCTTTCCACCTTTTAAAACCTTCTCAAAACACATATTTTTAATCAAAATTTTGGTAACCTCGCCTAATGCACACCGTGGCTTGTTATCCATTCTGTTTATTTCTTCTTTTTTTTCCCCTTCCCCTCTATAAAGCACCCTGGAATATTTTGTACTTTAAAGGCACTAAACAAATGCAAATTATTGGTTGCTGTTCAGATAAGTGAGCTGGAATTAGCAGGGAGTCAGATCACAGATGCTGGAACCTGAACTAAAACAGCACCAGTATAAAAGAGGCTGCTGAAAGCAATTGGAATTTCCATATTTTCTGTTAAATTTTGTTTTCTTGTGTTTAAATTTTTATGTCGTTTTGTTCTACTTGGTATGAAGTGTGATTATAAGCTGATCTCCTATTGTGCTTCCTGAGATGAGAAATGCTGTATTACAGCAATTACCTTTTGCTACAGCTGACATGATTAATCAAACTTCCCCCAGCAAAATGTCTCAAAAGTGTCTCGGCAAAATTACTGGCAGCCTCGAGTTATGCAAAATATTCCGTGGGAAACGATTTCAGTGATTGATAGTAAATAGATGCATAGAATTGCCTTCAAGAGGTGTTAATTATTGAAGAAAAAGTTTGTCGATTATTAAAAAGGATAAAACCTTAACTTTAAACTATAATTTAAATTCAGTTTTAAGTTGCTTTGAAATCACTTACATATTCGTCAGTCTTGTCTTGGTTCAGGTTCTCCTTATATAATTTGGAGTATTTGAGGGTATAAATGTCCTCCCTAAAATGAAGCTAATTATACATGCCCCTGATTCACTGCTGGTTCATACTGACGTCAGTCACAGCAGGGCTATAACTGCCTAATTATTGCAGCCCTAGTATTAATACTCTGTCAGATTTTGGAGCTTGTGTGAAGCAACCCTGCAGGTTGAGCTTGTAATTAAACATGGCTTGAAGCATGAGTTTAGGACCAATAAATTAAAGGAGCTTAACACATGCAGTTATCAAGGACATCTAACAAGTGGTGAAGTGCTAAGACTAATTATATGGAAGGGCAATATCTTCTTCTCCTTCTTAGGCGGTCCCTCATATCAAGGATGATTTGCTTCCACACCAAAAAGGGATGAGTTCACAGGTGTTTCGACGAAGGACCTGATATTCCCTGTCCTGAACTACATGTTAAAGGATGTAAGATGCCTGTGCGTGAATTTTTTTAATGTGTGGTGGCCGTTGAAAGACAATATATTTGTACATTAAGAAGGTTCAAATTAGCATGTGTTGTGATAACAAAGACATACCATTGTGGATGGAATGTAGAAAAATGACACCTAACTGCTCCCATAAGGCACCTATATTAGTTAAACTGTCATCTCTTCAAATTTAATTTGCAAAGCATGGTGCTATAATATTATATTTGTAGTTGTTGTATTTGCCTTCCCTCTGGAAACATTATATAACATTTGTATAGCACCTTTCAAGTAGAAAAACATTTTAGGACCTTCGCAGAAGTATAAGGAAAAACAGACACTGAGACAAGCAAAAAAGTTTGTAAAGTGTTACCAAAAGCTTGATCAAAGAGGTGGATTTTAAAGAGGGTCATAAAGGATGAGACACAGAGGGGTTTAGAGTGGAAATTCCAGAACATGGAGTCTAGGGAGCTGAAGTCATGAACACCAGTGGCAAAGGGAAGGGAGAGGGTGCACAAAAGGCTGGAGTCATAGGTACAGAGAGCTTGGGAGATTCTGGCCCTGGAGGAGTTTATAGAGATAGGATGGGGCAAGGAATTGAGGGAATTAAACACAAGAAAGAGAATTAAAATTTTGAGCTATTGAGGACTGAAAGCCAACATAGGTCAGTGAAGCCAAGGGTCATGGGTGAGCAGGACTTGCTGCAGACAGTATACGAGCAACAGAGTGTTGAATGAGCTGAAGTTTATTGAGTGTGAAAGATCATAGGCTGGCTAGGAATCTGGAGGTGACAAAGGTATGAATGAAGCTTTCAGCAAGAGATGAGCTAAGGTCAGCGCAAAGCCAAATGATGTTATCAAGGTTTTTGTGATAGAGAATATATGATTCAGGTATGGTGCTGTAGTGGTTATATTACTGGACAACAACAACAACAAAGTGTATTTATGTAGCACCTTTAACGTAGTGAAACGTCCCAAGGCACTTCACAGGAGTATTATGAGATTAAAGTTTTTTGACACCAAGCTGCATAAGTAGAAATTAACGCAGGTGACCAAAAGCTTATTCAAAGAGATAGGTTTTAAGGAGCATCTTGAAAGAGGAAAGAGAGGTAGAGAGGCGGAGAGGTTTAAGTAGGGAGTTCCAGAGCTTGGGGCCTAGGCAACAGAAGGCATGGCCACCAATGGTTGAGCGATTATAATCAGGGATGCTCAAGAGGGCAGAATTAGAGGAACGCAGACATCTCGGAGGAGTTGTGGGGCTGGAGGAGATTACAGAGATAGGGAGGGTAGAATGTGGGAGGTCAGCGAGGAATGCGTTGGAATAGTCAAGTCTCGAGGTAACAAAGGCACGGATGAGGGCTTCAGCAGCGGATGAGCTGAGACAAGGGTGGAGACGGGCGATGTTACGGAGGCAGAAATAGGCAGTCTTAGTTATGCTGCGGATATGTGGTCAAAAGCTAATTTCAGGTTCAAATATGATGCCAAGGTTGCGAGAACAGTCTGGTTCAGCCTCAGACAGAAGTTGGGGAGAGGGATGGAATCAGTGGCTAGGAAACGGAGTTTGTGGCGGGGACCGAAAACAATGGCTTTGGTCTTCCCAATATTCAATTGGAGAAAATTTCTGCTCATCCAGAACTGAATGTCGGATAAACAGTCTTACAATTTAGAGACCTTGGAGGGGTCGAGAGAAGTGGTGATGAGGTAGAGCTGGATGTCATCAGAGTACATGTGGAAACTGACACTGTGTCACCAAGGGGCAACACGTAGATAAGAAATAGCAGGGGTCAAGGATAGATCCTTGGGGGACACCAGGGGTAACGATGCGGGGCGGAAAGAGAAGCCGTTGCAGGTGATTCTTTGGCTATGATTAGATAGATAAGAATGGAACCAGGCAAGCACGGTCCCACCCAGCTGGACAATGGTGGAGAGGTGTTGGAGAAGGATAGAGTGGTCAATCGTGTCAAAGGCTGCAGGTAAGTCAAGAAGGATGAAGAGAGATAGTTTGCCTTTGTCACAGTCACAGTCATTTGTGACTTTAATGAGAGCAGTTTCGGTACTGTGGCAGGCGCGGAAATCGGATTGGAGGGATTCAAACATGGAATTGCGGGAAAGATGGGCATAGATTTGGGAAGCGACAACATGTTCAAGGACTTTGGAGAGGAAAGGGAGGTTGGAGATGGGGCGGTTGGTTGCAAGGATGAAGGGGTCAAGGGTTATTTTTTGAGGAGAGGGATGATGACGGCAGATTTGAGGGAGAGGGGGACATAACCTGAGGAGAGAGAACCGTTAACAATGTCAGCTAACATGGGAGCCAGAAAAGGAAGTTGGGTGGTCAGCAGTTTGGTGGGAATAGCGTCAAGGGAGCAGGAAGTGTGTCTCATGGACATGATGATCTCAGAAAGGTCATGAGAGGAGATCGGAGAGAAACTCGAGAAAGATGTGAGGTCAGGATTTGGGCAGGGAGCTTCCATAGAGGAAGTTTGGCCCGGTGGGCTTGGGGAAGGAGGGCAAGAGGCAGAGGTGGCCAAACAAATGGTCTCAATCTTAGAGACTAAGAAGTCCATGAGCTCCTCACACTTATTGTCGGAGGTGGAGACTGGGAAGAGGGATTTGGAAAGACGGTTAGCAGTGGAGAATAGAAGCCAGGGTTTATCTTTACATTCCAGACTGATTCTGGAATAGTGAATGATTTTGATAGATGAGAGCAGGACCCGATAGTGCTTTATGTGGTCCAGCCACATCTGGCGGTGAATGGCTAAACCAGTTGTCCACCATATCCGTTAAGATTGCGTTCCTTGTACTTAAGGGAGCGAAGATGAGGAGCTGTACCAGGTGGAACGGCCAGGGTGAGAGAGAGTAATTCTTTTAACAGGGACTAGGTGGTGATTGAGCAGATCGGTTGCTGCAGAAATGTCATGGTGAATGGAGGGCCCAAGGCTGGATAGTTGGGAGTTGGACTAGTAATTCAGAAGCCTGGGTTAATAATCCAGAGAACATGAGTTAAAATTCCACCATGGTGATTTTTACAAATCTGGAAATAAAAAAACTGCTATGCATAAAAGTGATCCGGAAGCTATCAGATTGTCTTGAAACTCAATTGGTTTACTAATGTCCTTTAGGGAAGGAAACCTGACATCCTTACCTGCTCTGGCCTAACTGTGACTTCAGTCCCACATCATTGCTCTTAACTGTCCTCTGAAATGGCTTTACCTGCGACATGTCTCGAAGCACACCAGCTTTTGCAATATATAGAGCCTATTTTCATACATCATCATCATCATTAGGCAGTCCCTCGAAATTGAGGAAGGCCTCCACACTAAAAGTGAGTTCTCAGGTGACTGTATAGTCCAATATGGGAATTACAGTCTCTGTCACAGGTGGGACAGACAGTGGTTGAAGGAAAGGTTGGGTGGGGAGTCTGGTTTGCCACACACTCTTTCCGCTGCCTGCGCTTGCTTTCTGCATGCTCTCGACGACGAGATTGGAGGTGCTCGGCGTCCTCCCGGATGCTCTTCCTCCACTTAGGCCAGGGACTCCGAGGTGTCGGTGGGGATATTGCACTTTATCAAGGAGGCTTTGAGGGTGTCCTTGAATCGTTTCCTCTGCCCACCTGGGGATTGCTTGCCATGTAGGAGTTCCAAGTAGAGCGCTTGCTTTGGGAGTTTTGTGTCGGGCATGCGGACGATGTGGCCCATACAGAAGCTACTGAATCTCTGATCTCCTTGGGGCTAATTAACATCCTAAATACTTTCTTACTGTGTGGAGGTTATTGTGACTAGTATTTCAAGCAGCGGAAATTAAATTGCTCTGAATTGGGCTATAAATACTGCCGATGTAAGAATCAAATAATCTGTCAGCTGGCAAGAGTTTTTTTTAAATTCTATCCCAATTAAAAGTGCTTTTAAGCTGGAAAAGGTCAAGAAACATTAAAGTATTTTGTTCTCCTTCCTCAATTAACTGTTCTTTACTACAAAAGCAAAATACTGCGGGTGCTGGAATCTGGAATAAAAACAGAAAATGCTGGAAATCCCAGCGGCTCAGGCAGCACCTGTGGAGAATTGACAGGGGGTTCTGACGAAGGGTCATCGTTAACTCTGCTTTCTCTCCACAGAATGCTGCCTGACACACTAATATTTCCAGCATTTGCTATTTTTCTTTACTGTTGAATCAGATTCACTCAGTGAAGTAGTCTCTAAGAGTCATGTGAGTAAGCTTTTTGGCTTATTCGGAGCATTCCCACCTCTAAACCAAAAGGTACAATGTTCAAAGCCCGCTCCAGACATTCCCAGCAATTGTAGACCGTAACTCTGACTCTGAATTCTGGGTTGACATCCAGTGGTCTACTCACGTCTGGTGATCGTGGACAAGGGCACAGTGCATGGAGGGACGGAAACATTTTTAAAAGGGAAAACATTATGGGGGGAAAATTGCGGTCGGAGATTTCCTTTTTACGAACGCCTCTGACCCAAAACAATCTACAAAAGTACCTGATGGTCCTGGAGGAATGTAAGATCCCAGGCGGAGGCCGAGATTTTCTGCGCAGCGTACGGGGAGTTGACTTCGAGGTATGTACGTATATGCTGGAGTCATGTGGGCCTGGACCACCAATCACTAAGCAGTATTCTCATTGATAAAAATGGGAACTCTCTACGAGTTCCCATTACAGGTGCAGCATCGAGCATCCGAAGTTCCGGACTCCGGACTGATCGGTGGCAGTGTGGTCTGAAATCCGTAAAATGTTCCGGAATCTGGGCCCGATAACCCTCCCGACCTCGGAGTCTCACCCCGCTCGCCTCGCCGCCATTGCCCTTACCTCTGGGCCTCCTTGCCGGCCCGCCCGACAACCTCCTCGGCGGGGCCCGCCCAAACACCTCCTTGACAGGGCTCGGGTGTTTCCGGATTCGAAAATCAGGAAAAGCCCGGAATCCGGAACGGCCTCGGCCCTGAGGGTTCCAGATTTTAACTGCAGCACTTGTACTATCAATGATAGTCCCGGCTTCACCTTCGCCCCTTTATGACCGACATCTGCCCCGCTCAAAATAAATCGACAAAGAGCTGAAATTCGCACATGGGCCACTGCATCCATTGTGGCGGCCAAAACACTACAAAAACAGTAGGTGCAACCCACTTCTGGCGGGGCTGAATTTTGGCCCCACTGATTTTTAAAGGGTATTGTGAGAAAGTTTAAAAATCTGCAAACTTTGTCATTTACCAGAAGCTATGCCTTTTTAGTAACCATACATATAAAAGATAGAAACAGTACCCATAATAACACTGCTTTGCTAAATCTGTTGGGTTCTTCATAGCAGCTTCACTATTTTGCTTTAAAAGCCCCAACTAGCATTTTCTTTTTTTAAACGTTGTGTTTTCTAATACAAAATTCAGGGCACATTTCAATAAATCAGTATGAGTGACAGTAATGATTGCTTGTATAAATGGAAAACCTTGGTATGAGGTTTTGTCATCTTTTAAGCAAGGGAGCGCATCAGATTTGAAGTAGTCCAACATTAAAACCTCAATTTTCTTTCACAATCATCCCACTGATGCAGAAGACTGTTCACGGAGTCAAGAAAAAGTCAGTGCCTGCCCCCTTCACTAAATCAAAGCTGAGGAGAAAGTGGAGTTAGTATCAGATGTCTTTAAATATTTGTAATTCTTCAGTCATGTTTATTTATACTATTAAGAACATAAGAAATAGGAGCAAGTGTAGGGCATTTGGCCCCTCGAGCCTGCTCCGCCACTTAATACGATCATGGCTGATCCGATCATGGACTCAGGTCCACTTCCATGCCCGCTCCCCATAACTCCTTATGTTCTTATGTCAATCTTCAGCACCGGGCTAGTGACGTCATTGTGCTGGCGCATCACAACATCTCTCCCACGTTAAAGGGGAGAACCGCTACGAGCTCTACATATTTTTAAGTTAGGTCCATTGGGCCACCAGGGAGGGTTTCGCCCAGGCCAGTGGGGGGGTGCCAGGCTGCCTGTTGGCGGCCCAGCAGAACCTGGGGGCATAATTGTCGGTCCGACCTGGCAGTCAGTGCATCTTCCCCTTTAATGGTGACCGCACCGCCATTTTACACACTGTGCACTGACAGAAAAAAGCTGTCGGGGGCACCGGCCGGAAGACTTTTCCAGCTGAATTTAGCTTCCGGGGCAGGACATTGGCGGTATGGGCTTTGTTGATGCACTTAGGAGGCTTCGGCAGCAGCGGGGCGGAAGTGCGGGGAGTGGGGTGGATATGGTCACCGCTGGAAAAACCCTTGAGAATTTAGCAAGTAGCAGCCATTCGACGAAAAATCGGCGGAATTCGACACTGCTGCGTAGCCGCCACTTTCCGACAGGCAAAGGCCTTATCAGGAGGCTAAATTTCAGCCCTAGTATATATTTTTTTAAAACCCGTGCTATCCATTCTATAGTATTAACTTCTACAGGAATTTGTTCACATTCCATGAATGTTTTTTTCTGAGGATCTTTCCCTGTGGCATACCTGTTTAGGAATAAGAAACAAACCGATTAACAGCTTCATGGGCTCAATTTTCCCCAAAGCTTTTTTTTGGCGTACTTGAAGAGTTACGCCCGTTTTTTGCGGGGCCTCAAGAACGGCAAACATTTTTTTTCTAAATTTCTGCATTTTGGCGCAGCCTAACCTATCCTTTAGTTTTGGGGGTGGAGCCTTGATCTCCGCCAAAATGATCAGGTTGCCACGGTAACCAGGGACACAATGCGAGCTGAGGCTGCAAAGTGAAACATACAGGTGGCTCCCAATACATTGAACCACATTACATCAACTTAAAAACACACTAAATATATTGCAGCAACTTACCCCCAATTATTAAAGCCGGTCCCGCTCCCCCACCCTTAGCCCTGACTGAAGGGCTTGCCGGTCTGCTTTCCGAGCTCCTTGCCGGTGTCGGTCCAGCTTCAGCTCGCCCCCCAGCCCCGAGTGCCTTGCCGTCCTGGTCCCCCGCCTCTAGCCCTAGCCAAAGGGCTTGCCGGTCCGTTCCCCTGCCCGACCCTGGCCCCGAGTGCCTTCCCGGTCACCCCCTCCCCCCAGCCCCGAGTGCCTTGCCGGTCCCGCTCCCCCGCCCCTAGCCCTGGCCGAAGGGCTTGTCGGTCCATTCTTCCACCCGACCCTGGCCCCGAGTGCCTTCCCGGTCACCCCCTCCCCCCAGCCCCGAGTGCCTTGCCGGTCCGCTCCCCCACCTCTATCCCAGGCCGATTGGCCTCCTCCTTCCTGGTCCCAGCACTTAACTACATCCAAAAGGCTTCCCCACCCCCACCTCTCTCTCTCTCTCTCTCTCTCTCTCTCTCTCTCTCTCTCTCTCTCTCCCCCTCCCCCTCTCTCTTACCTTTCGTGTTGCTGCTGTCCGGGCATCTGCTGCACTTACCTGCGCCGATTTCTTTAACTCTCCAGAAGGTTTTTCTGCAGATGCGCTGACCTCAGAAGAACTGGAGTAACTCTCAGCTGGTCAAACTTGCCTAAATGGCCAGAAATGGCCCGGGTGGCAGGTTACACCCACTTCGGCTGAAAAAAAAACCTAAAATAAAATTGTGGCGCAAATCACTGGAGAAAATTGAGCCCTATGTTTTAAACCTTTGTTTGCACTGGATAGTTTTCTGTTTTTAAAAAAAAATACTAAATTTCAGGGGCCAGACAGATCTTCCAAATAACAGAGGAAGATGTCTTGGGGAAACAAAAAGTATCCTTTGGGAACACCTGTATCAAGTGAAGAATAAGTGAGGAAAGTGTGAGTACAGAATGCTAACACTATGGCAGAGCTTTTCAATGATTTTCTGGTGGTTTTCAACAGAAAAGATGTAGGAAATATTCCCAAGCAGGTGAGTAAAGAACACATCGGAATTAATTAAGGTAAGAATGGACTTGCAAATAATTAGTGCCTTGTAGCACTTTGGGGCAAGTCTGGACATCCCAAAGTGCTTTGCATTCAAATAATTACTTTTTCAAGGGCAGTCGCTGTTGGCCAGCAGACAAAGACAGTACTAATTGCATATAACAAGGTCGTACAAACAGCTAATTAGATAACTGATCCTCTTTGAAAAGTACCATGGGATCTTTATGACCACCTGAACCACTGGAACATGCAAATATGGTCATGTTTCATTTGAAGGACACCAACTTTGACACTGTGGCACACCCTCAGTACTGTATTGAGGTGTCAGCGCCCAAGACCTGGAGTGAGCCCAAAACCTCCTGACTCCGACATGAATGTTGCCCAGCTGAGCCAAGCTGACAAATTAATGGCAGCCAACAATATTTATCAAGATTAAGTACTTGAAGATTTATAAAGCTCGAGCCACAAATAAAAATCATCCAAGTCTTTAAAATAAATTAAGTAGACGTAAGATGTGTAGTTGCAAAATTTCAGTGGAGCTCATTGCACATGAAGGTGATAGCTAATCTGATTGTAATTGGCATCAAGCACTCTCGATATTGAGTATACCTTGTGTACGTGAAGAGTAAGGCCTCTCTAAACTGCATTAAAAGAATGTCTCAACATTAACATCAGAAAATCATTCCCAATTGCACCAGTTTGACATTTTCCATTTTATGCCTTCGTGACCACTTCATGTGTTTTCAAGAACCTGTGCCTTTGTTGTGGTAGATAGTCATCTTTACATCCTAGAAATCAATGGATTGAGAATTGGGTGGATTCTATAATGGGCAGATGATCCGATCTGCAAGATTACTGCTTAGGCACTGAAGATGAAGATTTGCCCCGTTAGGTTAATGAATAAAGATCGGTGTTGCTCTTAGGGTCAGCCTCCTTGCTCCGTGCCATTGCTGGTCTCCTGCCTCCTGTTGCTGCTCCAGGAGATTGAATGCCATTACATACTGTGGTTGGGAATTTTTGTAAGATCAGGACATCATGATTGTCCATAATGCAGCACTGGGTGTACTTAACTTTTCCTCCAAAGTCTACCAATTTCCTTCGGAAAATAGTAGTTATACAGCACCGGAAAAGAGCATTTCTCTCCATTGCGACAGTCCCACAGACTTACAAACCCACATTATGTCCTGCACCGTTCATTAGCTGTGTCTGCCAAAAATGTATCCTATCGCTTTCTTGAAATTTATAGCGTCCTCCATTTCCACTGTGTTCCTGAAGAGGCTATACCACATAATCTCTACCCTCAACATGAAGAAATTGTTGTATCCTAGTATTAACCAAGAGCTCTGAGGTTGACATCACTAGTAGATAAAATAATAACAAGCAACTTGAAAGAGATGAACGTGAGACTTTTCTCAACTAACATGTCCCGTTGGCGTAGAGCTTGTATTAGTATTGAACATTGTTGTGTGGATTCCCTTTATCTATTCTCTGTAATGTTCTGAATATTGTGGGGAGTGCACACCTGAAGCTGTGTGGTTGGTTTTGCACTGTCCAGCATGATTGATCACACTGTTGAGTTTTCAATCACCAACATAGGAATAGGTAATCATTTACCATGGTTCCGGGCCTGGCTAGCTGACTGACTCCAGCCTCTATGTCCAAAGCTAGTATCAAAGTATTCCATAAAAACATTCCCCTCTAGCTCTGGTACAAACAACAATTCCCCTCAGTGACACACAAAAACTATCTTCCCAAACAATATCATTAACTCAGAATATTTATGAACTTGCTTATATTATATAATACCCAGGAAAGAAATAAAATCTTTTCATTTTTAAGTGCTGGCACTTGAGCCTTGCAGTTATTATTCATTCATTTTCTGCCTGGTTGCCACAGTAACTCTTGTAAATTGTAGTTCCATTAGAGCAGAATTAAAATCACCACTTCCATGACGTGCCTCTGACACTGACTCACAAAATGGACCAAATTTTAATCTGGATGTGGGCTGGAAGCGGAGGCACTAGAAAGCGGTCAGGAAACCTGGGGGAGCGGGGTTCTCTCAGGTTCTGCTGAATTTAATTGTATTTGAGAGGCCGTGTTTTTAATTAAACAGTGTGAGTGATACAAAAAAAAGACAGGCTACTTGATTACACACTTGTGGTAACTTTTAATTTGTGTCCTATATAATTGATAAAAGGGTATTAAGCTCAGTGAGACCTATTGCGAGTAATTTTCATCTTCACCACATAGGCTCCTGTTTAAGTAAAAACACATGGGTAGAATTCACCTCTGCTCAAAACAGGTCGCACCTACCATTTATGAAATGTTCTGGCCGCTGCAATGGAAGTGGTCTATCCGTCGAAATTCAGCTCTTCATGGGTTTTTTCCCAGCGGGATGGAAGTGGCCCTCATCGTGGGGGTGGAGCGGAGTGGCCGTCGCTAGCGGGGCGGAAGTGGGGGTGGGATGGAATGTCCACCGCTGTCGGTCATCAGCACCGCGCTGATGACGTCATTGCGCTGGCACGTCACAACGTCTCTCCCCTTCAGTTTAAGGGCGCTCCGCCGCCATTTCAAAGAGAGTGCATCGGCTAGTAGCGGCGTTCCGATGGGGCAATTTCAGATAAGGGACAATTTCAGGTAAGGGGCAATTTCGGGAGGGGATCCCCACCAGATGGTAAGGGGTCAGCGCGTGCATGCCATGGTGTGAAAACGGGCGGAGTAATCCCGGACACCGCTTCGCATTTGAGGAACAGCAATTTACAAAATGGCGGCCCCTGCACAGAGAGTTGCCGGTCATACTGCACCACCCCATGGCCACCGCTCTCAGGTGGTCAGAGGCCTTATCGGAAGGGGCAATTTCGGCCCCACGGCCTTTCAATTAAAAAAATACTCATTAGAAATTATCCCTGAATAAAGATTTTGAAATTTGGCCTTTATCTTTTCTTCAAATAATTTTGACAAGCCTTTGAACAGAAGCTGCTACAATATTGCATCAATACAGCTGACTGAACAGTACTGATGCAACCTGGGAAATTAGTTACACTACTGCTGTGTTCAGCCTGTACAACCCAAATTCAGCTCAAGAGTCACCGGTCTGAGTCCAGGCCTTTGGGCCAGGCTGAGGGTCGGGTCAAAAACCAAACCTATTAAAAGACAAAAGGACAATTCAAAGAATATACTTAATCAAGCTATTATGCAACATGTAATTTGTTGAATTTTTGAAATGTTGTTTAAACCCTTATTCTGGATATTAGAAATTTCAATTACTGAGGGAATAAAGGCTGATAAAAAGAAATTCAGAAAGCATTTTGAATGATTTGTAGGAACTCCGTGGCCAACCTACACAATCTGAATGATAAAAGTTTACATAGGCAAAATTAATAAATGTGGACACAGGAATTTATAATGGTAAAAGGTTGACATAAAAAATGCATCAAAAACATGACAATAGGGATTCTGGTTGTGCAGATAGAAAATGCGGCAGATGTAAGATTTTTAATAGACATAGATATTGAAAATTATGTATTATAATCTGAAATATTGTGTAATGGTTGTAACAGAATAATCATGAAACTATGTATTTTGAGGAAAATGATCTGCTTTCACATTTTTGTTATTAATGTCCATTTAGCACTGATCATCGACGTGACTTATTACAAGCAGTCTGGACTGCACTTAATACTATATATTACAAACAGAAGATACAACTAACTTTGATTGTTTTGCATGATAAACTGCAATTAGAATTACTAATTGGAATAGCTAATGCGTCATAGCAGCAAAGTTTAGACACAGAAAAGATGCAGGCATCGGCTTCCACAGGAAATAAATTTTCATATAAATGATTATAGTTGTTGAACTTGGCACCTAAACTGTTCGAACCACAGGATATCCTGGTGGTTATGCATATTTGACTTGCCTGATAATGAAATCCAACACTGAAGCTGAAGGAATGGGCACGGTCCAACATTGTGTTACCCCATAGTAAATTTAGTATAAATTATAGAATCATACAGCACAGAAGGAGGCCATTCGGTCTATCATGTCTGAGCTAGCTCTCTGAGAGTTACCAATTACTCCCACTCCTCTGCTCTTTTCCTGTAGCCTTGGAATTGTTTTAGTTTTTAAGTAGAAATTCAATTCCCTTTTGAAAGTTACTATTGAATCAGCTTCCACAACCCTTTCAGGCAGCGCATTCCAAATCATAACTTGCTGCGTAAAACAATTTCTCCTCATCTTTACCTTGTTTTTTTGCCAATCATTTTAAATCTGTATCCTCTGGTGACTGACGCGCCTGCCAGTGGAAACATAAACAAAGTCATGTTAAAGTTTCAAGTTAAAATATTGATTTATTAAACTGTTAATTCATATGCGATCTACCAACTACAGGTCACTGTTATAAGTATTATACAGAAGTCATAACCCTTGGTAATATATTTCAGAAAAGGAATCCATTCATTGTCATCCAATCAAATTGCCTGAATGTTGGTATAGCTACATAACATTCAATCGCAGAATATGAGTAAATCTTTAGGAATCGTCTTTAGGATTACCAAAAACATTAAAAAATAATAAATAGAGCTGGAAAATATATACTGAATCTTGGGGTGAGCTGCTTACGAGTTGAAAACAAAGCACCTGTTTATCCATTGGGAATCTTTTATTGTTTCACTTTCTCATTTTCAACTGTATCTGATATGTTTCGAATCTATTGTGGCTCCTCCATAGTCTTTTGACTAGCTGATGCCAAAAGTATTCTTTTTTTTTTAGGATTCATTTGAATCCAAGTATTGGTTTTTGGTCGTGAAAAATGATTTGGGAGGGTTGAAGTCTTGTTCACCAAGTGTACTTGGTACTAATTGGCATTTTAGGAGTTCACATACTGTTATGTATTTAACCCTTTGTAACCTGCATCACACCTGATCACCAGAGGGCCCACCTGTTGGAGTCCCAAGGGATCCCAGCATCCCTTGGGAGCAGAGTATATAAGCAGGCCATCCACGAGGTACCTGCACTCTGGAGTCTTATTAAAGGAGCTAAGGTCACACTTGCTCATTACACACAGTACTCAGTCTCACCATTTATTATGAGTGTAACACATCCCAAATCAGTTCCTGTGATTTATTTGTCTGTACTTGCATGAACAAACTTGGTGAGTTGTAATTAGTTTCCTTTTCATTGACTAACCTACTGAGATACTGATTTGTTTATAAAGATATTAAAATGGATGGTGAGTATTAGTGTTGGGAAAGCAATGGTGGTTGAAGCAGTAGGTTTCGAGGGGGCTTTTGAAGGTGAGGAATGAGGTAGGAAAGTTTAAGGAAAGAGTTCCAGAGTGTAGGGGTCAAGATAGCTGAAAGCTCTACCACAAAATATGTGGTGAGGGGGTAATGCCAAGGAAGCTAGAGTCGAAGAATGGAGAACACTCACTGGCACATAGGTTGGAAGAAAGAAAGAAAGACTTGGATTTATATAGCGCCTTTCACGATCACCTCAAAGCGCTTTACATCCAATGAAGTACTTTGAGTGTAGTCACTGTTGTAATGTAGGAAATGAGGAGGCTGTAAAGTAGATCAAAGCTTATTTTCACTGATTTTCTATGTCAAGCCCACCAAAACCTGAGTATTAAAATCTCATCCAGCAAACAAAGGGTGCAGAATCAGAACTCTGCATGGGTGTTACAGCTGCCACTGATGTGTTTACAGAGAGTATCATAGCAAATTATCTGGCCCAGACTTAATAGCTTCATGCTTTCAAACCACATAATTAAATTAAATGAAAAGCTGACAGTTGATAAACATTTAAGCTTACTAATTCAGTTTTTCAATAAATTAGCAACAGCTTAATCTGATTTAAAGCCTAGGATTTTTTTTTGTCATTGTCATGTAACTCTATTCTAAGATTTTAGAGCAAGGGCTTTGTAATATTGGTTCAGAAATCCCCGCCTCCCCGGGACAATACGGACCCGGGAAGGCATCGGAAAAGCCGGGTTTCAGCGCGCAATGCGCATGTGCTGAAAACCGGCTTTTCCAATCTGTCACGTTTCTGGCTTGACAGATCTCACGCATATCGGGAGCAAGGACATTTGCAAGGGCAAGATTGCGGGATTTACGCATATCTTGCCCAGTAAATGTCCTCTAAACTCTTGAGCCTGATAAAAGCAGGTGCATAGCCTACTTTTACAGGCATAAGAGTTTTAAAACATACAAAAACATTGTTAAATAAAATGTTTAAAACACATGTTATTATTAAAAACCCTTCCCACTACAGTAAGTTTATAATAAAAAAAACTTTTTTTAAAAATTGGAAAAATATATATTTTTTAAATACATAAATAACTTTAACTTAAATAATAAAAATATATTGTGCATTTTTTCTATCTTATTGGTTTTTGGTGTTTAGGGGGGTTCTCATTCATAATAATGGGTACTCCAACTTACGGAGTTCCCATTATTATGAATGAGAATATACTACATCTGGTTGGCTGCCCAGAGCCATGTGACTCCAGCTCCAGGCCTGCGCATGTCCTGACGTGCACGCGCTGTGGTGCGCAGTCAGGAGAGGCCTCAGGACCGGGAACTCGCGTGGCCACAGCTGCTTCAGGTAGGTGGGCATCTTTTTTCTAAAATCCATTTGAACGCCCGTGGGAAGGAAAAACAGGGATTTCTGGGCCATTGAATCTTTTAATAAAGATTTTAGATTAGGAATGTGAGATTCAATGCTGAAAAAGGGAGCAAACCAATTCCTTTAATGCTTTAACTAGTTCACGCTCCCTTATTTTGCAGTACAGCTTCTGGTTGTGGATAGTTCAGCATATTCCAGTTAGGAATTGTAGGGTTCAGGTGTTGCTTTAACTCCCTGAAGCCTGTGTCTGAATATGTCTTATTTTTAAGCTATAAGATTCTCCTTTACTGTCAGGGTCCTACGTGAAATCAGTTTGAATAGTCTTAAACAGTTTCCGCTCGACATGAGCCCAGAATTAAACATGAATTGGCATGAAATTAGCAATTTCACTTAGAAACCACAGCGAAGGCTAGTGTGGAAACCGGAAATGTTTGCAGTTGGATTGATGCTCAGTCAGATCATCAATTTCTGGGGTTGGCATTAGAGTGCATTAAGGCAGAACAGAGGGAGCTTAGCCTAGTTGTGACCTATGATGTATCAAGCCTGCGAGTGCTTAATATTGACACTGAATGCCAAAAGTGGAGAAGATTGCCAGTGTTAACAATTTAATGAGTCTTACAGATCACCTAAATAATCACCGTAAAATGAGACAAGAGTGACTAGGAAGCCACATGATTGTTTAAGTTAAGTTGGAAATACAGACATGACATGTAAGTACATGTTAAACAATCAAATGCTTAAATTTGAATTACTAACTTCTTTGATATGGCTATAGTGTGTCAACAGGCAGTTTCTGTGCAGGAGTAAATGGCAGAGGACTAATTAACTCAATATACTTTTGTTTTCATCTGCTTAAGGTGTATTATTCCAGGACTGAATCTGCTTAAGGTGTATTATTCCAGGACTGAATCTGCATATTTTGAATCTGTAGCTATTAGTGGGGAGCTATATTAGAAAGTGTGTAGCGTCAGTTTGAATTTTAAAAGAACACTCCAAACACATTGGGGTATACATTAGTCTGGGCCTTTTTACGGGCCCAGACTTAGTGCTACAGAAGCAACCTGAAGCAAAAAGCCCGAGGAGTGTTAAAAATTGGTCCTCGGGCCTAATCTGAATAACTGGGATGAGCTGACAGCACTGGTCGTGCCTCCACAGGCAGCTCATCCAGTGGGAGACTTCACTTTTGGGCCCCCTGCCTCACTGGCAGCAGCCTTCAGGCATGTCCCACAAGGGGGTTGGAGCAGGCTACAAATGTGTGGCGGCGGGGGGGGTGGGAAGAGAGGGATAAGATCACGACTCCTATGGAGTCAAGGGAGCACCCCTCCCCTACTCTTCTTGACTCCACAGGAAAAGTGTTTCTTTAAAAAAAATGTTTTAAGTACCTCACAGAATCATAGAATGATGCAGCACAGAAACAGACCATTCTGTCCATTCTGCCTGTGCCAGTTCTTTGAAAGAGCTATACAATTAGTCCTTTTCCTCTTCAAGTATTTATCAAAGCCCCTTTAGAATTTGCTTCTACCACCCTTTCAGGCAGAGCATTCCAGATCATCATAACTCATGAAAAAAATGCTTTCCTCATATGGCCTCTGGTTCATTTGCCAATTACCTTCAAACTTGCCTTTAGTTTGCAGCTGTAGGCGCCGCTGAAGAATTCTGACCGGGGCAGGCCTGATCCTCTCATATGTTACTAATTTTTCAAGGGGTCCTTTAAAAGGCGTTAGGCCTCTAATTTGCACATTCAAGGGGCCTAATAATGCCTGTTTAGGTGTCTGTCCGGGATGCCTAAAGAATGGGCCCCATGAATTGGGCGCAGGACGTCCCACTACTAAATTGGTATGCTTTGTGCCCATTTTACTCCCGCAAATCGGGCACAACATATACCAATTTCTTCCCCATTATGTTTTGCTGTTATTAAGTTCTGAATATCTATGAATCTACGAGAAGTTAGTGTCCACTGGACAGCCAATCAAATCAATAATATTCATTAGTCAACAGATTATGGATGTGTGTTACGAGTCTAATGAAAATAATACCAGGAACGCAATACTTGTGCCAGAAAGCATTCCCAGTAATTGCACTCCAGAATAACCTGCTGTGCAGACTCAGTTATCAGCCATTTTTTCACCAACCATCATCATAATACTGCTTTGACATCATAAAATACGCACTCATTGCAGCTATAAATGTCCTTTTTTTTCTAAATAACCACTAGTCAGCTCATCAGACTTGGGCATGCCATGATGCAAAAAAAACTGAATGATAAAAATATTTTTTAAAAGGCTGATACTGGTCATCTAATTAGGACTATAATGCAATTCTATACCAGAATTGAGAAGCTTGTCTCATACATTACACTCTGCCTCAGCTTTTAATTAGTTTTACCCCCATTCCTGACGGAACCTGCTGAAGGGATATTACTGAGAATTTGCAGAAGGACGCTTTTCTTTTGCCTTTGCCATAGTCGAAAGAATACACGGATTGACTCTGTGGAATACTAGTAAATTAGACAGTGGATACTAGATTATTGACAGAAAGGACCAGGGAATATTGGGAATTGTTTTTTTAATTAGTCTGTGTTAGAGACGAGCATCTGCATTAGTTTTTATTTCAATGCAGTTAAAATGTTTGTAGTTTGTGTATCTCTGGATAGAGTTCCAATATCATGAAGGAGTCTGAACACTCTTTACTGAGACTTGTATAGTCCCTGATCAGGATGCAGGTAGTTTGGAGAATAATTTGCTCACAACATGATTCAGCGCAGTGAAGCTTACTTAGACTGGAGCTCACGCACCGCTTAATAGAAGTACGTGTGCAAACTTCATCATCTTATCCAAGTTGTAGTTCTGGGACAGTCCTAAGTATTTTGTAAAATGTCCAGCATGGGTGGTATGTGTTCAATAGGGGTTCAGGCCCAGCACACAAGCACCTTGGGGTCAATTTTAACTTTTGGACAGACGACATCTCGGTCTCATTTAGACTGAATCGGTTTTGGGTGCTCAACGGACATCCCAATGCAGCATACTGGACTCTGGCTGATCCAATAACGGGGGCAGCCTCAGAGGCCGCAGGGCCAGCAGCAAGGTAAGTTTGGGAGGCGATTACAAAGCAGGGAGCCCGGGATGGCAGCAGCCCAGATTTATTTTAGTGAGGATTTCTAGCACCTCTTTGGCTCTATCACTGGAGAAACTGGTCGGAGAGTACACAGTGCATGCTGCAACTGATAGATGCTTCAGCCGCCCAATTTAGGCTCCTGTGAAAATAGCAGGAGGCCAATTGTCAGTGTTAACAGGATGCTAAGTCTACAGCACAAGTTAAAATCAGCCCTATAGGACGAAAGAGAAAGAATTTGCGTAGATGTATTGCAGACAAAATTATTACCTGACGAAAAGGGAATTGATAAGACTTTAGGATATGTGTCCAAAGATTAAACTAATGACATCGAAACATCAACTGAAACAGCTAATGGTCAACTTGTGTAAAGTGCATGTCAAGTGCGAACGGACAGAGACAATGCTGGCTGGCTAAACTGCTGTTTACTAATTAGGACAGACAACGCGAGTGTGCAGCAGACTTTGGAGGTTCAAGCCTAATTCTCAGATGTGACAGATTTTGTTATATACTTGGTGAAGCAACTAATAAGAAAGCAAAAATGGAAACAACAGTAATAAGGACACACATCTCATGACTTTCCTCCTGATCATTATTGGAAACAATGAAAGACTTGCAAGAATAGTGCTGGGCCACCAATTAGCAAGCCACAAATTTTGTGCAATCCAATGCTTAATGTGAAATGTCCAATTAAGTTAATATTCTTCTTTCCCTTTTTGGACACATTTGTCAGGTAAGCCAAGAAATGACTGTTAATATTAGCAAACAAAAGCTAAGCAAGATGTTCCTTTTTTTGCTATTTTGGCATAGGCTTAACTTAATTCATCTAATGTAAGTGGGGTAACAGTTGCTTTAAATAGCAGACAAAGGAATATACAAACACATTAATGGGCCCAAAGTTCGCCACCATTTAGCTCCATTTTTTTTGAACTAACTTAATTTTGCAAGTTTCGCCAATGGTATAATGGCATCCTAACAGATAATGGCTGCTTTTTTAAGTACCATTTTTCTGATGTCACTCGGGGTCAAACCCACCCATAACGCCGTTCTTTGCGAGTTTCACCAATAAGGATTTTTTTTTTTTAAGGACAGCGCTAAGGACCACTTTTTAAAACCTTACCGTACCAAGTTGGAGTCCGATCGAAATCGGCGTTAACAGAGGCTTAGGATTGATTTGTTCTGTTGATCTGTATTTGTTATGTTCCGATTGAATGTAGTGATGCAATATTGAATTACTTCATTATAAAAGAAAGTTATTTTGATTTTAGGACTTAATATTTACTGTGATAAAACACTTGGCGGGCCATTTGGCCAGGGATAGGGACGGCCGCAGCGGGCCATTTGCGAGCCATCGACAGAGTCTGGTGGCTCAGACAGGGAGTTCACGTTTCAGCATCAAAACACTCCCAGGGCAGGTACAGCACGGGTTAGCTACAGACTAAAGCTCCCTCTACACAATTATATAAAAGCAGCCCTCAGTCCACACCTCCTTCCTCCCATGCCCGGGAACCGGAGAGAGACAGCTCCTTCCTTCCCATTGTGTCTCGCGTTACCCTGGAAACCTAAATAGTTGGGCATGTGCAGAATGGGCCTCACTTTTTCGGCGCAAAAAATTAGCTCCACCCTCAAAACCAGAGGTGTTTCTGCGCTGCGCCAAAATGAAAAATAATTTTGGTGACTTTTTTTGGCATTATTTCGGACTAAAAAAACGGCCGTTAATCTGAAATAACGCCAAAAAACGTCAATGTGGAATTTTGGGTCCATTGGCACTTATATTTATGGGGAGGGGGGCCCGTGGTTGCGGAAGGAAGACCCGAAAATTCCTGGAACGTGGAAGTTCTACCGAATTTAACAGCAGGACCTTGTTATCATTTTTTTTAATTCAGTTTCCCACCCAGCAGCCAGCCAGATTGACAGGCTGGCAAGCTAGCGGCCGAGAATGGCAGTGGTAGAAGGCTGCAGCCAAGGACCATTGGGGACAGTCACCGGAAACCGGGAAAGATCGGGGGTGGGGGGAGCGGGTGGCTGGGTTGGACTGGCATTTAGGAAAGAGGGGGAGGACCAGGAGAAATCACGTGGCAGAATGCTCGGGAATGTGGGTTTGGAGTGGGGTGGGGGGGCGGGTCAGCTGATCGCGGCAGTAGATGTGCTTGACGGGCTCGAGGGAACACTCCTGCTTCTCCTGGCCCACAAGCAGTGCTATAAAATACAGTTACCTGGGAAACCAGGCCAGCCAGCATTAAATTTAAAACAGGCTGCCAACTGCACTATGGGAGCTTGATTTAAATATTGAGGTGTCCTGCCTCTCAAGAGTGGGATATAGGTACGCCATCCAGTCCACCACCATATAAATGGTTGGTGGTAGGTTGGGATTGCGTTACGTTTTGAATTTTTAACTCCCACTCTGACACTCAGCCGCCCGTGAAGGGGGAAGGGGAGCGGGGTCGGTTAACGATCCCCCCCATTGTGTTCAGCCATTAATGTAGTTTCTAGTCTCTAATATATTTGTGATTGGTCTTTAAATATTGTTACTCATGTTGCCTAAAATACATTCGTTTTAACATGAAGGTAAATAATAATAATGCCCTATAATTGTATGATTCATAGCAGATTAATGGTTAGAGATTTGCAGCATTATGAATGGGAGCTGTCAAACTCTATTCCAAATGTAACTTTTTCATAACACATTTACTGTCTCAAAAAGTTTAGAAAATACAAGTTTGACTTTCTACTTTATTTAATTTTAATTAAATTGTGGCATTTCATTACAATTCAGTTCAGTCTGGAGCACGGCTAATTAGCAACACTTGGCTTGTTGCTCATGCTATCATACCAGAATCAGAGGTAACTGAAGGTTAGCATTACTGTACAGAGGTAGATCCAGGTTGAAGTGTTTTAAATGTTAATCTAACAAGTTGACAGTATATGCTTCTCAAACAGATCATCACTCAAATGCCAAAATGTGTTTGGTCACATGATGTTTGACATTATTTAACTAATGGTGAAAAGACACTACCATGTAACCACAGCAATATTGAGGTGACCATTATATGCATACTCTACCGTTCTTTTCTGTTTGGGAGCTATGGATTCGAGCTGGGTAAAATGAAATGTAAATCAGAAATCCTCTAAAATCCAATTTGTTTATGTTGATCTGAAACAACTGAATTTGAGCAATTTTGGATTGCTAATCTTGCTTTGAACTTGTGTCTCATGGTTAGTTTGTAAGGATAATGTCTGGATAAATGCATCGCAGAGTAACATTTCTGCTCTGACCTCAGATTTTTTTCTTCTTAGCCTGAGGGGTTTCAAGGTTGCTTAATTTTCAGGAACCCAAAATGCACTTTAGCTTCACTCTCATTTATTCTCTACAAGGACAATTGAGTCAGATGCCTCAGAACCCGTGAGAAACCATTACATTCCTGCTTAGACAGCTAATTTTGGTCGGCAAAATTTTCCCCCCTTTGACATCAGAGTTTTAGCCAAAGACGCATTCTTGATCCAGCTCGCCGCAGGAGCAGCATGCTGTGCATTTTAAACACTCCTGCTGAAGTGAGATATTATTGAATTTGGATTTGATGCCCCAGTCACAACTGCCAACAACACTGAAAAATCAATTTGCTGTGAGCCTATTCCATTACATTGTTTCCTCCTGACTATTTTAAAGCAGTGTAATTGCTCTGTAGCACATGCTATTGTTATTTGCATTTTATTGAATTTTATGTGACCAGAGTTTAAACATTACTTGTATGGCCTACTTCTGCTCTCATTTCTTATTTGTGAACTTCACACGGGGGACCAATTGAAGTGAATCTATATATCAAGATAATTTTCAACGTCTGCTACGGTGGTGTTGTTTCTTTTTTTGCATATGTGTTGATTAGAATTTCTGCAGACCTGAGGTGGTTTAATGTACGCGATTTTTGCGGTCAGGGACGAAGTATCGGAGTTTGCCACTGACCTCGAAGAAAGTTGCCCACAAACATTCAGTGTGCTCTGTGGTGTGGATTTTACCATTCCTGACGTTAATATCATGCTGGCGCCATCTATAGGGATCTCTGACATCCAGCAACAGTGATGTCATCAAGCAGGCTAAGCAGCCAATCACATTGAAGAATTCTCACAGACAGCAAACCAGGAAGTAATGAGCAGATTTGGTCATCCACTTTTTATAATTTTACAGAAACAAAATAAAGATTGGGACATAAACATGGGATTAAGGTAGAAGCTTAAACAATTAAAAAAACAATGAATTTTTATTATTTTAAAAAGCTATGGAATTTTTATCATGGAATGGAGAAATTTGACATTCCACAAATATAAAATTAATTTTTCAGGGCCAGAGAAGTTATTCAGCAGTAATTATGACTTATTATGCCGTTAAACACTCAGTTATGCCTCATTCAACATGGCTTAACTTTTTCAAGGGTTTTTACAGCAAGAATCGAGCGCAAAATGTGGAAGTTCACGTGAGATTAAGTGATTTCTAATTGATTCCATCTGAGAGGATTGCAACAATGCACCATGTGGAGGAGCAGGGTATGACTGATACAAACGTCAGGATTTCCACATTTAAATGCACATGTGCAGACTCCAGAGGTTGCTGTCAATTTTTTTCACAGACTAATGACAGCGAATGCTAACAGTTTTGCTATCATTACAACCACATACTCCAAGTTACAATCTGTTTTACACCCCTGATCAGTGTAGGTTGCAGTGTGGAGCATTATAAATTGTGGGACCTATTAATTTATAATTATAGAGTAGCTGTGTGCTGTGTACTTACTTGCTCACTAACAATGGAAAAGGTTGCAGCGTGGTTGAGGCCAAAGCACAGTCACAGGGTTAAGCACTGTTCCAACCAGATAACAGGAACATGCTGCGAAACAGTGAACAGCAGGAGGAAGGGGCATGATGTGGGAATCATATCATGACCAAGGCGATTGCTATCTGTAATGGACAGCTGGGTCATAACCAGCGGCCAGTCCGGAGTCGACAAACTGATCCCAGTAACAGCAGGGGGGCCAATCAGTGAATGGGAAGACCCCACATTCACGACCATAACTGAAGCTGTAACACGCGGTAGAGTGCGCTTTATTCTTAGTAATTGCAAGATGTAACTGAACGTTACTGAGCCAATAAAGTTTGCCTGGATACTACCACCGGACTCGAGTCTCGTCAACTGCTAAGAATATAAGAGACCCTACATAAATCAATTAGTAATTAGGTCAAAAGTCATTCTTTTATATTTCATTTTCTGAACCACGATATTGTACGTTACACAAGAATCCATTGTACAAAAATAGTGCAATTCAGTCTGCAATTGAATTTTACAATGCTAAATCTTTTGTAAAATTATTGAGTGATTAATGTCAAATAACATTGCAAATGTTATACAGTAACAATAGTTCTATTTTTGAGTAAATTATTTTCAACCTTATTAATAACCTACAGCTATTGCAATTTGCCTTTATAACATATTAAGCACAAACGTGTACAGAAGTTCATGCAAAGAGCCCTGTGACAAGATGCCCATTACTCTAAACATTGTCTTGTTTTTTTTTGTGGTATAGCCTGTTTTCCCCAAAAGGGTCACAAAGGTTTCCCCGGGAAACCCTTCATATTTGTACTTTTTAGAGAAGGAAGAAGAATAAGAAGAGGACAGGCCCAGCTGGACCAAATTTGCTCTGCTCCCACCCACTCACTGGTATTGGCATTTTACAGACTGAGATGCACTACTCGCAACTGTTAGTAAAGCTGCGATTCACAAGGGAGACTGTGAATAAGTTGTGCCATGTGCTGCAAGGTGGCATGAGGTCAAACCCGTCTACAGGAACAGCACTGCTACACGGGCCTAATGTTAGTTTGGGGATCTCACTGCCACATTCAGCAAAATCTGGGTGGTGCATGCGTGCTCCACTCAGTTTTTCTGGTTCTACAGGGGCCTCAAAGGGACCACTGGAGACCGCCAAAGAACAGTTAAGTTTCATTTTTTAAGTTGCCTTAATGTGGAGCCAGGAGAGGAAAAGGTGCTCCTCCTGGCTCCACAGCAATACTGCCAACCTGCACTCACTCCCTCTCCAGCAGGACTTGCCTGCGAACCGGCTGCACATTACAATTGGCCGAATTCACCAGGATCCTGTAATCGGGAGCTGTAAACGCTGTACTTGTGACCATCTTCAAGAAAGGTGACCAGTCCGATTGCGGTAATTAAAGAGGAGTTTCCCTGCTGTCTGCCACAGGGAAAGTCATCACAAGAAGCCTCCTCAATCGCTTTCTCCCAGTGGCTGAAGAACTCTTCCCAGAGTCGCAATGCGGATTCCACCCACTAAGGGGCATAATGGACATGATCTTCACCGTGCGTCAAATTCAAGAGAAATGCAGGGAGCGGCACCAACCCTCTGTACATGGCCTTCTTTGACCTCACAAAGGCCTTCGACACTGTCAACCATGAGGGATTATGGAGCGTGTTCCTCAGATTCAGCTGCCCTCAAAAGTTCGGCCTGCTTCACAGTGACATGCAAGCCGTGATCCTGACCAATGGATCTATCACAGGCCCAATACACGTGCGTACCAGGTACAAGCAAGGCTGTGTCATCACACCAACGCTCTTCTCGATCTTCCTTGCTGCAGTGCACTATCTCACCCTCAATAAGCTCACCACTGGAGTGGAGCTAATCTACAGAACAAACGGGAAACTGTTCAACCTCGGTCTCCTCCAGTCCAGTGTCCAAGGCCGTCCCATTCTCTGTCATTGAATTACAGTATACAGACGACGCTTGCATTTGTGCACAGTCGGAGGTCGAACTCCAAATCATTGTCAATACCGTGACCGAAGTGTACAAGAGTATGGACATTACACTACATCTGTAAGACAAAGATTCTCTACCAACCTGCCCCCGCCACACAGTACTGCCCCCCGATTATCAAGATCCATGACGAGGCCTTGGACAATGTGGACCATTTGCCATACCTCGGGAGCCTACTGTCAACAAGTGCAGATGTCAATGACGAAATCTACCACCGTCTTCAGTGTGCCAGTGCAGCCTTCGGTCGCCTGAGGAAGAGGGTGTCTGAAGACCAGGACCTCAAACCCGACACCAAGCTCATGGTCTACAGAGCAGTAGTGATACCCACCCTCCTATATGCTTCAGAGACATGGACTATGTACTGCAGGCACCTCAAAGCACTGGAGAAGTACCACCAACGCTGCCTCCACAAGATCCTGCAAATCCGTTGGCGGGATAGGCACATCAACATTAGTGTTCTCGCTCAGGCCAACATCCCCAGCATCGAAGCTTTGACCACGCTCAATCAGCTCTGATGGATGGACCACATCGTCCGCATGCCCGATACTAGACTCCCAAAACAAGCGCTCTACTCAGAGCTTTGACACGGCAAGCGAGTCCCAGGTGGTCAGAGGAAATGCTTCAAGAGTACCTCAAAGCCTCCTTGGAAAAAAATGCAACTTCCCCACCGACACCTGGGAATCCCTGGCCCAAGACCACCCAAAGTGGAGCAGAAGCATCCAGGAAGGCGTAGAACACCTCGAGTCTCTTCGCCGGGAGCACGCGGAAGCCAAGCGGAAGGAGCGCATGACAACCCAAGCACCCCACCCACCTGTCCCTTCAACCACCATCTGCCCCACCTGTGACAGAGACTGTAGGTCCCGCATTACATTCATTAGTCACCTGAGAACATATTTTACTGTGGAAGCAAGTCATCCTTGACTCCGTGAGACGCCTAAGAAGATGCATCAGGATACCATTCAAGCATTGACATCAAAATTCTCATTGTTATTTAAAATCCTTTCCACGAGTTCACTATGCCCTACCCTTGCAACCTCATCCAGGCATAAATCGCAACTCATGTCATCTGCTAATCTAGTTTACTATATATCTGCTCCACTATCTGTGTCAGAAGCCTTCAACCTTCATGACTTTACATTCTGGAACTCTCTTCTAAAACCTTTTCACTCTAATTAATAGAAGTAGGCAGACCTGTTATCTGAGGGATGTGATGATTTATGATATATATACATAATATTGTTTATAATTAAATCATGGTATTGACAGAAAAATAAATCCATCTATCATCCAGTCAATTGGTGCTGGGTTAGTATTACCTTCATTCATTGAATAATGTGGATCTGCTCATTCCTTTAGCAGTCGTAATCCCTCTCACAATATTTATGCTCCGAAATAGCCTTCTCAATGTTATTCTGCAAATAGCAGACTGAAATTGCAGAACAAAATATATTTGTGTAACCCACAGAAGAATAATTCTGGTGGGAATTAATTTTGTTTGGTTTGGTTTTGGACAGTTGAGATATTGCTTATAAACAGTTGAAGAAGCATGCAAAACCTACTCCAAATTTATGCAAATCGGTACATGATTTACATACTGACTCTTTTCTATTTCTTTTCAATGACCATTATGCCTGTCATTAAACAAGTAATAATAAAAAAGGAATTGCTTACATTTCTATTGCGCTGTTCATGACCTCGGGATGTCCCAAACCACTTTACAGACAATTAAGTACTTATGAAGTGTAGTCACTGTTGTAATGTAGGAGGCGCGGCTGCTAATTTACGCACAGCAGGGTTCCTCAAACAGTAATGAGATAATGGCCAAATAATCTTTTCATAGAATCATAGAAATTTACGGCACGGAAGGAGGCCATTTTGGCCTATCGTGTCCGTGCTGGCTGACAAACAGCTATCCAGCCTAATCCCACTTTCCAGCTGTTGGTCCATAGCTGTGCAGGTTACAGCACTTCAAGTACACATCCAAGCACCCCTTAAATGTGGTGATGGTTTCTGCCTCTACCACCCTATCAGGCAGTGAGTTCCAGACCCTCACCACCCTCTGGATGAAGAAATTTCCCCTCGTATCTCCTCTAAACCTCTTACCAATTACTTTAAATTGATGTCCTCTGTTTGTTGAACCCTTTGCCAAGAGAAATAGGTCCTTCCTATCCACTCTATCTAGCTCCTTATAATTTTATACACCTCAATAAGGTCTCCGCTCAGCCTCCTCTGTTCCAAGGAAAACAAACCCAACTTATTTAATCTTTCCTCATAGCTAAAATTTTCCAGATCACGCAACAGCCTCGTAAATTTCCTCTGTACCCCTCCAGTGCAATCACATCTTTCCTGTAATGAGGTGACCAGAACTGCATGCAGTACTCTAGCTGTGGCCTTACTAATATTTTATAGAGTTGAAGCATAACCTCCTTGCTCTTGTATTCTATGCCTCGACTAATAAAGGCAAATATTCCGTAGGCCTTATCTACCTGGCCTGCTACCTTCAGGGATCTGTGGACCTGCACTCCATGGTCCCTTTCTTCCTGTACACTTCTCAGTGTCCTACCATTTAATGTGTATTCCCTTGCCTTGTTAGCTTCCCCAAATGCATTACCTCACACTTCTCGGGATTGAATTCCATTTGTCACTGTTCTGCCCACCTGACCAGTTCATTGATATCTTCCTGCAGTCCGCAGCTTTCTTCTTCATTATCAACCACACAGCCTATTTTTGCATCATATTTTAGTGATGTTGTAATACCTGATGGCATAAAGTTATTTTATTTCGTATCTGTATGTGTACTTCAAGTAAATGTCTTTATTATGAAGGCAGGATTTTTTTTCAATGGTTAAATTCCAGAAATGTCCTCAAGCCTCTGACTCTTGCTGGCAGTTCCTGAATTCCTTTCCTATCCCAGAGCCGGAGACCTACAGCCCAAAGAGCGAAGGGCAAATGCATCACTACATAAGGTTGAGTATTACTGAAATTGGACTTTTCTGCAAAAGCATCAACATCTTTGTAATAAATAATCCTCGGAAGATAACAATTTTAACAAGTCAATTTCTTGACTTTTAATTTGAAGTCCAACCTTATTCGTGCAAACTTATTCTACTCACCAGGGACTCATTTATAACACAAACTTCTCATGGGGATCAGAGCAAAGACAGCATGTTACTGCAAACATTTTAATCACAAGGTTGGAAAAATATGCTGTGGATTGTTGAATACTGATAAGCTTTCACGGTCAAGATTAAGAATTAAAATGTAGGAACAAAAAAATCATGGAACAATAAGAGTTCAAAGCAAGCTTGGCCCATCAGGTCCACTACTAACAAACCATTTGCACCATCATGGATGTTGACCACTTTATTTTATATTAAAAGGAAGCCAATACCCAAAAGCAAAACGCCCAAAATTACAACGTTTCTCTGAGCCTTTTTTTTCCAAGTAAATGGAAAGTAAAATTGGGAAGTATGGCTGACCTAATTGCATCAGTTTCTCACTGGGTGGGTTGGATTAAAGACCCCCCTCCCCCACCCATATCAGCATCAAGCAATCACAGGTACAGCATGAAGCTCCCTCTACCCTGCCCCAGTAACATGCCCTAGCCCCTACCTCAGAAGATCATCCCCTCCGGTAGCTGTGTGACATTTTTCCCATACCAACCACCTTTGGGTCTCTCTGAGTGAGACTGCCAATTAATGCTGAATTCTGCCCAGCTGGTGTTGTATGCCCACTAGGCCCACACTCATTTCATAGGACTCTTGCAGCCAGCAAACAGAAGAGACTTGTATTCCATTCGTCTGGGCTGGATTTAAACTCGGGTCTCAAAAGGTGAAAGGTGAGTATCTAACCTACAGTGCCACCCAGTTCCTGTCAATTTCCTTTCCAAGGTATTCTTAATTTGGCTTTAACAATAAGTTCAACAGTTAAAATATTTGTTTTCATTTAAACTCTTTAAGGGACATTTATTGTACTGGATTAGCCCTGAACCTTATATTCACTATTTTTCAAATGATTGATAATTATGCCTTTTCTTTATCCACTTTTGCCAATTGACGTTTATTGCCATCTGTGACCAATAGGCACTCCTGTTTAATTTCTCTTGACCTTAGAACCATACATGCCTGTAGAACGGAAGGAGGCTATTCATCTATACAGCTAGTTTCTGGAGCAATCTAAAACTAATCCCACTGGCGTGCACTCTCTCCATATCCTTGTATTTTTCTCTGCCTCAAATATTTATTCAATTTTCCTTTGGTCTCCCAACAGTATTTCAGAACAGTGGGGATCCTTCAATATCGGTAAAGGAACTGAAGGATATGTTGATGGGGATGGATGAAGAAGGGTGGGAGGAGGCTCGAATGAAGCATAAACACAGGCATGGACCTGTTGGGCCAAATGGCCTGTTTTGGTGCTGTAAATACTATGTAATACAGGTATTGTTGTTGAGACCTTTTCTAGAAATCTGCTAACATCACTGGGACAGCAGAACAAGTACTGAAATTTAAGTTAATTATTTTGTGTAAACATCAAATTAATTTCTGTATTTCCAGCAATAAAGGAGAAAATAATGGCCTAGACTATGCTGTAATATCTGCCATTAGTTAGACTTGCTCGCACACGTTTAAGCTTTAAGAGTTTTTTGCATCGCAAGTTGTTGGAAGTATGAACTGATAACAGCGCAGCGAGAGCAATAGGGCATCTGGGACATGGGCAATCAACTGGGTATCTCCTTATCCAATCAGATTAAAGGATTGAAAAATAAACAGAGCAAGGATAGAGAAGGAAAAGTAAATTCAGGTACAGAAAGAGGAATCAAAAGAGTGAAAGTAGGAATGGATTAAGAGAGAGAAAAAAAAGACAGAGAGGAAAAGTAAAATAATTAATACCAGAAGGATGAGACTCCACACTTGTAATAGTTAATTTTCAGTTCGAGATGCTAATTGGCAGTAATGAACAATTATCATGTCATTAAAAGGGCACTTACACTTGTAATGACACTGCTTAACTTTCTTTGGCAAGTTTAGTTGTATATACTGCGCAAATCAACTTCATGATATATGTCAATGATAAGGCAGACAGCTAGCTGCCATTTTCGCAAAGCTAACGAAAGAGCAGCGCATCTCGGACAACAACTATTGGATGGTCGCATTTAACCGCGCATCTATTCCTTGCCTGAAATTGCTGTATCGTTTACCCATAAATAACGGCTAGCTCCATCAGCCTCACTGTTATTTTGACAGCAGAATCTGTCCCAATGTGAAAATGTCTGTGTCTCTACAGTAATATATTGTGTTATGAGAAAAAATGCAGTTCTAACACTCACTGCTTAGTACAACAGAGATTCCACAGGGATGCAGTAATAGTCTATGTTAGAAATTGTTTACTCTGACTCCAGGATTCATCACACACATGACCAATTTCTGTTACCCTTGTCAGCTATCTTGAGCTGGCTAATTCTGTCCCATTACAACAGGTTAATCACAGTTAACAAATCTGAAATTGGAATCTGGATTAATCTCTTATCATTACTTCTACTCACGACTAAGAACATAAGAAATTGGAGCAGGAGTAGGCCATACAGTCCTTTGAACCTGCTCCACCATTCAATAAGATCATGGCTGATCTTCTACCTCAATTCCACTCCCGCCCACCCCAATCCCCATATCTCTTGATTACCCTGAAGTCCAAAAATCTATCGATCGAATGAATGTAAAACTATTTAATTTACGCTGATCAAACCACAGTATTTTATTATATGATTCTATCTTCTTTATTTTGCTTTGATTAATTAAAATGAGGTCAGAAATGTATCAGGAATGCAGATATGGCTAACACCCATAATGCACCTCTGAGCTGTTTGTGTTACCAGTTCTGTATGGGTGCACATTACCACAAAGTGGGGACTGAGCCAGGAATGGGAACTGAAATGACCCCAAACTACTCTGAAGCCAAGCATTATGAGAACACCTAGTAGGTAGTTTTAAACTACTTGGGATTTGCATCAGTTGTCGTGTAGTGCAGAGTCGCATTGTAAAAGTGCCCAGGTGGTTGATTAGATCTTCTGGGAACTCTTAACCTTTGTGCGCGACTTGTGTAATGAAACATGCACATGCAGATCTCTTTTGTCTCTAAGCTCAGTGCGACTTATAATGAGGTTCAATCATAAAAATAACTTGAGTCTACCAGCTGTGGATCACTCTGTACATGTATCAGTGTCTGGCCATTATCTCTAATGTAACATCAGCCTTGAACACTGGCACATTTAAATATTCAATATTTCCATCCTTTCCAACTTTCGTCCTGTAGACACAATTCCTTTGCAAATGTTTTTATATTAATATCTCAATTCCTTGCATTTTACATCAGTGACAGCAAGTAGATATACTCTTTTCACAATATGCTGGATGTGGATGCTGTCAAACTATTAATGAACCTGCATCTACTGTCAGTGTAAATGCGCTATTTATTTCTATTTGCAAAAATTACTCCTAGAAAAACAGTAAGTACTATTTGGACTACTCAGTGACTGGGATGTTTTGGGGACTTGCTGGTTCGATGCACTATTATTTTAATACAGTGCAAGGAACCTGAAAATCAAAAAAAAAAGATATCAGTTTGTTTCAGGCTTGGCTTTAACAGCTGCATACACTTCATTAAAAGGCTGAATTTAGAAACATACCTGTGAAATCAGCATTATAATTTGTACATTGTTCCTTACTTCCTCAATAATATGTCGAAATAATGTTTCATTTTTACAGAAGTACCTTTTGTAAGTGGAAATAAATTTAACTGTCCATGTATGTTCGCTGTGTTTTGATAGACTTTGAAGCAATCTTTTGAAGATGACCTGTCAAAATAGATATTATTGAAGCTTCAGTGCATGTTCATGCATCAGAAAATTATTCACCCTGCTTAAAATGCACGAATGCTTTAACATGCGTTGATGTTTGAACAATCCGCAAATTAAAGGCAACATTTTGTCAAATGATCTCCTGCAAATTACCTTGTGTGAATATTCTATATATCTCTCTGTGAGCTATTATTTTCAAATCTGTCTTTTGCTAATGGCAGGAAATGTCCTTTGAGTCTCTCTATTTATAAAAGTGCAATATACAACTTAACCAGTCAGGCATTGAATATTTTATATTGAAATAATGTCACGCTGATGCATTTGGAATGATCAGCAACTACCTGCGTTGGTCAGAATTGTGCGATTAGCCAAGGGACTGTTTTTGCTACCTAATTATTTAATTGTAAGTCATTTGAATGTACCCATTGCCCCTTGTACGAAGCCAACCTTAACTACCTCAATTTTCGAGTGAACAAATTGTATTGAAAATAAATGCCTTCTCTTGGTTACAGTCATACTTTTCTTTTATTTATGTTTTTAGGTGTAGGGGGAATGAGGGAGAGGGGGGCACTTGCACCAGGTTTATAACAGCATGGCAACAGTTGTTAGCTTATGTCTTTTCATACATTTTTTTCAAGTACAACTGAACAAAGACTATTTGTACTACAAATCTCCCTTTTTCTGTTGCTAACCAATATTACAGACCAGGCCCTTGCATTTCTGCGGGGTTGTCCCAATTCCCCACCAAAGTTGTGATGGGAGATCAGAACAGCCCCTGTGGAAATTTGGGGCAATGTGTTTTCTCACGGGAAAAGCAGGAAAACAGAAGAAGTCAACCTGCGAGCCGAGTGGCTGAATTAAGCAGTAATTGCAAAGACCAGGTTGTAGGTCACTGAACCATCTTTTGATTGGAGAATAATGAATCGATAATGGAGAAAATGATATTTGAAATGGGTATGAGGACGAGAAATGCACAAATACATTTTGTCAGTCCCCTATTCCTCCAACACTAAATTAAAAATGTCATCCTTGTTTTGTGATATTCTGGATAGCAAGCTGGCTACAAAACAGAAAACAGATAAGGACAACTATTCAAACTGGCAAAAGGTGAAAAGTGATGTTCCACAGGGATCGGTGCTGGGATCACTGTTGTTCACAATTTACGTTAACAATTTGGATTCGGGAATTGGAAGTGCATTTTCTAAATTTGCGGACGACACCAAATTGGAGAGTGTCATTAATACAGAGGAAAATTGCGACAAAATACAAGAAGACATTAATAAACTTGCAGAATAGATGTTTAAATAGCAAATTAATTTCAATATAGATAAGTGTGAGGGTGATGTATTTTGATAGGAAGAATAAGGAAGCCACGTACTGTTTGGATAATAAGCGTGTAAATAGGGTAGAGGAGCAAAGGGACTTAGAGGTACAGATACGTAAATATGCAGGTTAATAGGGCTATAAATAAAGCAAACCAAGCACTGGGGTTCATTTCTAGAGGGATAGAATTCAAAAGCCGGGAATTCATCCTAAACATTAATAGAACCTTGGTTAGACCACTCTAGGAGTATTGTGCACAGTTCTGGTCTCCATATTTTAAAAGGGATATAGAGGCACTGGTGAAGGTGCACAAATGATTCACAAGGATGAAACCAGAACTAGAAGGGGATATACTTATCAGGAAAGGCTGAACAGGTCTCGAAAAGAGAATACTGAGGTGTGACCTGATAGAGGTCTTTAAGATTATGAAAGAGTTTGATAGGGCAGACGTAAAGAAAATGTATGGAGCATAAATGTCAGCATTAACCAGTTGGGTGGAATTTCCTGTTTCTGTGCTGTAGCCTCGATGTAACTCAATGTGTATTCCTCCAATGCCTCACCACACACCCTACCTCTGCAATCTCCTCCAGCACTATATCCCCCTCCTTGAAGACTCTGTTCCTTTAACTCCAGTCTCTATTCCCATCCCTTTGGCTCACTATCAGTGGTAGGGCATTTAATTGCTCGTTCCAACCTACTGGCATTCTCTGCCTAAAGATCTCTGCCTCTCCACCTCTCTCGCCTTTGAATACCTCCTCAAAACCAATCTCTTTGACCAAGCTTTTAGTGACCCAACTTAATTTCTCCATATTTGGTACTGTACCTGACATAGCACACTTTGTATATGCTTATTCTGTGAAGCGCCTTGGGATGATGGCCCGGATTTAGCGGTCATCGGTGAAGCAACAACACTCGCCGCTGACCTCGAAGATCTCTGTGGCATGAATTTCACTTGTCCCGACGTTAATTTGATTCTGGCGCCAAGCCAAGGGGGTTTCCAGCATCCAGCAACAAGCTGGCTAAGCAGCCAATAACAATGAACAATTTTCACAGACAGCAAACCAGGAAGTAAAATGCACTATTTTTTACTTGAAGGGAAGGGTCGCTGCGAGGCATCCATGGCACTCACTGGCGCACCAAGTGGAGGTGCTGGGCTGCCTGTTGGTGGCCTGGTTGAACCAGTGGTCGCCATTGTCAAGCCGACTGCAGAGTCGGCCGACAATTAAAAGAAAATGGCAGACACGCCACCCAGCCACTGGCAGCTTCCCGCCGTGCAAAGCTGTCGGGGGCACCAACCGGGGGCAACTGCGCTCCCGCGGGACAATTTCCCCCGCGGGGCAGAAAAGGGGTTGCCGCCAGTTGGTATGGGGTCGGCATGCGGCCGCCAATGGGTCGGAGTGCTGGGCGGGGCGGAAACACGGGGCATGATTGAAAACCCATTTCTGCCACTCCCGGCCCTGGGGCAATTACGGATGGGTCGCACTATCCGCCTGTCCCCAGTCGGAACAGGCCTTAAAAAGGGGGCAATTTCAGCCTCCGAGTGCTTCAACAGATTTTATAGTTATTTGCCTTCTCCATTTATCAGCTTGTAAATATTTATTTTCTTTGTTCACAGCTAGCTCTTAGCACTGGTCATGAATGGAGATGCAATTTTGAGACATTTGCTGTAAATATGAGGGAGAAGATTACACCGTAGATACGACATGGCATAACAGTTTAATGTTAAGTGACTTCAATTAACTTTTTGATGCAAAACCCATGCTAGAATTAAATATGTATCGCGAAGATTTAATGGATTCAGTGGGGTTCCACTGGATTTGTTCCAGCTTGTCTGTTTCTAAAGGCATTATCCACTTAAAATTAATTCATTAATAAATAAGCGTTTATTATCCGAAAGATAGTGAGATTCACAAAACATTGGATCTTAATAAAATGTCAAGCTTCGGTAACTGCTGTGTTATACGATAGGCTGATGAATATAAGTTGTCCAAGTCATTTCAGCTGTAATTATAGAAACAAATAATTTAACATCAATTTCAGTAAACACTCGGCTCTATCTGGTGCTCTGAAAGATTGCTCTTGATGGTAAAACAAAAAGAAGGCACACTACTTTGAACTTTTGTAATTTTTAAACAACCCTCATCTAACTACATAGCATTATTTTTATTTTATTTTTATTTCTATCTTAGAATCGCACTAACAAAACCTAATCCAGTCGACCTTGTTTTTCCAAGCCTCTGTCTCCAGGTTTTGCCTATCATGTGCTGTCTGGGAAAATGATGTGCTGAACATTGACCTCAATGAGAGGGCAAGTTAGAAGGGCTGAGTCACATTTTCTTCCTCCTGTCTTCTAGTGTTGTGATTTATGGATCACACGCCACTCCTGGCCCGACCATAATAGCTTTCACTAGCCTGCTGGCGGATGGTGCCTTTTCTCCTGCTGCTTGCTGACCTTTTTCCTGGTTTGTTCTTTTCATGCATGCAAGTGCGTCTTCTGACTATGGGACGCTCGCCTCTGAGTCAGAGGTTTGTGGGTTCAAGTCCCACTCCAGGGACTTGAGCACAAAAATCGAGGCTGACACTCCAGTGCAGTGCTGAGGGAGTGCTGCATTGTTGGAGGTGCCACCTTTCGGATGAAACGTTAAACCGAGGCCCTGTCTGCTCTCAAGTGGAGGTAAAAGATCCTATGGCACTATTTTGAAGAAGAGCAGGAGAGTTATCCCTGGTGTCCTGGGGCCATTATTTATCCCTCAATCAACATAACAAATATAGATTGCAAAAGCAAAATGCTGCGGATGCTGGAATCTGAAATAAAAACAGAAAATGCTGAAAATCTCAAACAAAAATAGATTATCTGGTCATTATCACATTGCTGTTTGTGGGAGCTTGCAGTGCGCAAATTGGCTGTAAAGCGCTTGAGAGACATCCGGTAGTCATGAAAGGCGCTATATAAATCCAAGTTTTTCTTTTTTTAACATTTGTCCTTTTTTTATCACTCAACATCAACAACTGCTTGCATTTATATAGCACCTTTGCACATCCCAAAATTTAATCGCTGCACCATTGGCAGCCATGCTTCAGCTGCCGAGGCCCTAAACTCTGGAATTCCCTTCCTAAACCTCTCCACCTCTCTCTCCTCTCTTAAAACCTATCTCTTTGACTAAGCTTTTTGGTCAACTGTCCTAATAGCTCCTTATGTGTCTCGGTGTCAAATTATGTTTGATAGCACTCCTATGAAGCGCCATGGAATGTTTTATGATGTTAAAGGTGCTATATAAATGCAAGTTGTGGTTGTTGTAGAAAAATATCCCAAGTTGGATTACAGAGACATAGTCAAAAAAGAAAATGATCTTATCACCCCAGAGCCTTTTTGTCCCTCGTTTTTCATTCTTGTTTCGCTCTATGAAGGTCCCTGTTGTGAACAGGGCAAGCTGTTGCCATGGGGCAAAAATCCCGGCCTCACCGGGTCCATGCGGAATACATACGGATCCGGCGAGGCCTCGCAAAAGCCGGTTTTCGGCACACAATGTGTATGCGCCGAAAACCGGCTTATCCGATCTGTCAAGATTTGTCTTGACAGATCCTCCACATCCCCGCAGCCAGGCCATTCACGCAGGCGAGATTGGACTGTTTGTCCAACTCTTGCCCAGCGAATGTCCTTAAAACTCTTGTGTCTGGTGCATAGCCTACTTTTACCAGCATAAGAGTTTTAAAACACACAAAAATAAAATTTAAACACACATTTTTAGAGTGGGGGCCCTGTCCATTAAGTAAGTTTATTTTGGACCCTATTAAAAGACATTTTTTTAAAAATCGGGAAAAAAAATATTTTTTATACAACATTTGATTAACTTTAATTTCAATTTCTTTTGGAATTGTGAAGTGTTTTTATTGTTTGTTGTTGTGTTTGGGTGTTTTTAAAAAAAATCATTGTTAGCAATGAGAACTCGGAGATACGGAGTTCCCATTGCTATCAATGAGAATACTGTACCGTGATTGATTGTCCAATCACACGTGACTCCAGCTTCCACGTGTGTACCTCGAGGACGGAGGCGCTCTCAGAAGCGCGGGAAGAGAAGGCCTCCCACCGCAATCGAAGGCACCTCCGGGACCACCAGGTACTTTTGTAAAAAATTCTCGGGTCAGAGGCGTTCGTCTGAAGGAAACATTCGATCGGAATTTCAGGGCCCATAGATGCTGATGATGCTGACCTCGAGTACATTTCCACTAAGAACCCACCGACATTACCAAGTTACCACAGCACTAGACAATGCAAAAATCTTAAACATTTGAGTAAGGAGCACCCAATTCAATCTGCTCCTGGTAATTCAAATTTGCAGTAAAAATTTTGGATTATCCAAAACATTGAAATTAACAATGTAAATTACTCAGCAAAGTGGGAATGTAGTGCCAAGAAAATTGATTTACCAGATTTATTGAGTAACATTTAATTAAGAGGAGCAGACTATTATTTAAAACAAAAACAAAAGGATGTATTGTAAAACTAAAACCTACACTGGAGTAGTATTGAATTACGGAAATAAGGTACTTGTATTAAGGCTGACAAAAGCTGCTGCTGTGTGGTGTGACCTGGTGCCATTCAGTTTGTTCCATTTTGTACTTTTGTCCTGTTGAGGGCTATGAAGAAGAACTATTGAAATTTAGAAATGTGGTTCTGTAACTGTGTCACTAAAAGCAGAACTGCTCTTCAGGATGGTGTTTTGGGATGGACCAAAAATATTGAATATTTAATGAACATATGAACTAGGAGCAGGAGTAGGCCATTTAGCAAGATCATGACTGATCTGATCATGGACTCAGCTTCACTTCCCTACCCACTCCCCATATCCCTTTATTCTTTATTGGTCAAAAATCTGCCTATCTCCGCCTTAAATATATTCAATGACCCAGCCTCCACAGCTCTCTGGGGCAGAGAATTCCACAGATTTACAACCCTCTGAGAGAAGAAATTCCTCCTCATCTCAGTTTTAAATGGGCAGCTCCTTATTCTGAGACTATGCCCCCTGGTTGTAGTTTCCCCTATGAGTGGAAATATCCTCTCTGCGTCCACCTTGTCGAGCCCCCTCATTATCTAATATGTTTCGATAAGATCACCTCTCATTCTTCTGAACTCCAATGAGTATAGGCTCAACCTATCTTCATAAGTCAACCCCCTCATCTCCGGTACATGCAATGTCATCAATTCCACGCCCACCCCTAGGTGCTTGAATTTTGTGCTATTAAATTCATTTATAAAATAACAGCTTAGTTTGTCATGTTATTGAAGAGCACCAGTCCTGCATTTTTAGGCCCAAGTACAATTCAACAGCATTGTCAAACAATATAACAATTCAGGATCTCTCTCTCACCTACTGTTAGCGTAAATGAATCCTGGAAGAATCACTCATCACTCGGGTCGGTTCCAAATGTCAAAACGGTTTTATTTACGCCGGCGGGGAGAAAGCCTCTGGGTATCACCAGGCACTCCTCTCCGCGGAACACAGAAATTCATCGATACTTATATGTTTTACAACAGTTACTCTGCCCATTTCGGCTGGACACAATCCAGTCATAACGGTTAGAGATTACATACAGGTTTATTTGGGCCAATGGAATTGGCCCCTAAGCAGCAGGGGACTGCGTGATCACTTCATGTTCAGCTAGGGGGTTACTCATGGTCTCGTGATGTTTTCCATGCCCCCCTTTATCTACTGTCCTTGGGTTCTGTGTGCGCATAGCCTCCTTATTTTAACACTGTTACAGGAGTACCATTGTTTAGCATTTTACCAGGACATCTTGTCTGGGAGTCTGGAGGTTGTTGATTTGAGACATTCTGCTGAACGTGCCTTTTTGTGTGTTCCTGTGAGAGAAAATGCAGTTATGTCAGTTAACTAGGAATGTAGTCAAGTCGGCTAGCTAAGTCCCCCTAATGCTTTGCGGAATCTCTGGCAGCCATTTTATATGTACCTTGCAGATGCCTTTGCCTTAGGAAATGCCCTCCAACAGCTACGTAGGCTTGTTGGTTGATAGAGATGTTAGAAATTATATAGCAGATTTTCATGCTATGTTGCATTTGAATCTTATATTTCTTTCAAAGATACAGTAGCCTTATTGTATGCAAGCAGATTCTGTGGAAAATTTCAATTATGAAGGGTAGGGTGGCAAATTAAATCGTTCATTACTTTGTGTAAGTATCCACCTAAGGTATGTGATCACAGTTACGACAAGGGCTTTGTTTTCATGTTCGTTCTGTGCTTTTAACCGCCTGTGATGGAACAACAGATTAGGATCCTGTTATTTAATCTGATAAATGTGTCTCTGAATTTCCTATTATATTTCGATTATATCGTCTGACCACAGTGACATTAAATTTATTTATTAGCTTATTTAATTTGAGTTGTATTGTTTGCCTTTAAGGTCTTTTTTCATTTTTTTAAATGCAATGAAACCATTTCTTTCTTTCAGTTCTGGATGTCTGCACTGGCCACAACTATTCCTGTACCATGTGGGGCCTTCATGCCAGTCTTTGTTATTGGTGAGCTAATTTCTTTCTGATGGATTGGATTCTTTAGAAATGCTTTTTAATTATGTAAAGCGCATGAGATATCCAATTGTATTTTTTCCTTTTTATTTAGCCCTAATTTTATCCATTTGCTCTTCAATTTATCATTTTGGACCATCCTTCATTTTAGCTATGTTTTCAAATGTCCTTTCTTCAACTGAGATGAATAGCATGTAGAGTCCTCCTTGATTTCTGTCACTGTAGCTGGTCAGCTTGGTATCTCATTGCATTACGATTGGCAATGCTGAGTATCGGTGGAGCTCTAGCCCTGAAATAACAAGTATCATGATCACTATATATTCGTAACTTATTTAAACGGGCTGTAGGTCTGTTACCTTTTACCATTATTGTATTGAGTAAACATGATAAATATAAGAACTGCTTTTCACTGAATTTATATACCCTTCCATATTTCAGCCTTTTGTTTTGTCCAGAGCTGTATATTTAGAATCTCTGGACTTCAATATAAATTTAAATGATATTATTACAATATGTGTTCGAAATAAAACATCCCCACTGAACAAGTTTCTCTATGAAACTCTACACATTATCCACTTCAGCAGCTGTACCATACAGTGCATGAGATGGAGAGTGATGTAAGCCCTTTTGGAGTGCATGTACTTACATTGGTATCTGTGTGCTGAAACAGTTATGTTTGAGCCAATAATTAGCAGAAAGTGAAAAATAAGACAGGCAATGGTCTGAGAACTGACCAATCAGACTGACTGTCAGTGAGAAACGGGCACTTGCCCAGTTTACATTATGTCCAGTATATCTAGCTGCTGAGGCTATAAAGGGCTCCATGGAGGAGCACTGAAGATGAGAATAATGAGGGTGATTTTGGTTGGCATTAATTAGATGAGTGGGGCTGCCACCTGGGGGAGGCAGCGTGGGTGGGACCCAATGGATTTTCGTGGTGAGCCTCTATTAAAGCGCGGGGGTCAAGTCGCCAGCACAAAACGCGCAACCCAATAGACAGTTCATCAATTTGGAGGTGGGAAATGGGGCAGGGCAGTGTATTTAGTGTTGGGATCAAAAATAAACAGCACTGTGAAGCAATAAGCAATATGTGTACAGAACCTACGGCAGCAATGGCATAACATTTCAAATATATTAAGGTGCAAAACCCACAAGGGACTGTCAGAATAATGTCTCCAAAGGCTCCATCCAGCCTTATCTGACAGCTGAGGATCTGTTCAATGTTCAATTATCACTGGAGATGACCACCTGCTGTCTCGTACTGCCCAGGGTTGGTGGGTGGAAACAAGAACTGGCAGTAGTCAGCAGGCAGAGATGAAAATGGTGCTGCAGTTTTAATTGCATCACTTGATCTCTATTTGCATATATTCATGAGGCTCCGACCTGTTTTCGACAGAGATCCAGTCACCAGGATGCAGATCCACCTGAAAATCAGGATGGACGCCAACACCAGTGTGTCGGTGTGACTACCCACCATTTGGTTTTGGTTCCGTTGCTGCCCTATTTTTAACCACAAGCAGTGGCAACACCCAAATCAGCCCTATGTTTTTTTTTTAAAAGAAGAAAATACTCTGGACACATCCAGTGGTAAATACTTATTGTACCATTCCAAGTACACAGTTACGTTGCCCTTCAACCTTTGTGGTTCCAGAATTTGCTTCCATTTTATATTTTACTAAAATAGCACAACTCTGTTTAGAGAGCAGTTGAAATTTTATCAGTTTAATTTCTGTATAACCAACTCATTCAATATACCTCAAAGCTGATGCATTTATTAGATACTCTTTAATTTAGTGAGGTTTTTCTGCTAAGTCGTCCAGTGCTTGTTTGTTGCACCATGCTCTACGTATAATTCAAACTTCAAAGATTGAAATCCTTGTATGCCAGAGGCAGAGACTCCTTTCTTGGCTGTTTTCCATCAAAGTTCTCTATATACGGAAACATCCTTACTTCATCTGACTGTGTCTATAGACAACTTTTAAAGTGAGACTTGTTTTTGAGGCTGCCAGTATAAACAGGTTCATTGTTTATATGGAACCCCTGGTGTGACGTTCAACAATAAATGAATTGTTCTGTCTTAAAGTCCTTTTATGAACCTTGAAATACCGATGCAGACTATAGAGAATTTAATCTTGGGCATAATGATTGTGGACAAGCTTCACAGAACACAAAAGGGTTGGCCGTACGAATTTGTGCTCATGGTATGCAGTTTTATGCACCAGGTGTGCACCAAGAGTGCGTATCAGGAATGTAGACCACGTGATTTTCCATCCATTAAACTGAATGCACTGACCTCTCATCTGAATTTCCAATATGTGCTCCCAATTCCCATATTTTCTCATGGAAAGGAAAATTCATCAAATATGCCATAAAACATTGAATTTAAACCAGGTAAGAAGTCTGGGTTGAACTTATTGCCTGTGTAAAACTGGGACTGGGCTGAAGATTTAGTCTAACTGATTTGGCCCAATTAATCCAGTATGATCACAAGATGAAGGGAAAGCCTTTTGGGCCTTGTTAGTGAAAGTGTCCTGAAAGTGAAAGTTCTCCCCTTCCTCCACAACATTCGACTGCCTTTTGAATGGGCAAAGACTCGTATTTACAATATCCCAGGTGACAGTCAGTTCCAAGGGCGGAACTTGCAATGTCGACAGGAGTGTAAAATGGGCGATTTTGGAATCCCTGCCTGTGGTACACTCTGATTGTCGTTTCTGTTGGCTCCAGCTTACTGCCTGCCACCGCCTTTTGTTGGTAGCCTGTGACTGTGTGGCCCTTAATCAGCCTACAGTTAAAATGGCGTGCATGTCCAAATTATGTAATCAGACCACAACTTCGCCATTTAAATTATGTTCCCGCTTCTCTGGGGAGGGTGGCCCATACATGCTTGATTGGTAAGTTAAGACATTGTGGGCCAGTAACCTGTTCGCATCAGACAGTGGGGGCAGGGTGTGGCGGGGGGATTGGGAGGTGGGTTGAACGGTGATTAAAGCTATTGTCTGTGAACTGTTTAAATAATTGTAGGCTGTCATTTAGCTCAACTGTACTTTGGTAGCACCTTGCTTGTTTTCTTGAGGTTTAATGCTGTTCAAAATAGTAAGTGATATTCACTGATAGTCTCCCAAGTTACTCTGTTTTTTGGGGTGCTTGCCCCCCTAATTTTCTCCGTGTTTGATGCGAAAAATAAAAACTGGAAAACATCCGAGCAACCCAGCTTTTTAAATTAGCAATATAAACTGACTTTAAAAGTCCTTATTTATAATAAAAGATTTGTTAAACCTAAAGAAATGCATCAACAGAAGCAGGGCTGCAGAAATATAATATAAAAGCAAATTTGTACATCACTTTGTGTGGGAGTCTTATGTTGATATTCACACATGCACAATATGACGATTTAATCCATTGAGATTGTCTCTATCTAATCCAGATCTATAGATCAAATGTCACACGTAATCATTTCTAATTTATCTTCCTTACCACTCCTGGTCCTCGGGCTTCACAGTATATACACAGTGTGGATATTATAAACTCTAATATTAAATTTTAAATGTAGAACAAGGAGACATGAATTAAACATTATTATACTGCGGTTGAGATAAAAACACATACACTCCAATTTTCTCCTGGTTGTGAAAATGAGCCTGTTTTATTAATAACTCAGTTTTAATCTCCAGTGCAATAGATGGCAAATATATTCCTCAATTTAAAAGCCCTCTGAGAGTTTTGTCTTTAATGTTTTTTTGAGTCATCTTACCTAGATCTGTATTCTAGCTTTAATACAAAGAGCACATTAGTGTCCTGTCCATTATTCCCTGTTGTTTTAAATATGTAGATCTTGGTTTCCCACAGTCTTTCCTGAACAGATTAATTCAAAATTGCTTTTGCCAGTCATCATAAAAGAGCAGTTCAGGAATTACTTTGTCACATTGTTCTATACTTTTTTTCTGACTGCTGTATTTTTTCAAGTTGCCTCTCAAGTGGTCCCCCAGAGAGATCTTATTGAATCTCTAAATATATTGGATAATATGTTATCCTATCTTGCAGATTTTTTGTGATAATGTAGAACTGCAGTGTGTTAGTTTGGTGAGTGTGCCGAGCGGGTGCACGGAGCTGGGTGTGCGCCGAGCGGGTGCGCAGAGCTGGGTGTGCGCCGAGCGGGTGCACGGAGCTGGGTGTGCGCCGAGCGGGTGCGCAGAGCTGGGTGTGCGAGTGCACGGAGCTGGTGCCTGTTGGCGTGAGAGTTTGTTACGCTGAGCAAATTCTTGTATCTGTATTAGCCGGCAAGGTTCCATCCTTTATACTTTAAATCATTTTTTATGTTTTTCGCAGTGATGCCCTCTTCCTCACATTGATTTACTCTGATAATTTCCCACATCTGTATTGCTGGGAGCCTTACTTGTCCACATCAAGAAATCGTGGTTATGCTTCCCACAATTTTGCATTCATTAATGTTAATGGACAGAACATCAAGGGCAGCACATCACAATGTTCCGATATGTGTAGCCTGAAGATGAGGCTCCTCATCAATAGCACAAACTTAGAAAATATGCCGTTGTGTCATTTTTCAAATCATCTGATCGTTGCTAAGTCTCTGTAAATCCACTTTGTATAATCTCCACCATCCTCATACATTTTAGGCATCCAACATAAATGTTGAATTGTCAGCAACTTTTGGAATGGGCTTTTAATTCTCTTCTGCAGCTTGTAGATAAAGAGAGGCAGCGAGGCAAGGATTAATTGCAGGAACTCCACTAAACACTGCTTCAAAGAGAGGTCACGCAGCAATTTACAACCACGTCCTTTTTCCTATTTCAATTTTTCTATACAACTTTAAATTTCATGAGCCAAAAAAGCTAATGTTTTGTTTCAAAAGTCTAAATAAATAATACTGATTGAATTAGCTTTATCTATCAACGTTATCACATTCTCAGAAAGATCTAATACATTTGAGTTATGACCTTTATTAAAGCCACATGGCCCTTTAATTATCAAATTTAATCCACCTGAAAGCTCAGTAATTCATCCCCACAATCACTGTTAAAACATTTCCTGCAGTTGATGTTTACCTTGATCATTCCTTTGCCTTTTCTGTTATCCAGGCCTCTTATATCCTTCATATTTCTAATGAATGTTTGGAAAATTTCTGCCATGCCTCCTATTTCATATTTTGTTTTCTTTAGTGTTTTGCTCTAAAGGCTATAAGGAACTTTTCAATTGTAATTCAGTGTTAGGATCAACACTAGATCCAGAAGAGGCAGCAATTGCTCTTCAGTGACTGCTGGCTAGAGGCAAACCTGTCCAAGTCTTCATGTAGGGCTGCTACTTTTTCCCAAGTTCAAAACTTGACTGGATAGGACTGGATGTGGAGCTTAGAAAGATACTTAAAAAATTGTATTAAGCCAAATTATTTCAATTATTGTGAGGCCTCAGCATTCATTTGGAATAATATGTACAATTATTTCAAAAGGGCTGGAATTTGTCAAAAAAATAACAGCACGAGAACGCCGAACGCCGTTACTAATGTACAAATCAGCCAGCAACTGAAGAAGAGATACCCTGTGAATTGCGAATCGCCACAAGTTGCTGGCTGATTTGTGCCACTTCGTGATTAGCTTTGTGAAAACGGCATCTCGCCCTCAACCTCCCCAAGATTTATATGAATTTGCTGTATTTGCACATAAATTGCCCATTAAACTCACCACAGAAAGTTAAGTCTAGTAATTAATAGCATAAATACTCTTAAGGACATGATAATTATTAATGACTGCCAATCAACTTCTCTGGCTCAGTAAGTGAACAAATAAAAGTGTGGAGTCTCATTCCTTCAGGTAGTGAATTGTTGTTGGAGATTTTTTTTTTAAGTGTCAAATTTTAGATTAATTCTTTTACTTATTTTCCTTTGTCTTTTTTTCTTTTTCTCTCTCTCTCTCTCTTAATCCAGTCTTTTTTTCCCTCACTTTATTTCTCTTTCCATACCTTATTTGACATTAATTCACCCACTCTGATTCACCCTCCTTCTCTGTCATTCCTCTGTTTATTTCTCAATCGTTAAATCTCATTGTTAAGGAGATACATTGTTGATCCCATCGATCATTATGGTCCCAGATCCCTGTTGCCCTCGCCACGCCGTTATCAGCTCGCATTTCCAGCAACTCTGTAGGTAAAATATTTTTGAGCTAAAGGATGTAGGAACAAGTCTAACTCACCTGAGATGCCCCATTCCAGCAATTTCAGAGCCAATATTTTCTCTCTCTCTCGTTCTCTCTCTCTCTCATATTCTCTCTCACACTCTCTCTCACACTCGCTCACACACTCTAGCATCAGCCTTTTTTCAAGCTGTTTGTTTAGGTTCTGTAGATTTAGATGTAGTGTCTCTGAATCATTAGTTTATGTATTCATTTTTGTACATAGATTTTAAATACATTTTTGTGTCCACTTTTTGACCTAATTTTTGTGGCATTCCCTTGTTCCTTTTTAATTCATTCATGGGATGTGGGCGTCACTGGCATGGCCAACATTTATTGCCCATACCCAATTGCCCTTGAGAAGCTCGTGCTTTCTTGAACCACTATGGTTGTGTAGTTCTGATGGTACTCCCACAGTTTGTAGTTATAGTGTAAAGTATTTATTTCAACACTCGCATATACTGGAATCAACCCACTTTGAACTTTTACTGTGAAACTTTCACTACTGGACAAAAAAAACCTGTCAAAAATGGAGAAAAAGCTGAGAAATTGGACTTTTGCTGCTCTTTACATTAAAAGAAAAGAAATTCATAGGAGGCAACTCTCACTTCATGAGAATGCATGGTAACTAAAAAAAATAAACAGCAATTTTGTGATTTCCCCCCCCCCCCCCTTCCCAGTATGTCTGGAGCACTGCTTCAGATTCCCTCCATCCATTTAATAACAACAACAACTTGGATTTATATAACGCTGTTAATATAGTGAAACGTCCCAAAGCACTTCACAGGAGTGATAGGAGATAAAACAATTTTGCACCGATCCAAATAAACAAAAATTGGGGCAGGTGACCAATAGCTTGGTCAAAGAGGCAGGTTTTAAGGGAGTGTCTTGAAGGGGGAAAGAGAGGTAGAGAGGCGGAGAGGTTTAGGCAGGGAATTCCAGAGCTTGGGACTTGGGCAACAGAAGGCATGGCCACCAATGGTTGAGCGATTATCATCAGGGATGCTCAAGAGGGCAGGATGAGAGGAGCGCAGACATCTCGGAGGTTGTGGGGCTGGAGGAGATTACAGCGATAGGGAGGGGCGAGGCCATGGAGGGATTTCAAAATAAGGATTAAAATAAGTATCTTTTTTATCAGTCTTGGGGCTGAATGAAATGTTTTGAATTTTTACAAATTTTGGTGAACGGCCAAAACCCATTGTGTAGCACGCCACCTAGTTTGGAAAGACTACGAGAGAAGTAACGCTAAATCTAGAAGTTGAGAGACACCCATCTTAGATTTTAAAAATCTGTAGACTATAGGAAGAAAGCAAAGCCTTAGGTTGAGACAGTCAGCACGCTACTAATGTTAAAAAACATGTGAATGATTTTTTTTCAACAGCGCTTTGCACAGATTCCAGATCTATCACAGCCAGTGTGAAGTCAAAGTGGTGAAGACTACCTCCTGAATGTAGCCTTCCACCACTTCCACCACAAATTCAGGCAATTTACAAACACAGTTTGCACTGATGCAAACACACAAATGCACCTCCAAGCACACACATGCCCATGCGCTCTTTCCTTCGCTTTATATTCAATAAATATTGAACAGTTCTCTTTCTGAAAAGCTCAACCATACTAAGACCTGAATTGAGTTTCAAGTGCCTTTGGTATCCTTCTATAGTGCTCTTGACCCAGCACCCAGACTTAGTGATTTCATTGCTTCCCATGCCATTTCTTTTGTGGTTCATATGACTTTCCTCAGACTTGCCTGCTCTCGCTTTCTCATTTCTGACCTCATATTGTAATTTCATATTGATACTGATTTACTGCTGATTTCCCACACTCTCCCAACCTGTTGTCTCATAATTTCTCACCGGCATTAATTCACTGTTTGCTTTCATTCTTACCGTTTGCAGTTGCAGACTGATGGTTTTAAATCCATAGAACATAATCAGCAATGGCCTTTAATTAATAATTGCAGGATGAAAATGATCAAAATGGAACTGGCACCAGGTTAGGTCAAAATCAATCAGAGTCACTGTTAGTTTAAAAAATTACTGAAGATGAACCAATTATTGACACGAGCAAAATCAGCATAAGTGAGAAAGCTCATGATCAATGAGTAACTGTTAAACAATAGACCAGAGTGGAAATGGGAGGGCAAACCTTCCTTGCTTAGACTGGTGTCAGACACATCAGGGCTGAGATCTGTGGGAAATTCCAGAGATCGGCATCCAATCTGGTACAATTTAGGAAAAGTCAGTTCTGGATGAGCATTAGGAGCCATCCTAAGAGTGGCCTCCAAACATATATAAGTCGCGTCAACTAATATATGTAAAGCTTCTTCCTCCTATGTAGACTCAGTGGTGGGATTTAATAAGAGGGAAAATCAATAATTAAAGATGATTAGAAGATTTTGCACTATGTTTTAGTCCCACATAATAGAGAGTTTTGGGGCATAATTTTCCCCAAGCCCGTTTACTGGCATATTGCCTGAGTTATGCCGGGTTTTCGAGGCCAGAAATGCACCATAAATATTTTTCCAAAGTTTCCCGATCTATAAATCGAATTTGGAGCCACGCAGCGTGTCCAGTCTCCGAGGGGGAGGGGGAGGGGTGGAGCCTGCTGTCTGCTCCAAAAAATGAAGTCGCCTCTTCTGCGCATGCGCGGAAAAAAAAGTTACGTTTTTGACGTCGTTCCAATGGACGCGCATGCTCAGTACAGCTCGGATTTGGCAATTGGCCATTTTTAAAGAGCAAAGTTAAGTTAAGTACATTGTAAGCTTTTGAATAAAATATATTTTACATTAAAACTGATTCATGTTCCATTAACAAAACACAACATTACGGAAGTGACCTCTCTCTCCCTCCCCCGCTCCTCCCTGGGCACCAAGCCTTCTGATTGGCTATCTCGCGCTCCTCTCCTCTCCCCCCACGGCTTTTTTATAGCCGAACCGCGAATCCTTAGGCCACCCCGAGCCCCTTGCCTGTGCCGGTCTAGCTCCAGCTCCCCCACCCGCCCCCAGCCCGGAGTGCCTTGCAGGTCCCGGCACGCCCCCCCCCAGCCCTGAGTGTCTTGCTGGTCCCCCGCTCCTAGCCCTGGCCGAAGGGATTGCCGGTGTGTGTGTGTGTCCCGCAGCCACGAGTGCCTTACTGGTCCCGGTCCCCCGCCCTTAGACCAGGCCGAAGGGCTTGCCGATCCGCTCCCCCGCCTGACCCTGGCCCCGAGTGCCCTCTCGGTCCGCTCCCCCGCCCGACCCTTTCCCCGAGTGCCTTACTGGTCCCGCTCCTAGCCCAGGCCGAAGGGCTTGCCAGTCGGATCCCCGCTCCATCCCAGGCCGAATGGCCTCCTCCCTCCCAGTCCCCGCACCTAACTACCCCCGAAAGGCTTCCACGCTCACCCCCTCTCTTCCCCCACCCCCACTGCGTCGATTTCTTTAACTCTCCAGAAGGTTTTTCTGCCGAGGCCACATACGCTGGCCTAAGCAGAACTGGAGTAACTCTCAGCTGGCCAAACTTGCCTAAATGGCCAGAATTGGCGCAGGTGGCAGGTTACGCCCCCTTTGGATGAAAAAAAAAATGACCTTAAAAAAATCATAACTAACTGAGTTACACTGGTGCAAATTGATTGGGGAAACTGTGGATTTTTAAGTTAGGCCATAAAAAGCAGTCTGCTCAAAAAAAAAATGGCGTAAATCACTGGGGAAAATTGAGCCCTTTATATGGGGAGTGCTCACCTTCTTGTTTAAATCAAAAATGTTATATATACTTATTACTGGAAAAGTTTTGATAAAATTTTAGCGAGGATGGAATGCAAGTGTTAGACATTTATTCTTTCCCACAGTCTGTCAGGAAAATGTTATATCTCTTCACAGGTATTTCGATACTACATTATCTTTCAACAATGGGGCGAATCATAGCCCTAAGGGTCTAGGTGGTTTCCTTTTGCTGGATTAACACTTTCAGTGTTAGAAATTCAGACTTGAAACAATTTCTGAATAAAATGTGGATGTTAAATGCTCAATTTGAAAGAAATGCTGGTATTTACAGCATTTGTACTTCACAGAGAGGGCCCCTTTGAGTTGGAATTAGAATGGAACAAATAAAGGGGGAAGAATTGCTCTGATTGCTATGTGTAACAACACAGTAAATGCATTCAAAAAGTGTGTAGGGTTTTTGCTACATATATAGTGATCAGGCAAATCTTCTTTCAATGTTGGATTTGAACAAATATACATATATTTCTTGATCAGTGAACAGTGGCTGCTTTCTCATGTCAGCTATTTGTGTTTTTTTTCAGGTGCTGCATTTGGTCGCCTTGTTGGAGAAAGCATGGCAGCCTGGTTTCCTGATGGCATCCATGCAGATGGTAGTATTTATCGTATTGTGCCAGGTGGATACGCTGTTGTAGGTGAGGCTTTTTCTGTCTGCCATCATTATGTTTGGCTACCACAGAAGAATAAATGAGCACACTTTATGCCAAATGAATCTGGGCTTTCCTGCCAGGTGCTTAATTCACCGGTTTTCTCCACAGGTGCTGCAGCATTGTCAGGTGCAGTGACCCACACGATTTCCACCTCAGTGATTGTTTTCGAGCTCACTGGCCAGATCTCCCACATCCTGCCGGTTATGATAGCAGTCATCCTCGCCAACGCTGTTTCGCAAAGTCTGCAGCCCTCTGTCTATGACAGCATCATTCGCATCAAGAAACTTCCATACCTTCCTGAGCTCGGTTGGGGACACCTTGAGTGAGTAGTCTTACTAATTACTACTATTTAAAGGGATTGGAAATACCAGGACATTTAAAGCTTCAAAGGAGTTTAATTACAGAATTGAAGAAGTAATTTGGCAGGTAAATTAACAATAAGCACCCTACATCTTGATCTTGGCATTTTCTAATGTTGCCAAGGGAGCAACAAAGCTGGAATTCTGAGGCTGAAGGGTGGAAGAAATGCATTTTGGAGAACTTTGAAGGGAAGACCAGCTTCATATCCATGTTTAAAACTATTGACAGCCATGCTAGCACTAGATTTCAAAGCTTTGTTAACGTATAATTTCCTCCTGAGTCAGAACCTGAACTGTTTCCATAATGGGTCATTAAAATCATATTTGGACAAAGGCTGCAATGAGGCTTGGTGTCAGGTGGTCCTGACGGAACCCAAGCTGAGCATCGGTGAGCAAGTTATTGCTGGCGATCCCTTTTTTTATCCTAGAGGCCCAATGATATAGACTCTGTCTGTACCACGTTCTTGTCCTCATCAACCCTCCCTACAGCATGTATTCCCTCTTTTAACAATATTACCACTCTACCTCCTTTCTTATCTTATCTATCTTCTATAAATATGAATCCCAATATGTTTATTTTCCATTCTTGTCCTGTTTGCAGGTAGGATTCCGTTAATGCTATTATAGCTTGATCTTCCTGTAAAATAAATCTTTCCAGTTCTCCTAATTCTTTCCCCACAATCTGCACGATGAAATACGTGCATTTTAACCTTTCTGCATTTGCTTTTTTTAAAACTCTACTCATTTTCCCATTATTGCTGTTGTCTATGATGTCCCCTACCTTTACTCCAATACTTTCACAATTTATGACTTTTCTATGTAGCTGATAATTTATTTAATTTCCTTTGAAAGTCTTGCCTTGTACTTCCAACAATGCATCCAAATTAACATATCTCTTGTCATGAATTATATTTTAAAACTTTAACAAAATCACATAAAATTACTATGTGCATCACTTAAAACTATTCCATTTATTGCCATCACTTAAAACTATTCCATTTATTGGCCTCTATGCAGGAGTTGCAATAGATTCAAAATTTAGGAAAAATGAAAGGAGCTTTATGGCTAAAATACAGTCGCAAATATCCTATTTGATAGTGTGGCACTTACTTAGAAAGAAAGCGCATCGTTCAGTCAGTTTATCTGGTGAGTAATTGCAGTTCTACAGACCAGGATGGTCCCAAGTTTGATCCATGTCCTGTGCTGAGTTACCTGGTGTCAGATCAGCTAGTGAATAAGGTGTTGCAATTCTCCTCAGTCTCCTAGGTTACAGAGGGGAATATTTACCAGGGTTCCACTCCTGCTTGCTTTCCAATGACCCCTACTGGAAGTTTGCATGTGTGAACAAGAGTTGAGGGCAGATACAAGCTGGGCTATAATGGCCTTCATGGTAAAATACCTCACCAACAATGTCAAGATTTACTCATTATTAATGGTTACTTTTGTGAAGTACTGGAGGTAAACAGACCCCATGGAACTGTAATCCCGAAAAAAATCAATGCTTCTCGAAGAGGAGAAAATTGACATGGAAGATTAAACAAAATGTAAATGTTTAATTAAGTATTTGAAACCATTATATGGGCCCCTCTGGTTCAATGGATCAGTATGCCACCTGGTGCAGTACTGACCCTTATAAACCCAAGAAGATTTTAGATTTTGGGTTTGATCCTTAGTTTGTGCTGAGTTAGCTGATCTTAACTGAGATGGCACTAAGGGTGCTAATAATGGCCTCAGTACTCTACAGCTAATGAGGGGAAAATAACAGCCAAAGTTGCAGCTCCTTATTGTTTCCATGATCCCTGCTGTATAATGATAGACTGGCTTTGACTTGTGTGTGATGCCCCTGTTAGATGAATAGCCTCTTGACATGCACTCCCTGGACTTGCCCTTGAAGAATGGCAAGGAGAAGATATTGACGGGTTGTTAGCACCATGGAGCCATGCCCCAGTAATGAGGCAATTATTTTATCAATATAGAATCTTACCACCCACCATTATGGGAATTACTGAACCTTGTGGTACATATATAGAGCTGAAGTTTCAGGATAAATGAAGCACTCTACATTGGTGACTGATATTAATTCTGTGATCTCTCAATGTCTAGGCACAAAAATAACACATAAAAAACTATTAATTATAATAATTTCTTTTGAAGCGGGTACAGACGGCGGGAAATTGTGGAGCAATAGAGAGACAAAAAGTGCCTCCTAAAGTCCAGCATCTATCCATAAGAAACATTAAAAGCATAAATTATTTAAAATCACTTGGAACCGACAGTCTTTGGGTAGATTGCACTGGTTTATTCTCTACATGTCTTAAATAATAATCGTTGGTAGTCTGTGTTCAGTTCTCAATCCCTCAGTGATCTATCACATATCACATTTGCTGCCACTTAGAATTGGTGCCTTACTCAGTGAACATCAGCATCACTGAATAGAAACAGTGGGTGATACAGTGACAATATACAGATTTGTGTGTTACTGAAGCACAAATCAATTCACAGGAGTATCCTTGGGGTCTTGTATGCTTTCTGATTAGTATTTTTCTTGGTCATGGCATCTCTGTAGAAGCCCAAATTGCACTCCACTTCCTAGACTGCAGTAGATATAACTTCCTAATGGAAGCGAAGAGCCTAGATTTTCCTAATGGGTCTACTTGATTGGGTAAAATGGGTGGAAATTCATTATGTCAGATCTCCGCTCACTTTGCATCATGTGGAGTTTCCTATGGGCTGGTAAAATTACCCACCTTAAACAAGCAGGAACTTTAATTAAATAATAATTTGAGGCCAGGATGTCCTGCATGCCATTTCCCAACATTCTGGCATGCAGGACATCATTTCTAAATTACACCCATGGGAAGAGAACATCCAGGGTTGTTAGGTTTTGATAAGCAAATCAAAAGTCATGAGATGGATGCAATAACATTAGGTAAGTGTATGTTAACCATTTCATAACAGTTTTTCATTATTCTTGTTTTTTCTCTGATGGCACTTAGGTTCTCATGAGCCTTTCGGCCAATTGTCTTTTTTTCCCCGCTAACATTACTGGCACCAATGGGTTATCCCAACAACAACAACTTGTATTTATATAACATCTTTAATGTAGTAAAACATCCCAAAATACAAAAATGTTGACACATAAGAACATAAGAATTAGGAACAGGAGTGGGCCATCTAGCCCCTCGAGCTTGCTCTGCCATTCAACAAGATCATGGCTGATCTGGCCGTGGACTCAGCTCCACTTACCCGCCTGCCACATAAGGAGAAATTAGGGCAGATGACCAAAAGCTTGGTCAAAGAGGTAGATTTTAAGGAGCGTCTTAAAGGGGGAAACAGGCGGAGAGGTTTAGGCAGGGAATTCCAGAGCTTTAGGGCTTAGGCATCAGAAGGCACGGCCACCAATGGTTGAGCGATTATAATCAGGGATGCTCAAGAGGGCAGAATTAGAGGTGCGCAGATATCTCGGGGGTGGGATGGGGGGGGTGGAGGAGATTACAGAGATAAGGAGGGGCGAGGCCATGGAGGAGTTTGAAATCGACGAATTCCCATCTGCGACATTTGGAAGAAGAAGAGCGACAGAGGGATCAAGACGTCAAGCTGTATAAGAGGTGCTCTGTGCCCACCCATTAGTGCAAGATCATTTGCACCTAAAAGCAGAGGTGAACATACCTCGCTTTGCCAGATGATTGGTGCATGCAGAGGTTCCTATTCCCAAAGGAAGCTGAGATAGCAGACCCGAGGGAACCACTAAGAAGTGAATGTCTGACGAATTATAAAGCTGGATACTTCCCAATCACAGTATGTCGTACTTTCAGTGGTATTGAATGAAAGACAACATGCCAGGGCAATCAAAAGCCAGCAAGGTGCTAGCAATCAAATCTGCAGGCACAGGCACACCAACCTTGCAATGACTGGAGCTCTAGCTTTCCAGGATCAAGCTTATCACAAAGCACTGATAATTTAGCCAACATCCTGAAAGTTCACAAGAACTAGATGTAACAATTGTAGTTCACAGGAGTGCTGTGCTAAATTGCTTTTTGTTAATGTTTAAATCACACAAAGAGTGGGCTGCTGTCACAGGCTTTCTCATTCTGCTAAAAAACACAAAAGATGAACAATATGGAGGATTCTGATGCAATATGGAGGATTCAGAAACAAGAGGAAATGAGGACAAATGTGCCAATAAATTGCCTTTTCGTAGAAAACCTGCACTCCTTTCAAAATAATACCCCTTCGGGACATGTTGGGCAATAAAAAGTTACATCATTGATAAATTTATTACTCAGCCACATGGATTTAATAATATTTAATATTAAATATTAAAATTCAATCAAAATAAGCATCTCAAAGATATATTGAATCTCTTAAGGCAGTATCTTCAGTTTATACACATATATTAAAGAAACTTCTGTTGCTCTTGTTAAAATGTCCAATTTTAAAGCTTTTAAAAAATTCAGTTCTTAGCTAGCCATACAGACCAGGAAATCCTAGGTTTAGTCCATTGCCTGAGTTATCTCCATGCACTGCCCTAGCCTGGTTCAGTGCCTGCCCGTTACAACAAAATCAGCACGTCTCCTGCAATGGTTTCCTCTTCCACCACCCCACACTTCCCACACATTCACCTCATGTATGACCCAAGGCTCTATCCTCGACCCCCTTTTCCTTATCTACATGCTGCCCCTTTGCATGTGATCAGCTTTTACATATATGCTGATAACATTGCATTTACCTCTGTCTCCTCCATTGATGCCTCAACCACCTCAATACTGTCCAACTGCTTAGTCAGAATCAAGTTTCGAGTGAGCAAGAATTTCCTTCAACTCAACACCTGAACGACCAAAGCCATCCTGTTTGGCTCCCACCAATAAGTCTCAGCCCCTGACTTTGTCCCTTTCCATGTCTGTCAGGCTGAGCCAGACAGAAAGTGTGTGTCTTGGTGTCCTGTTTAACTCTGACTTGAGCCAGATCATAGCCACCACCAAGGCAGCTTATTTTCACATCCACAACACTGCCAGACTTTGTTCCTACCTTGCCTCACTGCTGCTGCTGAAACCTTTATGCATGTCTTTGTCACCATTGTCAATTAGTCCACCAGCCTCCTTACCAACCTATAGAGTCCCACTCTTTATAAATTGCAATTCCTCCAAAATTCAGCCACCTGAATCCTATCCCACACGGTCTTATCTTCCTCTATTATCTATGTCCTCTGTAGCTTTCATTGGTTTACCACTCATGGGATTGGGGGTACTATATTGGCATGGATTGAAGATTGGTTAATGGACAGAAAACAGAGAGTAGGAATAAATGGACTTTTTTTGGGTTGGCAGGCTGTAACTAGCGGGGTACCGCAAGGATCAGTGCTTGGGCCTCAGCTATTTACAATCTATAAATGATTTAGATAAAGGGACTGAATGTAATGTATCCAAGTTTGCAGATGATACAAAGTTAGGTGGGAAAGTAAGCTGCGAGGAGGACGCAAAGAGGCTGCAGAGAGGTATAGACAGATTGACTGAGTGGGCAAGAACATGGCAAATGGAATACCATGTGAGGAAGTGTGAAGTTATCCACTTTATAGGAAAAACAAAAAAGCAACATATTTTTTGAATGGCGAGAGACAAGGAAATGTTTACATTCAGAGGGACTTGTACATGAATCAAATAAAGATAACATGCAGGGACAGCAAGCAATTAGGAAATCAAATGGTATGTCTCCCATTAAAGCCCCCTCCCGCATATATTCCCTGGAGTTTAGAAGAATGAGAGGTGATCTAATTGAAACATAAAGGGCTGGATTTTCGAGAGGTTTGCGACTGGGTTTTTGCCGCGTTTTGATCCTCCACGGTGAAAACCCGGTCGCAAAGCCCGGGCGGGATCCTCGGCTCCTTGTTTGCGGCGGTGATGGGAAGTACCGCCGGGGAGAGCTGCGCCGGACATGTAGCGACGCGGATTGCATTACCGTCCGAGTTTCGGCTCTCTCCCGACCCGCACACTGCGCCCAGAACAGCGACAGATAAAACCTGTCGGTGCAGTCCTGTCACCAGCGGTAAGTTAGAAAATCTGCAAAAAAGGTCAATTAAAGCTTTTATTTTTAAATTTTTTTGCAGCGATTTATTAGCTAAGGCTGTTGATGTTGTTTGAATTTTTTTTCCCCGCTCCCAAGGCCTCTCTTGCAACGCAAATGACCCCGCACTAAAGTTGCCGAAACTCACGTTTTGCGCTGTGAATAATTATGCAACGTCTCCCTTTGTGATGAACCCAAAGGCTGAAAGTTCAGCCTAAAATCGGTAATGCAGCGAAAACGGTAATTTTCACGTATCGCTACCGTTTTTGCCCCAAAATCTGAAAATACAGCCCTATTCTTAAGGGTCTTGACAGGGTTAATGCTGAGAAGATGTTTCCCCTGGCTGGGGAATCTAGAACACGGGGTCACAGTCTCAAAATAAAGGGTCGGCCATTTAGGACCGAGATGAGGAAAAATCTCTTCACTCAAAGGTTTGTGAATCTTTGGAATTCTCTACCCCAGAGAACTATGGATGCTCAGTCATTGAGTATTATTCAAGATAGAGGTCAATAATTTTTTGGGAACAAAGGGAATTAAGGGATATGGGGATAGTGTGGGAAGGTGGAGTTGAGGTAGAAGATCAGCCATGATCTTGAGGCTCGAAAGTTCAAATGGCCTGCTCCAGCTCTTGTTTCTTATGTTCTTGTGTTCATCCCCCAATGCATCAATTTCAAAATCTTTGTCCTCATCTACAAATTGCTGCACAATCCTATAATTCCCATCTTCTGCAACCTTCTCTAGCCCTATGTTCCAGCACACACCCAACGCTCTTGCAGAAGCTGCCTCCATGTCCCTCTGGCCCCCTTTACAATCCTCCTCCCACCAACCCACCTTTGGCAGCAGAGTCTTCAGCTATCACAAGCCCATCCTTTGGAATGCTTTCCCTTAACCCCATGCTGTGTTAATTTTCTCCCTACCTTCAAAATACTCCTCAAAACCTACCTTGCTAATCATAACTTGTTCAATGTTCGGTTATTTTTGCCATTGTGAAGCACTTTAGTATTTTTTATTACATTATTAATGCAAGTTTTGGTCATTGAGTTAGCTGTTCTTGATTAGGAAGGCAGTAGGTGCTTTACAATTCACTTTAGTGCTCCTGATTGCTATCCAGTGACCCCTGCTGGAAGAGCATGTGAGTGAGGACAGCTATACTTCAATAACCTGCCATCACTCACTATCAGGGTTCATGTAGAGATAATAGCCACTTGGATGTGGTATTTGGATGTGACTGGTGCCTGTGGAACTGTACCCCAGCAAAAAGCCAATGCCTGAAGGAAAGGAGAGGACAAAATTAGTGAGAACATTTTAAGAACAGATCTGGTAGATTTTTATAAAATGCTTGCTGACAAATTGTGACAGCTACAGAATTTTAGGACCAATAATGCAATGTTATGTGCTGATAGCACACACATTATTGGGTGCTGAGGGTGGGGGGTGGGGCTCTGCTGCAGAGGGCCCTGGGGTAGTCACACTCACCATGAAGATGTGCAGCTTGGTTAGGCAGACATGCAGCAGTTCACAGCTGTGGGTGGTGGACATCTCCAGAGATGTCCTCAAACTTTACAGGCTGCATGGCTCACTCCCAAATGATTGCATAAACTGCTGATGCAGAACTACCAAACTACAGTTGTAGGCAGGCCCTGTAAGGTCCAGATTCCTGGGCCTAACAGTTGAAACTGCCCCTGAGCTTGGTCCTCTGATGCTGGACTGAACCATTCTGCTGTGTCAAATTGCTTGAACCTTTTCTTCCATTTAGTAGCAAGAAAACTTTAAGGGGAACCTTCAAGAGCTGCTGGGGACACATAACCTGCCCCATAATTCTTCACTGTGTGCCAGGAGCACTGCAATGTCATGAACTACACTGCCCTTGCCTTATAATGCAATGTCATCTCACAGCACTGCAGACACTTGCAAATATCCCATCCATGTCTATAACTGTGCCTTTTCACCTTATAGGATGTACCTTCCCTACCCATACCCCCATTCTGAATTGCACTCTGCGACACAGGCCCAGAGCAGCCAACTTTTGCTCCTCTTGAGACTGAGTATTGTGCATTGCTCCATCTAGAGGGCCGACTGTGCATTGGCTAAACCTATTGTGTGAGGCCAGGCAAATTTGAAGCTCAGTTTATATCCAACCAACAAATTGAAAACTCCAGCAGAACTATACAGATGCCTATATAGCAGAGAATAGGATCGTGTCACTATTGCTAATCTATACTTCCTGCAAATACTCACACATCTTATTTTTCAAAACTTCACAATTTAGAAATGCAAATATGGTTACTTAGGAAATAACATTGACTTTGTAACTCAGAGCACATGTATACCTGTCCCATTATATGAATTTGTTTGAAAAACGTATTTCCCTTTCACTGTTCTGATATAATAATTAATTAATTCAGTATAACATGTTTAATAAGTGCAACAATGACTTTTAGACCTGAAATTTCTTATATTTTATACAAATTAATGGATGATTTTTGAATCTCATTTGGTAGTGTAAACAACACAATTCAACGTACCTGACTTATTGTGGTAACCAGGCAAGTGACATCAACTGCCCAATTTAAAAATGCAAAAATAATTTAGTTTTAGTTTTATAAACCACACATACACCATGTGCACCAGTGGGGAAGGATTGTTCAGCAGTTCTTGTGGTAGGTGCACGAGAGGGGCACTCAGATTTTGCTAACTCTTTCCTGCTGGTAAAATTGGCCTAAATTATAAGATCTATCACCAAGAGGACAAATTACTTTGAGAAGAAGCTGTGTATTATAATGAAGCATTGGTTTGTGTGAGTATTTGACCATATCAATCCACTCCTTAAAATAACTAATCTGCATCATTACTGTAGTGTGGTGTTTATCCATGTTCAGTTCACCAACAGTAATCAAACCGAGAACCATGTGAATAGCTAGTAATTTAGACTGCAGTTATACTGTCAGCACTGCTCTGAGAATGGTATCTGCTGGCTGTGAAGTGCAAACCTTTTTATACTGTAGACATATCTGAGTCTGACTAGCATCAAGGTAGTGAGCGCGCAGAGGTGCGTGTGTGCGAGCATGTGTGACAGCACACTTCAATATATGCTCTGTTTCCTGATTTTACGACAGTATGGGTGGGACAGTTTGCTTTCACCAAACACAAAAAGAATATGAATATACAAATGGACTACTTTAAAATGCACAGATCTAGTCAGTGTAAAGTTGCCAGTGCAATTTCCAATAGCCAGTGCAAATTTGAAGCAGTGTGAAGATGGCCTTTTAGAGCGTGCTTATAGCACTTGGCTTTATTGCAACCGAGTGTCAGATGAGGAACAAGTGATATTCGTGTGTAACCAGATTGTGTTCACACAAAAGTGCAGTATGACGTCGCCCTTAGACACGAAAGGCCTAATTTTGTGAACCTTGTAAAACTGGACTGTGCACCAGTGGTGCAGACGCATTTGTGTCAGTAGTGCAGGGAATGGGCCAGTCCAACTTTTCTGACAGAAGTCTCTCCCCCTAATTTGAACAGACATGTACTATTCTGTGATTCTATGTGAAAATCATATCCAGAAAGCTTGGCCTTCAGCACACGACTGGGAAACACAAAATTCACCAAGGCACCAGCTATCAAAGCACTAAACCAGTATACATGTACAAAAGTTTATTAATACAGTTTAGAGTGCTCAGTGGCGAGTTTGAATGCTTCTTTATCCATGTGTGCCCGTTGCTGTCCTGCAGGAGAGTCACACAGAAATTCACACTGTGACAAATTCTTTCCAACCTAGTTCAAAACAACTTTCACAGTCAGCAGATCACAGCCATTCCCATGGGAACAAGTAAATGGAATTAGTTGGAGAACAATTTCATAAATACAGATTATAGCCATATTGATTTATTTAACGAAATGTAATGTTTGTCAGAATTTAAATTAATGAGGTGCTCGATGCCTCTGTTTATTAATGGGGGAGACTATAACCTTGTAAATATAGTCAATGTATAGAACCTACCTCGTGAAAGGGTTCCAATTAACCCTTTATTAAAACAAAAGGGACAGTCTCCCCACACCCCCTGCTTGCCCTCAGGGGAAAATAGAGTTTAATAATCTAAAAGCAAAATCTGGAACAACAGTTAAATGAAATAACAATTGAAAAATATTAAATGATTTTTTTGTTAAATCACTTTTGTTTACTTTTGTCTTCAGATTATATTTGTAATCACATTTGCAAATGTAAGAACTGACACTTCAGGCTTCGGGAAGGGAGACTGGGCTCCACATAGATTGAATTTAGTAATATGTCTGAAGAGTTAATAGCTTTCTGTCAGTGACTTTCTTGTCCACAGCTTGGAAATTGCACAAATTCCGATCAAAATATTTCACAGTTATAAACCCATTCAAACAACTTTAATAAATGAATCACAAATTGATTTCCAAAGTAACGGTTTTAATTAATGAATAGCCCAAGGAGCTTCATGGACAATGTATTTATATTTGATTTAAATTGCCCAACACATTTTCAGAATCTAAACTTGTTTAAATATTGTGGTCCATGTGAAATCTGTCAGAACATCTGTTTTTGGAGCTTGAAGGTTTGCTGTAGCATTGTGGGTTTGTTTTGAGACAAAATGCTGTCAGTTATATTGAACTGCACAGTAGGAAAATTTATAACGAGCATTGCATAATTGAGCAGTCATTTGTGCAAGACTCAATAATTTGTAAACATCCATTAAATAGCACTTTAAAGAAACATTGCACTTGCAAGTTAAAAACTGTCCTTTCAGTTGATGATTGGTCATCTGTGTGAACTGATGGCTGCATATGATATTCAGACATAGGATTTTTCACAAGATATTTCACCAATGTATTGTTAGAAATAAATGTTCAATATGCTGTAAATCATCCCATCATCATCACAGGCAGTCCCTCGAAATCGAAGAAGACTTGCTTCTACTCTAAAAGTGAGTTCTCAGGTGACTCTACAGTCCAATACAGGAATTACAGTCTCTCTCACAGGTGGGACAGACAGTGGATGAAGGGAGGGGTGGGTGGGGAGCCTGGTTTGCCACACACTCCTTCCGCTGCCTGCGCTTGTTTTCTGCATACTCTCGGCGACGAGACTCGAGGTGCTCAGCGCCCTCCCGGATGCTCTTCCTCCACTGAGGGCGGTCTTGGGCCAGGGATTCTTGGGTGTCGGTGGGGCTGTTGCACTTTATCAAGGAGGCTTTGAAGGTGTCCTTGAAACGTTTCCTCTGTCCACCTGGTGCTCGCTTGTCATGTAGGAGTTCCGAGTAGAGCGCTTGCTTTGGGAGTTTTGCGTCGGGCATGCGGACAATGTGGCCCGCCCAACGGAGCTGGCTAAGTGTGGTCAGTGCTTCGATGCTGGGGATGTTGGCCTGATCAAGAACACTGACGTGACAGCTATCCTATGGTAATTGGTATATAAAAAAAGTAATATTTGTATTGTAATGTTAGAGTAGTTTCATTGGGGCAAACTTTGCAATAGGAATAATGATGAGGCTAACAGTGCTCACCGTTATAACAGGGTCAATCGGAGAGCAACTTCTGGTGTCCACGCATCCGCAGTTAAACGCTCAAATCCGGAAGTTGCTGTCAGAGATACCCCACTTCTCCACAGGAGAGGAGTGGGGTATCTCTGTTGCAGTCATCGCCGATAGACTCAGCACTGAAATGACTGCAATGGCATGAACTAGGGGTACTTGACCCCTAGTTCTACACTAAAACCAGCTGAAAAGATAAGGCTGGTGCATTCAGGAATAAGTGCATTTTTAAACAGCGTGTTAAGTGATAACTACTGCTGAACAATCCCTTTGGCCTTGAAAATGAATTTTACAAGTGTGGAGTCTCATTCCCTCAGAAGAAAATTAGTGTTGGAGATTTTAAAAATAAATTAACATTAACTTTTCTTTGTTTTTCTCTCTCCCTTAATCCCATCTGTATTTCCCCATCTTTATTTCACTTTCTGTACATCATTTAAATCTAATTTATATTTCTTGCTTTATACTTCTGGGTTTAGATTCTGCAGGGCTGAAATTCAGGGATGCCAGAAAGCTGGTGCTCCTATGATTTCTTGCCTGATTTTACCACAGGGAGTGTGGAGGTGGCCATCCGATCCATTTTCAGGTCTTTGAAGATATTTTTTACGTTGGACCGGAAGTCAGTCATAAAGGGGGCAGAAGTGCGGCAGTAAGTCAGGCTGAGGGGCAGAAGTTCAGGCGGGATCGAATCTCCGCCGCTGTCACTCAGCGGCAGAACGGTGGTGATGTCACTGCGCGTGTGCGTCACCACGTCTCGCCTCTCCGTTAAAGGGGAGAGAATCGGGAATTTTTTAACTTCGGCCATTGGGCTACCAGGGAGGGTTTCGGCCGGGCCAGTGGCTTGGCACCCAAGAGGGGTTGCCAGGCTGCCTGTTGGCGGCCCAGCCGAACCCGAGGGCACAATAGTCCAACAAACATGGAAGTCGACCGGTAAAAAAAATGATATGGTGGCCGCAGCATTTGGCCCTCCCCTGTAATGTCCGCCGCAACGTCAGGGCTGAGAGAGAGGAGACCAGGTGCACCGACAGAAAAAGCTATCGGGAGCACCGTCCAACGACTCGTGGATTTTTTTAGTTGAATTTCGGTCGGAATAAAATGGAGGTGAGCGATAGTGGCGGTGCACGCTTTTATGACGTGCTTGTGGCAGTCGGCAGCAGCGGGACGGAAGTGGGGACAGGCCAAAAAATCCCTGACCTGAATTTGGGTCGGGGCGGCCAGTTGACCGCAAACGGGCGGCCACGGGATTCCACCACATGGCCGCTGCAGACGGACCGTAATGGGTCTTACTGACCTTGAATTTCGGCCTCTGCATGTCTCAGTGAGGATTCTTCAATCTGATTGGTTGAGGAGCCTCACTATTTCTTACCTGTTCACAGAAGCCACGGATCCCCTGTAGAAGGTGCCACACTGAAACAGATGCCCTATGACAGTAAGACTGTGCTCAAAATCCTGCAAAAGTTCTGTGGGCAGCTGTCGGTGAGGTGAACGGCGAGCGCTATTCCTTTTCCGCTGACTGCAAAATCTGGGCCAATAGGACTTCAGAAAAATTAAATGACGAAAGAATTTACCAGGTTTTCTTTTTGTCCTGCTTCTCTTCCCATTTTTTTCAAGGATTTAAAAAATTAAATACAGTTTTGACCCCTTTGCCCTGTACTACTAAAAATCCATTGACACTGAAGATTTGCACCTTTTTGCTCCTTTATTCTCTGCTTTAATTATTTTTCCATCAGTTCTGTGTCTTTAATTATTCCTACTTAAGTCTTTTATTTACATCAGTTATTTTCTCTGGTAACAGTCTTTCCTCACACAGTTCTCTTTACTTTCTGTTGGAATAACATTTGTGACTTTCTTTAGTTCTTCTTAGTGTCTATTTTTGCTCTACGTCCCAACTGAACACATTAGTTCTAAAGGAGGAACGAAAAGACTTGTATTTATATAGCGCCTTTCATGATTACCCGGATGTCTCAAAGCGCTTTACAGCCAATGAAGTACTTTTGAAGTGTAATTTACTTTGTACATTTTTCCCCTGCATTTAGTTGTCGTCGTCTTTCGTATAGTAGTAGCAAAGCAAATCAAATGTTAATATCTAAGTTGGATATTCAGGCCAAAGCTTCCAGTGTAACAGCATGGATATCTTGTAGGCTGCCTGCGAATTTCCTCTGAGGGCAGTGCTCAAGGATCTGATTAGGAGCTCTACAGTCGCCTGATGGGGATACTTTAATCTTCCATCTAAGGAGAAGATGGCAGCATCTACCATGACCAGTTCTGAGGTGGTTGATGGTTGTCCACTGTTTGCGAGGAAAGTTTGATCCTTCAGGTTGTACTGTGGGGTTCTCTATAAGGAATCCATTCCATATATCACAGTTCTTCCAAGCATTTCATCATTAGTCATCAAGGCTGAGGGGAGATCGCTGAAGGGCTTCGGCGACGGTCCAAAATGGCCTTTTAGATTTGAGATAGGTTGGTAGTAGTTTGTTCAAGTTGACCTGGATCGTCATGTAGCATTTGTATTCTCTGGAGACTGCATATTCGTGGCGTAGGTATGGTGGTATGATGTTTGCAGGCAAGAGCAGCCAAGGTGTTGTTGTCGATAAAAGCGTACAGGTGATAATTTTCATAGTAGAATTCAGCTGGGCATCAACAGATTTTACATGCAAACTTGATAGCCATGCCAAAGAGCAGTACTCCGCTGTAGAGTACACCAGGGCGAGTGCTGCCTTACGGAGGGTTTGAGCGTCTGCTCCCCATGTGGATCCGGCGAATTTCTGGATCAAGTTGACCCCACGCTTTAGTTTCTTCCCAAGGTTCTGGAGATGATGTCAATATTATAAGGTGTGATCAACTGTGACTCGTAAATAGGAGTTTTCTTTGGCGTGTTTTACCTCTGCGCCGCAAAAGGAGACTTTTAAAGCTTGGTTTGCTTAATGAGTGTTGAGGTGGAATGCCAAGGTGACGGTCTTTTGTGGTTTTGGCCGAAGTCGCCATCAGCGGAAGTAAGCCTCCATTCTCTAAACCACTGGTTGGGGTCTCCTTGGTGCTGGACAGATTCATGTTTTCCGTGGCCAAGGCAATGTCATTAGTGTATACGAATTTGCAGGACTCTGTTTCGGGCAGGTCACTGTGTAAACGTTGAATAATATGGGTGTCAGGACAGGACCCTGTGGGTTTCCCATTCTGCTTTTTTGAAGTTCCATCATGGTTTCGATGCCTGCTCTGCCTTTTAATAAGATCATAGATGATCTGATCTAGGGCTCAGCTGCACTTCTCTGCTCACTCCCCACAACCCTTCACGCCGTTATCGCACAAAAATCTGTCTATCTCCACCCTAAATATATTCAGTGACCCAGCCGCCACAGCTCTCTGGGGCAGAGAATTCCAAAGATTTACGATCCTCTGAGAGAACTTCCTCCTCATCTCAGTTCTAAATGGGCGACCCCTTATTCTGAAACTATGCCCCCTAGTTTCAGATTCACCCACAAGGGGAAACATCCTCTCTGCATCTACCTTGTCGAGCCCCTTCAGTATCTTATATGTTTCAATAAGACCACCTCTCCTTCTTCTAAACTCCAGTGAGTATAGGCTCAACTTGCTCAATCTTTCTTTATGTCAACCCCTTCATCTCAGGAATCAACCTCATTAACCTTCTTTGAACTGCCGCCAATGCAAGTTTATCCCTCCTTAAATAAAGAGACTAAAACTATATGCAGTACTGTAGGTGTGGCCTCGCCAACACCCTGTACAGTTGTAGCAGGACTTCCCTACTTTTATATTCCATCCCCTTTGCAATAAAGGTCAACATTACAAGTGCTTTCCTGATTACTTGCTGTACCTGCATACTAACTTTTTGTGTTTTATGCACAAGGACCACCAGGTCCCTCTGTACTGCAGCATTTTGTAATTTCTCTCCAGTTAAATAATAAAATTTTTTATTTTTCCTGCCAAAGTGGATAACCTCAAACTTTCACATTATACTCCATCTGCCAAATGTTTGCCCACTTACTTAACCTGTCTATATCCCTTTGCAGATTTTTTGTGTCCTCCTCACAACCTGCTTTCCCAACCATCTTTGTATCATCAGCAAACTTGGCTACATTACACTCAGTCCCTTCATCCAAGTCATTAATATAGATTGTAAATAGTTGAGGTCCCTGCGGCATCCCACTAGTTACCGTTTGCCAACCGGAAAATGAACCATTTATACCAACTCCCTGTTTTCTGTTTTTAGCCAATCCGCTATCCATGCTAATATATTACCCCAACCCCGTGAGCTTTTATCTTGTGCACTAACCTTTTATGTGGCGTCTTATCGAATGCCTTCTGGAATCCAAATACACCACATCCCACTGGAGATTGTTAGCTCTCCTACGAGTATTGCTGTAGTAAAAACTCCGGCAATGCTGGTATGCTAGAATTCAGTGCAGCCTTCACTTCCTTCTTTGATAAGCACGCCAGGCTATGGTGGTTGAAAGCGATTAGGTCACCTGTGATACATTCTCTTGTGTCGAACTGGTGGATGTGTTCAATGTGTGTTTCTTCAAGTACCAGGACATTGACGCTGTGCTTCTTCAGTAACCTTTCGAGGTATTTGCATTTTGAATGAGAGATCCCTTCAATGTTAAGTTGGCATATTCGGATGGCTGGGCCTATATGTAGTTTTCTTTAGTCCGGAAGAGGGCTGTTCTATTTGCTTGGTTTGCTACTGTCACCGGGAGGTCGATTTAGCAACAAGTTCAGTGTCCTTAGAGATTACATTAGTTGTGATTTAAGATGGGGGGGGAGGAACTTCCATCCTAGGGTTTTAAGAGAAGTAGCGGCAGGGATTGTAGATGCTTTGGTTGTAATTTATCAAAATTCCCTGGATTCTGGGGGGGTCCCAGCATATTAGAAAACTGCAGATGTAACACCCCTATTTAAAAAAGGAGGCAGACAAAAAGCAGGAAACTATAGACCAGTTAGCCTAACATCTGTGGTTGGGAAAATGTTGGAGTCCATTGTTAAAGAAGCAGTAACAGGAAATTTGGAAAAGCAAAATTTGGTCAAGCAAATTCAGCATGGATTTATGAAGGGGAAGTCATGTTTGACAAATTTGCTGGAATTCTTTGAGGATATAACGAACAGGGTGGATAAAGGGGAACCAGTGGATGTGGTGTATTTGGACTTCCAGAAGGCATTTGACACGGTACCACACAAAAGGTTACTGCACAAGATAAAAGTTCACAGGATTGGGGGTAATATATTAGCATGGATAGAAGATTGGCTGACAAACAGAAAACAGAGAGTCGGGATAAATGGTTCATTCTCTGGTTGGCATTCAGTAACAAGTGGGGTGCCGCAGGGATCAGTGTTAGAACCCCAACTATTTACAATCCATATTAATGACTTGGAAGAGGGGACTGAGTGTAATGTAGCCAAATTTGCTGACAATACAAAGATGGGAGGAAGGGTAATGTGTGAGGAGGACATAAAGAGGCTGCAGGAGAACATAGACAGGCTAAGTGAGTGGGCAAAAATTTGGCAGATGGAGTATAATATTGGAAAATGTGAAGACATGCACTTTGGCAGAAAAAAATCAAAGAGCAAGTTATTATTTAAATGGAGAAAGATTGCAAAGTGCTGCAGTACAGCGGGACCTAGGGATATTTGTGCATGAAACACAAAAGGATAGTACGCGGGTACAGCAAGTGATCAGGAAGGCCAATGGAATCTTGGCCTTTATTGCAAAGGCGATGGAGTATAAAAGCAGGGAAGTCTTGTTTCAGCTATACAGGGTATTGGTGAGGCCACACCTGGAATACTGCGTGCAGTTTTGGTTTCCATATTTACGAAAGGATGTACTTGCATTGGAGGCAGTTCAGAGAAGGTTCACTTGGTTGATCCCGGGGATGAGTGGTTTGACTTATGAGGAAAGGTTGAGTCGGTTGGGCCTCTACTCATTGGAATTCAGAAGAATGAGAGGTGATCTTATAGAAACGTATAAGATTATGAGGGGGCTTGACAAGGTGGATGCAGAGAGGATGTTTCCACTGATAGGAGAGACTAGAACTAGAGGGCATGATCTTAGGTTAAGGGATTGCCCATTTAGAACTGAGACGAGGAAAAATGTCTTCTCTGAGGGTTGTGAATCTGTGGAATTCGCTGCCTCAGAGAGCTGTGGGAGCTGGGACATTAAATAAATTTAAGATAGAAATAGACAGTTTCTTAAACGATAAGTGGTTATGGGGAATGGGCAGGGAAGTGGAGCTGAGTCCATGATCAGATCAGCCATGATCTTACTGAATGGCGGAGCAGGCTCGAGGGGCCTTACGGCCTACTCCTGCTCCTATTTCTTATGTTCTTATGTTCTTATCACGTGACTGGGTAGGCCGCGAGAAGGCTGTCTTCATCCACCCCATTTAGTTGTGAGGAGAGACTTGCAGATTTCACTTCCTTACAGTGCAGAAAAAATGACTTGAGGATCAAGATATCGGTCTTTAAAATATCAAGAGACATGTGGAGGAAGAAATGCGCCTGCTTTTTGAGTGAAATATTACAATTGGGGAGATCAATTTGGGGTCATGATCGGTTTTCCCCAGAAGGCTGTCGAATTCAAAGCCGGCAATCCCTAAGTGTGCAAGGCACCTCCTGAAATAGGTATTCAGCCCCTGAATATGTAAATCATGAATAGAAATTAATGGGACTGAAAGCCAATCAATCCCCTGGACCCGATGGCTTACATCCTAGGCTTTTGAAAGAGATGGCTATAGAGATAGTGGATGCATTGGTTGTCATCTTCCAAAATTCCATAGATTCTAGAATGGTTCCCGAGGGTTAGAAGGTAGCAAATGTAACACCGCTATTTAAGAAAGGAGGGAGAGAGAAAACGGGGAACTACAGACCAATTAGCCTGACATCGGTAGTAAGGAAAATGCTAGAATCTGTTATTAAGGACGTGGTAACAGGTCACTTAGAAAATAATAATACGATTGGGTAGAGTCAACATGGATTTATGAAAGAGAAATCATACTTTACAAATCTGTTCAGAGTTTTTCGAGGTTGTAACTAGCAGAAGGTATTCAATAAAGTGCCACACCGGTTATTAAACAAAATTAGGGCTCATGGGATTGGGTGTAATATACTAGCATGCTTTGAGGATTGGTTTATGGACAGAAAACAGAATGTAGGAATAAATGGGTCATTTTCGGGTTGGCAGGCTGTAACTAGTAGGATACCACAAGGATTGGTGCTTGGGCCTCAGCTATTCACAATCTATTTCAATGATTTGGATGAGGGGACCAAATGTAATATTTTCAGGTTTGCTGATTGGGAAATGTTAGTGTTCAGAGGGACCTGGGTGTCCTTGTACATGAATCACTGAAAGTTAACATGCAGGTACAGCAAGCAATTAAGAAAGCAAATGGTATGTTGCCCTTTATTACAAGAGGATTTGAGTACAAGAGTAAAGATGTCTTACTGCAATTATAGAGAGATGTGTCTTACTGCAATTATAGGGAGAGAGAAAACAGGGAATTATAGACCGGTTAACCTAATATCGGTAGTGGAGAAAATATTGGAATCAATTATTAAAGACATAATAGCAGCGCATTTGGAAAGTAGTGACAGGATCGGTCCAAGTCAGTATGGATTTATGAAAGGGAAATCATGCTCGACAAATCTTCTAGAATTTTTTGAGGATGTAACTAGTAGAGTGGACAAGGGAGAACCAGTGGATGTGGTGTATTTGGACTTTCAAAAGGCTTTTGACAAGGTCCCATACAAGAAATTAGTGTGCAAAATTAAAGCACATGGTATTGGGGTAATGTATTGACGTGGATAGAGAACTGGTTCGCAGACAGGAAGCAAAGAGTAGGAATAAATGGAATGGCTGGCAGTGACTATATACATTAATGATTTGGAGGAAGGAATTGAATATAATATCTCCAAGTTTGCAGATGACACTAAGCTGGGTGGCAGTGTGAGCTGTGATGAGGATGCTAAGAGGCTGCAGGGTGACGTGGACAGGTTAGGGGAGTGGGCAAATGCATGGCAGATGCAGTATAATGTAGATAAATGTGAGGTTATCCACTTTGGTGGCAAAAACAGGGAGGCAGAATATTATCTGAATGGTGACAGATTAGGAAAAGGGGAGGTGCAATGAGACCTGGATGTCATGGTACATTAGTCATTGAAAGTTGGCATGCAGGTACAGAAGGCAAATGGCCTGTTGGCCTTCATAGCGAGAGGATTTAAGTATAGGAGCAGGTAGGTCTTACTGCAGTTGTACAGGGCCTTGTTGAGGCCACACCTTGAATATTGTGCAGTTTTGGTCTCCTAATCTGAGGAAGAACATTCTTGCTATTGAGGAAGTGCAGCGAAGGTTCACCAGACTGATTACCGGGATGGCAGGACTGGCACATGATGAAAGACTGGATCGACTAGGCTTATATTCACTGGAATTTAGAAGAATGAGAGGGGATCTCATAGAAACATATAAAATTCTGACGGAATTGGACAGGTTAGATGCAGGAAGAATATTCCCGATGTTGGGGAAGTCCAGAAGTAGGGGTCACAGTCTAAGGATAAGGGGTAAGCCATTTAGGACCGAGATGAGGAGAAACTTCTTCACTCAGAGAATTGTGAACCTGTGGAATTCTCTGCCACAGAAAGTTGTTGAGGCCAATTCGTTAGATATATTCAAAAGGGAGTTAGATGTGGTCCTTATGGCTAAAGGGATCAAGGGGTATGTCGAGAAAGCAGGAGTGAGGTACTGAAGTTGCATGATAGCCATGATCATATTGAATGGTGGTGCAGGCTCGATGGGCCAAATGGCCTACTCCTGCACCTATTTTCTATGTTTCTTAGGGCCCTGGTGAGACCACACCTGGAGTATTGTGTACAGTTCTGGTCTCCTTACCTAAGGAAGGATATACTTGCCATAGAGGGAGTGCAACAAAGGTTCACCAGATTGATTCCTGGGATGGGGAAATTGTCCTATGAGGAGCGATTGAGTCGACTAGGCCTATATTCTCTAGAGTTTAGAAGAATGAGAGATGATCTCATTGAAACTTACAAAATTCTTACAGGGCTTGATAGGGTAGATGCAGGGAGGATGTTTCCCCTGGCTGTGGAATCTAGGACTTCCAGGGGTGCTAAAGCCCAATTTAGCAGAAGTTAGCAATCATTTGCACATGGCGCTAACTTTTCAAACTTTTGAAAGGTAACACCCCCAAATGGGCCACTACCAAATTTCACCTCCTTTATCTTTATTCCAAATTCCCGTACCAGTTAGCCTGCTTATTCACCATAGTTAAAATATACCACAATCCAAATATGATTGAAGTACTTGGGGGGAAAAAAACTTGAAATTCTTGATATGGCACCTTATTAAATCTACATTTTAAAGTAATTCACACAGTGAATTATTTTTGGTGTGCCACAACTCGCTATACAAATGCAGCAGCTATTCTGCACCAATAATGTCCCACAAACAGCAATGATATCAGTGACCAATTAATGTGTTTTAATTATGGTGTTGGACAATGGAATAATTTTGGTCACGACAACAACAACAACTTGTATTTATATTGGGGCACAATTATTTGTACTGCCAAAATGGCTGCCTTGTCTCTGATTTACTCTTCAATTTCACTGCACCTATTGCTGATTGGTCCCCTTTGGAGGATAAGCCACACCCTGAATTTTCTGTGGAGTGTGCAATTGGAACCGCCCAGCCCAAGTTCTGACTGACTTCGCAAATTGTAACCTGATCCATTTTGACTTCAGAAGACGCAGAGGATAGCTCTCCCCAAAAGCCACCAAGTGCCAGCCGAAGTCCCTTACCCCAGCGCAAGTGCATTACCTTAACCCCCGCCATAGATAGAGCATTGTGTGTGGATTGTTAACTGGTTTATTGGGTATGATTTGAATGGTGACAGTTTTGTGATTTCTGGATTGGAAGAACCTCTCTACCCTTCGATCCCCCCCCTCCCCGTCTCTCTCTCTCTTCGCCCCCCACCCCGTCCCCCTCTCTACCCCTCTCCCATCTCTTTCTCTCTCTCTTTCTCCCCCCCAGCCCCCAAGCTCTATCTCTGTTCCTTCCACCCTCCCCCCCTCCCCCACCCCCAAGCTCTCTCTTTCCCCCCCCCCTCCCCGGCTCGCTCTTTCTCTCTCTTCTCCATCCCCCCACCCCCAAACTCTCTCTCTCTCCCCCAGGCTCTCTATTTATGCCCCACCTCCCCCCCAAGCTCTCCCTCACCTCCCCCCAGCCCTCTCTCTTTCCATCCCTCCCCCCCCCCAAGCGCTCATTCCCCTTCCCAGACTCTCTCTCACCCACCCCAAGCTCTCTCTCTCTCTTTCTCTCCCAGCTTCACCCACCCCCCAGCCTCTCTCTCCAACCAGCCTCTCTGCCTCTCTCTCTCTCTCCCCACCCAGCCTCTCTCTCTCTCTCTCTCTCTCTCTCTCTTTCTCTGCCCAGCCTCTCTCTCTCTCCCCGCCCAGCCTCTATCTCTCTCTCCGCCCAGCCTCTACCTCTCTCTCCGCCCAGCCTCTCTCTCTCTCCCCACCCAGCTTCTCTCTCTCTCTCACCCTGCCCAGCCTCTCTCTCTCTCTCTCTCACCCTGCCCAGCCTCTCTCTCTCTCTCCCCACCCAGCCTCTCTCCCTCTCTCTCCCCGCCCACCCTCTCTCTCTCCGCCCAGCCTCTCTCTCTCTCTCTCTCTCCCCACCCAGCCTCTCTCTCTCTCTCTCTCTCTCTCCCCGCCAAGTCTCTCTCTCTCTCTCACTCCCCGCCCAGCCTCTCTCTCTCTCTCTCTCTCTCCCTGCCCAGACTCTCTCTCTCTCTCTCTCTCTCCCCGCCAAGTCTCTCTCTCTCTCTCTCTCTCTCTTTCACTCCCCGCCCAGCCTCTCTCTCTCTCTCTCTCTCTCTCTCCCCGCCCAGCCTCTCTCTCTTTCTCTCTCTCTCTCTCCCCGCCCAGTCAGTCTCTCTCTCTCTCTCTCTCTCTCTCTCTCTCTCTCTCTCTCTCTTTCTTTCTCTACCCCGGTCAGCAGAGGCTCGCGGAACGTGGTCGGACTGATTTCAGGATCCCACTTCCGGCTTGTGGGCCCCACTTCTGGTTCCGGTTTCAGGCAGCAGGCATCGGGGCGGAGTCTTGAGGGGACGCAGGCGCAGAAGGACCAAAAAAGGACAGTTCAAATAGTCACATTGTTTATATAGCGCCTTTAACGTAGTGAAACGTCCCAAGGTGCTTCACAGGAGTATTATGAGACAAAGAATTTGACACCGAGCCACATAAGGAGAAATTAGGGCAGGTGACTAAAAGCTTGGTCAAAGAGGTAGCTTTTAAGGAGCGTCTTGAAGGAGAGGTTTAGGCAGGGAATTCCAGAGCTTAGACCCGAGGCAACAGAAGGCACGGCCACCAATGGTTGAGTGATTATAATCAGAGATGCTCAAGAGGGCAGAATTAAAGAAGCGCAGACATCTCAAGGGTTTGTGGGGCTGAAGGAGATTATAGAGATAGGGAGGGGCGAGACCATGGAGGGATTTGAAAATAAGGGTGAGAATTTTGAAATCGAGGCATTGCTTAATCAAAAGCCAATGTAGGGTCAGCGATCACAGGGGTGATGGGTGAGCGGAACTTGGTGCGAGTTAGGACATGGGCAGCCGAGTTTTGGATCACCTCCAGTTTACGTAGGGTAGAATGTGGGAGGCCAGCTAGGTGTGCATTGGAATAGTCAAGTCTAGAGATAACAAAGGCATGGATGAGGGCTTCAGCAGCTGAGCTGAGGCAAGGGCAGATATGGGCAATGTTATGGAGGTGGAAAAAGACAGTCTTAGTTATGCTATGGATATGTGGTTGAAAGCTAATTTCAGGGTCAAATATGACACCAGTCTTGTGAACAGTGTGGTTCAGCCTCAGACAGAAGTTGGGGAGAGGGATGGAGTCAGTGGCTGGGGAACGGAGTTTATGGTGGGGACCGAAAACAATGGCTTCAGTTTTCCCAATATTCAATTGGATAACATTTTTGCTCATCCAGAACTGGATGTCAGACAAGCAGTCTGACAATTTAGAGACTGTGGAGGAGTTGAGAGAAGTGATAATGAGGTAGAGCTGAGTGTCATCAGCGTACATGTGGAAACTGATGCTGTGTTTTCGGATGATGTTGCTAAGGGGCAACATGTAGATGAGAAATAGGAGGGGGCCAAGGATAGATCCTTGGGGGACATCAGAGGTAACGATGCGGGGGTGGGAAGAGAAGCTGTTGCAGGTGATTCTCTGGCAACAATTAGATAGATAAGAATGGAACAAGGCGAGTGCAGTCCCACCCAGCTGGACGATACTGGAGAGACGTTAGAGGAGGATAGAGTGGTCAACTGTGGCAAAGGCTGCAGACAGGTCCAGAAGGATGAGGAGGGATAGTTTGCCTTTGTCACAGTCACAAAGGATATCATTTGTGACTTTGATGAGAGCAGTTTCAGTACTGTGGCAGGCGCGGAAACCGGATTGGAGGGATTCAAACATGGAATTGCGAGTAAGATTGGCATGGATTTGGGAGGCGACAGCACATTCAACGGCTTTGGAGAACAAAGGGAGGTTGGAAAAGGGTCGGTAGTTTACAAGGACAAATGGATCGTGAGTTGGTCTTTTGAGGAGAGGGGTAATGACAGCAGATTTAAGGGAGAGAGGGACAGTACCTGAGGAGAGAGAACTGTTAACAACATCAGCTAACATGGGAGCCAGAAAAGGAAGTTGGGTAGTTAGCAGTTTGGTGGGAGTAGGGTCAAGGGAGCAGGAAGTGAGTCTCATGGACAGGATGAGCTTGGAAAGGTCATGAGGAGAGGTCGGAGAGAAACTCGAGAAAGAAGTGAGGTCAGGGCTAGGGCAGAAAGGGCTGCTTACAGGAAGTTTGGCCCGTGGGCTAGGGGAAGGAAGGGAAGAGGCAGAGGCAGCCGAACGGATGGTCTCAATCTTGGAGACAAAGAAGTCCATGAGCTCCTCACACTTATTGTCGGAGGTGAGGGTGGAGACAAGGAAGAGGGGTTTAAAAAGACGGTTAGCAGTAGAGAATAGAAGCCGGGGTTTATCTTTACATTTCAGAACGATTCTGGAATAGTGAGCAATTTTGGCAGACGAGAGCAGGACCCGATAATGCTTTTTGTGGTCCAGCCAGATCTGGCAGTGAATGGCTAAACTAGTTGTCCGCCATATTTGTTCAAGTCTGCGTTCCTTGGACTTAAGGGAGCGAAGATCAGGTGGATTGACTAGGGTGAGAGAGAGTAATTGTTTTAACAGGGACTAGGGCATCAAAGGTGGTGGTGAGGGTGTGGTTGAGCAGATCGGTAGCTGCAGAAATGTCATGGTGAATGGAGGGCCAAAGACTGGACAGTTGGGATTCCATAGGTGCAGTTGTAAGAGAGTCGGGCGAGAGTTTTTTCCAGGGACAGACAGAGAAGGAGGTGGGATTGTGGGGGTGGGGTGGAAGGGGGATGTGGGTGGAGAGCAATACGAGGCGGTGGTCAGAGATTGCCTTATCTGTGATTGATACAATGGGAGAAGCGGGGCCAGCAGAGATGGCAAGGTCGAGGGGGTGGCCGTGAATGTGGGTTGGGGAGTTTACATAGACGGAGAGATTAAGGGAGGATAGGAGGCTAGTGAAATCAGAGGAGAGAGAGCATGATGAATTGAGATGGAGGTTGAAGTTAGCGAGTGAAGTAGCCAAAAGAACTGCCTGCTTTTCTTCGAATAGTGCCATGGGATCACAGGAACAGGCAGAGATTACCTCAGTTTAACATCTTGTCTGAAGGACAGTACTTCCAGCAATGCAGCACTCCTTCAGTACTACACTGGCGTGTCAGCCTAGATTAAAGGCTCAAAATACAACTACATACAACCAGCAGATCTCAAGGCATGAGTGCGACCAAACAAACCAAGCCGACTTCACTCGCTAATTACAGGCAACATTTAGAAAAAGAAATCCAATGAACAATTCATTTGTAGTGTTTTTGTGTCCTCAGATGATATTTGTTTCAATTGAATGTAATAGAAAAAGTATGAAAAAGTCCCAATTTTGTGATGTATCTGTTCTTAAAAGGAAATTGAAAAAACTGCATTCACTCTTTTAGCTTATAATTCATTTTCATTGATATTAAATGTTGATACTATTGTCTGCATATACAGCAGGGGTTTACTTAGAACAAAACGTTTACCTAAAATACTATTTTGTAATATACAAGATGGTGTTAATACTTTAGTGTAAACCTTACCAAGCTCGGAATCTAATAAAGCTCTGGACTGTTGAATCAGAAATGCGCATAATTTGTTGAGCTGTGTCCTTCTGTGAAATGTTCACTTGTATTTCTGTCAAATATAATCTGAATGTCAAATGTTGGAGGAATGCCTGGGCACTTTGTTACACCCTTGAAATAATGTGAGTAACAGTTAACTGTTTTGAGTAAGGAATAAGTTTCATCCTATAGCAGTCAGCCTGTTCCTCACTGTCTTAAGTTTCACAAAAATTGTTTATTTAAATATTTTGCTAGTTATAGCAATTTAATGGATGTAAACCATATCAACCAAATCTGTATTTATAGTGTATTCTCATAAATAGCGCCTTTCAAGACCTCAGGATGTCCCAAACGCTTTACAGTTTTAAAGAACTATTGAAGTGTAGTCATTTTTGTCGGAAACATGGCAGCCAATTTGGACACAGCAAAGTCCCTTGTTACAATAAGCAGATGATCTGTATTTTATTGATGGATGAATATTGAGGGAGAAATACTGGCCAAGTTGTAAAAAGAAAATGTTTACTTTTCCAAAGCTCTCTTTTCCCAACTTGATGACCATGAAAAGCATCCACAAAATGAAACATTACCACATATTACAACTGTCCACAAAGGATTATTGCAGAAAGAAGCATGTTAATATAATTTGACTTACAAAACATTCACAACTCATTTGTGAATTCAACACATTATTAAATTGAATATTTTTGAAGAAACATTTGCAAAGACTTGGCTCTGCAGCTTAACTATTGAAATAACTCGAGCAGAATATTGTTAAATTGCTTTCTGGCCAGACTGATCAAGGAGGCAACTGACTGATAGAACAACACCCAGACAAACGTCTGGAGACAGTAGATCTCATTTTATTGTATTTTATTAGCTTGCTGGCTATTAATGTTTACTACGAGGTATTTTCAATAATCATATGCTGTTCCCTCATTGTTTAGACAACTGATCAGTATTTTGCTTTTTAATTCTAGTTTATTATTAATTTTGATATACTTGTGTGTATTGTTCAACAGATCTATCTCCAGCAGATGTATTATTGTCTTCTATATAAAAGAGTTCATACTGTTGCTGAGCAACCAATGAGCATCAACCAGTTCCGCTATTTTTGTAGGTAGAATGAATTTAATTTGGTTAGTTGTTCAGAATGTGGCTCAAATCCCATTACTTTGGATATGTGCAGGTGGTTCAGGAAGCAGGCATTTTCTGTAAAGGCAAAAATGACATGTTGTTTGACATCATCTAAGAAGTTCTTCTCGTTCTTGGGGAACTTCTGTATTTGGGAAACATGTTCATTTTCTGAGGAACAGTCAGAGATGGACATGGGATTCGAGAGAGAAGAACATAAGGAAGTTGTAGTAAACCATTATAGATCATTGGTTAAACCTCAGCTACAGTATTGTGTCCAACTCTGGGCACCACACTTTAAAAAGGATGCCAAGGCCTTGGAGAGGATGCAGCAGAGACTTACCAGAATGGTACCAGGAATGAAGGAATTCAGTTATGTAGAGAGACCAGAAAAGCTGGGGTTGTTTCCCCTCGAGCAAAGAAGGTTAAAGGGAGATTTAATAGAGGTGTTCAAAATGATATGCAGTTTTGATAGAGTAGATGGGGAGAAAATGTTTTACTGGCAGGAAACAGTTGGTAACCAAAGGACACAGATTTACAGTAATTGGCAAAAAAGCCAGCAGGAACATGAGGAGAACCTTTTTTAATCAGCATGTTGGTATGATCTGGAATGGATTGCGTGAAAGGGCGGTGGAGGTAGATTCAATAGTAAATTTCAAAAGGGAATTGGGTAAATACTTGAAAAGGAAATAACTACATGGCTGTGGGGGAAAAAGAAGGCAGTAGGACTAATTGGTAACTCTTTCAGAGATCCGGCACGATGGGCCGAATGGCCTCCTGTGCTGTATCATTCTATGAACAGTAGAGATGAATTTAGGAGGACAAGTAAGGCAATATTATTGAAGTTATCTGATGCATGAAGTGCTGTTGGTGTGAACTGTTGATGCACTTCCTCCTCTCTAAGTCACTCCCGTCCCAAGTAACACATAAGAAATAGGAGCAGGAGAAGGCCATACAGCCTCGCAAACCTGCTCCGGCATTCTGTAAGATCATGACTGAACCTCTGCATCAACTCCACCTTCCCGCCCTATCCCCAGATCCCTTGATTCCTTTAATGCCTCAAAACCTATCGATCTCAATCTCCAATATACTCATCGACTGAACATCCACAGCACTCTGGGGTAGAGAATTCCAAAGATTCATAACCCTCTGAGTGAAGAAATTTCTCATCATCTCAGTCCTAAATGGCTGGCCCCTTATTCTGAGACTTTGACTCCTAGTTCTAGACTCTCCAGTCAGGGGAAATAGCCTCTAAGCAGCTACACTGTCAAGCCCTATAAGAATTTTATACATTTCAGTGAGATCACCTCCCATTCTTCTAATCTCCAGAGAATATAGGCCCATTCTACGCGATCTCTCCTCATAGGACAGCCTACTCATCCCAGGAATTAATCTAGTGAACCTTCATTGCACCCCCTCTAAGGCACGTATATCTTTCCTTGGGTAAGGAGACCAAAACTGTACAAGTGGTCTCTCCAAAACCCTATATAATTGCAGCAAGACTTCCTTACTTTTGTACTCCAATCCCCTTGCAATAAAGGCAAACATATCAATTAGCTTCCTAATTGCTTGCTGTACCTGTATGTTAACTTTCTGTGATTTGTGTAAAAGGACCCCCAAATCCCTCTGAATGCAAACATTTACTAATCTCTCATCTTTTAAAAAATATTCTACTTTTCCATTCTTCATACCAAAGTGGATAATTTCACATTTCCCCACATTATACTCCATCTGCCAGTTCTTGCCCAATCACTTAACCGGTCTATATCCTCTTTGTATCCTCCTCACAGTTTACTTTCCCACCTGGCTTTGCATCATCAGCAAACTTGGATGTATTACACTCGGTCCTCTCATCTAAGTCTTTGATATCGATTGTAAATAACTCAAGACAAAACACTGATTTTTGCGGCACTAGTTAAACCCTGCCATCCGAAAAATGATACGTTTATTCCTACTCTCTGTTTTTTGTCCATTAACCAATCCTCAATCTATGCTAATATATTACCCACAATCCTATGAGCCCTAATCTTGTATAACAACCTCTTGCGTGGCACCTTATCCAATGCCTTCTGAAAATCCATACAGACTACATCCACTGGTTCCCCTTTCTCTACCCTGCTAGTTACACCCTCAATAAACTCTAATAGATTTGTCAAACACACTTTCCTTTTCATGGGCTCAAATTTGGTCCACCCATTTTTTCGGCGCACTTATTGGAGATGTGATGCTTTTCTCCGTTGATAAATGCGCCGAAAAAAATCGCTCCCCACTTTGGCCGCTGTCCAGCCTCTCCTCGGTCTTCGCGCAGCGTGGCCTGTCGGTCGGGGGCGGTGCCAGTGTCCTGCGTGAAAACAGTGCCGGGACGTCTGCACATGCGCAGTGGAGTGTCCGTGCATGTGCAGTAGCTCCTCGCCCCCAGCCTCTCTCTGTGCGTGTTGCAGCTGCTGTGTGTGTGGGTCCCGATGCCCGCCCCTATCCCTGGCCGAGTGGCCTCCCGGTGCAATCGATTTCAGGTTTGAAATTTTATGCACTGTAGCTATTTTTGAACTTTCTTAATGGCTTGTCATTTTCCTGGACTTTTGAAAAGATTATGCAAATATGTTTTGTTTCTTGTGAATAGTGGTGACAATTTGTCAAGCTTATTCACCTGGTGCTATTGTGAAAGAAGAACATAAGTGACGGAGGAACACTGAGAGAATATCTTATTTATTGTAGTACATTTTATTTAGTAATATGGGCTCAATTTTGGCCCAGTATAATCATTGCAAACAAATAGTTGTTTAAATTAGTTGTGAGATTAGGGCAATTCAACTATCTTTTACTTTTATTTTTGTAGTTTAAGCTTCCATGAATGCTTCTGTTGTATAGTAAATTAACTTTGCGAAGTTTGTCATATGATGTCCTGTATAGCTGTTTGATTCTATTCACATTCTTTAGTCAAGTCATTAAGTTCTGCTGGCCTCCGATGTACCTACCTGCGCTGATTTCTTAACTCTCCGCAAGGGTTTTCTGAAGTGGCCACATACGCTGGCCTAAGTAGATTTGGAGTAACTATTAGCTGGCCAAAGTGGCTTAAATATCCAAAACTGGCGTAGGTGGCTGGTAACGCCCCCTTTTGAGAAAAACTAAACTAAACTAAAAAAAATTGTAACTAACTTACTTACACTGGCGCAAATTGAATGTGCAAAATGGGGATTTTTAAAATAGTCCAGAAAAATCAAGTTGCTCCAAAAAAAAGGAACAACTCCTGGCCAATTTTGAGCCCCATATAACCATGTTGTTTCTGCCTATTGCACTCAGTCTATTAACCCCTACTGGCCGGATGTGATTGATTACAACTTTCTGTGCTATCACATTCTGATTATTATGAAGCTGCATTTGAAACTTTTAATTTCCTGTCAATTACTGATATGTTATAATTTTCTGAAATTCCCCATTGGGGTGCCTCTGGTTGATGTCTATTTCATTTGTAGAATGTGGTACAGGTGTGAAAGTTCGTACTAAACCAAAGATGAAAATAGAGATGGAAACAGAAAAATAGGGTGAAGCCAGTAAAACTTCAGTATGTTGAAATTTGTTTTGGTGACAGGGTTAGATACATGTTCCTTTAAACAGTGACAGGCAAATCTGAGGATGAAAAATGTCTTATAGACCTACTTCTACTAACGCATCATTAATCAAATTAATAAGTAATTTTCTGAGGTAAAAGGTGTCAGGCTAGCTTACTTTGCATTAACCCCTGAAGGTTTTTATCTCAAAAAAGGGGAAGGATTATATTAGTGGTTAGTGATCTGACAACTGTGGCCGGGTGACCCAGTGAGCTTCTGTGGACTCAGAATGGACCATTTTACAAACAATTGAGCACCCAGGTTATTATGTCCTGTTGTTTTGCCTATTAATAATTCCAGGCACAGTGAAAAAACATGCTTGCTATTCAGTTCTAGCGCTTAATAACCATCATAAAAGTATTTGGGTCGTCTTCTCATCTATTCTGGCTGAGGCAGTTTCTTCCTCATCTGGAATAGGAATACATGTATAGTTTGACTTGGCTGTCTGCAAATATTGACCAGGTGGCTTTCCTGGAAAATTACTATCATCTCTTTGAAGGGCCATTTTTAAAAGTTGCTCACAAACACAGTCCTTTGCTAAGTGTTTGACATGTTCGTAGTGTGGCAATATTAAAAGACCAACTTCAACCAGTGCATAATGCATCGCCAGGAAATACTTTTGCTTTCCTTCCTTCAGCACTGTGGGAAGCCCTGCATTGCTGTGCATTATTTGTATTTTGTTGCTACATTATATAATCTTGAACATTATCTGGTCTTTTTAAAAAATGCCTATTAAGTCCAGAGCACAAACAATCCTAAGCAGAGTAATGTTATCCTCCTTCCATATTTTATTTTTCTGAAGTCTTCGGTATTTCAGTTGCCCACTCGTGATCTGTAATCTTCTGACACAAGCTTAAACCTCTGAGAGCTGTCAGCTGAACATTGTGCCGAAATGGTGACTGTTGCTGAGTTCTAGCTGTACATCACAAACTGATGGGCCAGTAGAATAGCTCACATTGAACACACAGGCCTGATCTGAGAAAGTGCTCGACTTATGGAGAGAAGAAAATGATTTATTCATTTTTTTCCCCTTATGTGCGAGACCATTTCTGACTGACAGCCGCCGAACCAATCAGAAACAACATATTAGTTTGGGGGAAAATAGCAGCAACTTTATGTCAGTAATGTTTCTGACGACTCAAATCTGTGCTAATTGCAAATTACTGAAGAACTTTGTACGTGGTGATATTTAATTGATTTGAAGATCTCTGGGGGTGAAATTGCCCCGTTTGGAGGCGGTACCTTTCTGGGGCAAGGACATTTATCGCAGGACCCGGAAGTTCCGCCCCCGGCACGGAATTTGGCCCTTCCACCCCTCAACGGAGGCAGAGTGCTATCGGAGGCGATCTACGTCCGTGGAGAGGTGCTCCCGGGGCGGTAGGATGGCGCTGAGTCCAAGGCCGCGCACCGGAGCTAACGCAGCAGAACACCCCTCCCCTTCAATTAAAGGGAGGGCCACTGCGCGCTCTGCAGTCCCTTTTGCTGCCGCCACTGGGCCACCAGGGATGCACCAACCGGGCCAACAGCCCGGCATCCATAACGGAGTGCGGGCTGCAGGATGGTGGCCCGGTCGAGGGTCAGGTGACAGAAGTGTCAGCTGAGAGAAAAATATGTCCGCCCACAGTGCAAATGGCTTTTCCTTTAAGGGATGTCCTGGCGGCAGATGTTCACCAGCTTCATGACCTGCAAAGCTGGCGGTGAAATGGGCCAGTGCCATCTCCGCCACCCGCAGTCAATTTCCCCCGAGGGGCGTAAAGGGGTCGGCGTGGGGCGGTGAAGTGTCAGCGCGCATGGCGATGATGCCATCATCGTACGTGGGCCAGCCCGGGGTGCAAATTGCGGGGCGTGGCGCTAACGCCACACTGGCCCCTCAAACCTCCGGGCTCTAGAGACGCTATCGACCCTTTCCCCCAGGCGATAACCTGGAGGCGCTAACGGGGCTATAAAAAAGGGCAATTTCACCTCCTCTGTGTCAGGATCACAAGCACACTGATCTTTAAATAGGTTGTCAAATCTTAAAGCATCCCTGAGTATCCATAGCCAATTGCTGTAAGAATTGGTTGATTGTTGTCAGGATGTGTGACACCTGACAGAGTTAGAGTTATATAATTCCACTTGAATGTGTTGAGTGACTATCATGTCGTGACTGTCAGTCAGAGCAACATCAGTGACAAAATATGCTGGTGATATACAGAAACCAGTGACCCGAATTCTGGGGAAAGGATAACGGACAATCAAAACTTACAAGGGTAGAAAGTTAAAGTGACAAACTTCACATATAAAAGCAAAATACTGCGGATACTGGAAATTTGAAATAAAAACTGAAAATGTTGGAAATACTCAGCAGGTCAGGCAGCATCTGTGAAGAGGGTAATTTTGCTGTCACCAGCCCTTAAGTTCTATTGACCTAAAACAGAGAGAATATTGTTTTGTACAGATTATTCCTAATTGAAATATTCTTTTTCAGGAAATATAACATCCGTGTGGAAGATATTATGGTAAGAGACATCCGCTTTGTCATTGTAAACTGCAAGTATAGGGACCTGCAAGATCTCCTTCACTGCACAAAACTTAAACACCTTCCTCTTGTTGAATCGGCAGGTAAGAAAAAGAACAGCACTTAATTTATGTTATAGGGTTAAGAATCAGAGACATCTCTCTCCGCTAAAAGGGCTGAGCTTTATCTGAAGAATACTAAAATCAGGCCAAATTATTTTCTCAGTTGTCAGATTTGCTTTGCTTTAACAATTCTTCAAGAAATACAGCTGCTCAGTGGGTTCATCAACCATGCTTGTCAATCTGGAAATCATTTTAGAACAGAAAAGATAATTAGAAGACAAAGTAAGAGATTTTTATAGAATGAGATTTCCATTTTAAGGCAAGAGCAGCAGACAAATGGAGTTACTTAAGAAATATTTCTTTTTTTTAAACTTTTGGCGATAGTATAAAATGGCCATTATATAATTGGACAGCTGTTATAAACCTCATATACAACGTGTACAATGTGCAGCAGATCTAATATTCATTTTACACTATCATCAAAAGCTAAAGTTACCCCATAGGTAAAATTGTAACAATCCTATTTGCTGGCTGCCCTAATTGTATCCTGTTCTGTTAACAGTGGAGGTCCATTAGCATCAGCAGGAGTAATTGGGACACAAATATTGAAATTTCCATCGATGTGTTTTACGATATTTTTTTTTAGTTCAATTTAATTTTTCTTTACTTCATTTTAGCTGCTCAATACTAGGAGCCTTTTAAAATTGTTTACTTGGTGCCTTAACTATGGACCAGATTGAGGCAGTAATGGATAATTAATTGGTTACAAGAGAGGTGTGATTAGCCATTCTCTGACTGTCTTCTCCTGCAGCAGTTGGATTATTGTGGTAATTTAGACAGTATAAATTTGAATTGAGTAGCACAAGCTCAATCGCGAGCTGCAAGAAACCAGTGGAGTGCGAAGTTTAGCCTCAGTGGGATTCCAGCCTTGAGCTGCCATTCTACTGTATTTTTTTCTATAATTAATAGTTGTGAAGTAAGAGGAGTTTGATTCTTGGGAATTTGCTGCTCGTGGGGGTTCAGGCTACATTTTAGACACAGAGATGGCATTGCGAGGAACGCTTGTGATGTGTGTGGCGTACAATATGTGCACATTCATGGATCCTCAGTGAATCCAGGAATATCACATTTGCACTTGAAATTGAATCTCTGGAGCAGAGCAGCATAGAAAAGGATGAGGGGCTGCTAGATCATACTCTCCAGAATGTGGTCACCCAAAAGGGCACAGGGATAGTGTAGAAAGATAAGTGGGTGACCATCCAACAGGTAATGGAGGGCGACAGAAATCACAGCTACAGGGAATCACTGAGTGAATGGAATTGTCCAATAGTGTTTGACAAATATGAGGTGGACAGTGACAACAACTTAGAGAAGGGTGGCCATGAGCATCATGGTGACACTGGAGCAAGAAACTTGCCTTGCATAGTTTAATCAACGACAGCCAACACAGATTTGTTAAAGACAAGTTGCAATTTACAAATTTAATAAGTTTTTTGAAGAAATGACTGGTTAAATAAAGGAAATGCAGTAGTAATATTGTGTATGGATTTTCTGTTGATATTCAATAAGATGGCTCACACGAGGTTTGTTGAGAGAAAAAATCAGGCATTTGGTACAAAAGGAAATGCCACGCAATGAATAGAAAGTCACTTGACAGACAAGAAGCTAAGAGTTAAGATAAATGGATCTTATTCGGATTGGACATGGGTTGGAAGTGGTGCCTCAGGGGTCAGTGATGGGTTCACATTTGTTCTCTGTATATAAATGTTTGGAACATGGGTGTAGGGCACAGATTCTCAAAACTTGCTAACAGAATAAAAGTAAGGGATTTGGCAAACAACAAGGAATACTTTAGGACAACAGGGCCAGTGTGCAGATTGAATAGACAGGTAGCAGATGCAGGTTAATGTACATAAGTGCAAGGTAATACATTTTGGGAGGAAAAAGCAAAGAATAAATGTATAAATTTAGTAGAAAGACATTGGAAGGCTGTGGATGAAGAGAAGAGAGCAAGGGGTTCAAATACATATTTTTCTGAAACCATAAATGCAGATAGATAAAGGGGCCAAAATTGCTCCTTTTTATAGCCGCATTAACGCCTCCGGCGGGGTGTTAACGGGGGCAATGGGTTTATTGCCCGGGGGAGAGGATGATGGCACCTCCGGGGAAATTGCCCCGGAGGTTTGTGGGGCAATGTACTGGTAGCGCCGTGCCCCAGGGCGGCGCACACCTGCCGATGATGCCATCGTCGTGTGCGCAGATCCCTTACCGCCCCCACACCGACCCCTTTGCCCCAGTGGAGGAAATTGCCCTGCGGGTTGTAAAGCTGGCGGACATCCGCCGCCAGAGTGCCCCTTAAAGAGGAGGCCTTTAGTGTCCCGAGCCACCATTTTATTTTGTCGGCCGACTCTTGCGTCGGCCCAACAATGGTCCCTGCCTAGCCCACACCCCCCGTGATCGGAGACCCCCTCACGAGGACTCCGATCATCCCCCAGGTCTCCCCCATCCCCAATGATGATGCTGAGCTGGCCCTGATCCCCCAGTGGCCGGGCCCAATCTTCTCTTTCTCCCTCCTCCCCCCACCAATCCTCCGGTGGCCGGCCCCGAATTCACAATCTTCCCTTCATCCTTTCCCCCCCCCCCCCCCCCGCCCCAATCACACCTCCCTCTCTCTTCCCGCTCATCCGGCCCCGATCCTCTCTTTTTCCCCTCCGCCCCCCTCCCGCTGCCCCCACCTACCCCGATCATCTGTGCTTCCACCACCCGGCCCCCATGCAAGCCAGCCCTCCCTCCCTCCTCTGTGCAGCCGAGTGCCGCGGCATAACCGCCCGCAGCCAGCCAGCCGCTCAGTCTGTCTGGCTGCCGGCCTCCCGGGTTTCCTGACTGCCTCGGAGCCCCCACATCCCCAACCCGCCCTCCTCCTTAAGATCCAGCCCTGTGTTCCTAACTGCTGCACTCTTAAATGTTGCATTGATTAATAAATCTGGTATTCCGAATAAAACAGGTGACTATGCTGCATCCAACACTTTCATTTTTCATTATTTTTGCCATGATAAAAGAACCCATACCCACCTTTGAAAGCTGCACATTATGTTGAACTGTAGTGTTCCTGTGTTTTTCAATGTCTCACCCTGGTTTTTGTAAGCTTATTACAGCATAACATTTATCTAGCTGGGCAGTTGCACAATGTAACTCTTCGTAAATATTGCTATGCCTGAAAATACATTATTTTTTTTCCATTCTGAATACGGTATACTTTAAATTACAGCGGAATCCATGTGCATTCAGTAAAAACATTTCACCTTTCCTTTAAAACTTTAACGCACTCTGAACACACTGGCTGTTGAAATGACCTCTGTTTTCTTGGATATTGATTTTTTTTTGGTCTTGTCTTCTGGATTATGTTAGTAAAGCAAATATGAAAGCAGGGAAGCAGGTGAGCACAGATGCCGGTCTGTAACAAGTATAGATTATATAAGCTAATCGAGAGTGATACTGTGATGAATTGACAGGCTGATATTCATGGTTCTCGCTTTTATTCAGTGCTGACTTTATAGTCTGTAAATATCTAAACGTTTTTGGGGCCGGTTTTCTCGCTAGATTCCATGATTCTGCTGGGCTCCATTGAAAGGACGCAGCTGCAAGCTCTTGTTGATAATCAGCTGAGTCGGCAACGGAGGATGGACTATCTTAAGCACAAAGCTCAGGTCGAGAAGAAAGTGGATGCTGACAGCCACAGAATTATTGATGAAGGAAATAATGATGCCCATGATTCTGGGGTCAGATTTGAGGTGAGGATTTGGAGCAGCAATAAAGAAACCTTTAATCACTAAATACTTAAGAATGCACATAATAGCAATCCATTCATTTCTGGATTTCATATTATTTCAAATGAGCTGTTTGATTTTAACCAGCTGTTAAAAGGTCATTGTGAAATTGACCGTAAAGGGACAACGAGGGTAAGTTTCACCCTCGCCCCTTCCTTCGGTGGTAAACTGGCAGGGTGGGTCAATGACCATGAACCTCGGGGGGTTCGAGAACGAGCGGCCAATCTGCAACACCACAAGTTTTATGCCTGGATAGCAGGTTCAAAATGTACCCCAATATGTTTTTTGGGTCATCTGTAGAGGCTGAATTTTTAAATACGAGCAACAAAATCTCCTCACGAGCGATGAGCATTGAATCTCGAGTCTGACTCCAAAATACTTCACTTGGAGTCGACCTTTCTGGAGTGTTTGTGAGTTGGAGCAGGAACACTGGTTACCCAGCATTGGGTGTCACACTTGGCTCAGTGATAGTACTCTCACCTCTGAGTCAGAAGGTTGTGGGTTTAAGCCCCATTCCAGAGACTTGAGCAGATAATCTTGCCTGACATTCCAGTGCTGCACTGTCAGAGGGTGCTGTCTTCTGGGTGAGAGGTTAAACTGAGATCCTGTCTGCATTCTCAATTGAATGTAAAAGATCCCATTCAAAGCAGAGCAAGGGAGTTCTCCCAGTATCTTGGCCAATATTGATCCCTCAGTCAACATCAGATTATCTAGTCATTTATCTCATTGCTGTTTATTGGACCTTGCTGCATACAAATTGGCTGCCGTATTTCCCGACATTACAACAGTGACTAGGCTTCAAAGCATACTTCATCGGAAGAGGCATGTTAATTGGGACAGTTTGCCGATTCTGTTACATTTTATACATGAGATGCCACTTTCTACTGAACTCAAAGTCTCTCACCTCCATCATGGTGTGTTGTTGCTTGGAATTGATTGTGAATTCCTCTACCTTGCCCTTAATTATTCTAAGCCACCCATGCTCGCGGGAAACTGTTTTTACCAATGTCAGCAAATTGCTGTACTTGGAGGAAAGTATTGCTATCAGGTAAAACTATTGTGGAATGGGAAGCAATTGTAACACTCAATGGAATATCCAGCTAAAAGAGTTAGGACAAGGGTTGCAAATATATTGATGTTTAAAATACTGTGTTGCTAGTCAAGCTTGCAAAATAATTCACCGAAGACACTGTATAGAAATCTTTGCAATTTTGCGATATGATACTAATAGGACTGAATATTTACATAGATCTATATATATTCCTTTCATCTTGTAATAGAATCTCAAGTTTCATCACCTAAGGAGTGTATTCCGTGATGGGTTGTGAACTGTTTGAATGAACAGGTTGGAAAGCACCAGAAGAAATTAAATCACATTTCACTAAAGCTGTGACCTATGGAGCAGGCTATGTCACTCAAAATTCCATTTTATGGTAGTCTGATAGAGCTTTATTAAACATTATTGCCTGAGAGTATCTTTCAAAGTAGTCTGGCTTTCTAGGTGCATTAATCTTTAAGGAAAGCCTTTATGTTGAATCATAGTTAGCTTATCTGCATTTTTTGGCATTACTGCTTAATTCTCTGGAACTGTAGAGAAAATGAATCAGGAAAAAGGTAAATGTGTCCATATCCAGTGTGATCTTTCTAATTCTTTGAATTTCGTTTATTTTGTATATGATTTGCTCCAAACCACTTTCCCACTGTTTCTGACTCTAATTTGGGGTACTTGATTATCATTATTTAATACTTAAATTGATATTTCTGCTATGTCAGCATAGACTGCACTATAGGCTATCTGCTTTGAAAATCGGTAGGACTAGTTACGAGTAAGGCTTTTCTTCGATGTATCAGCGAGGAAGATTGCATGACTCTGTGAATTTCTTTTGGTTAGATGATAGACGTAACTTAGTGTATGCAGAGAATAAACACGATTGTAGAAGGCATTAATAATTTAAGTTGCCATATTTTCTCAATTGAAGCTTGGATATTCTCAAACTTTACTTCATATTATAACAATAAAAAAATGAGATTACTTGAAATAGCTGGAGCAGTCCTTTCAGCAGTGGAACAATTATTAGGAATTCTGGATTTCTGTTCACCTATATTGTTGTCTTATGAAGTGACATTAGAAAATTATGGAATATAGGTCTTTATCACTTCTTATGTTGTTGCAATGTGTTATTACAGTTTGAATTTAGCTCAGTGGTGATGGGTGCCATTTTCATTATTTCTGTATTAACATCTCGGATTGGTATGAACAATATTTTAAATCCACAGCTCTTTCTGCTACCAAATGTTTTGAAGTCGGTCGAAGGTCATCTAGAAACTGCCAAGGCACAAATCAGTTTTTAAAAGGAAAGCAACCTCCTCTAAGGTTGATTTGCATTAGATACGCAAGACGAAGACCTATAAAATGGGGTTTCACTAGAAGGTTACATCAGGTCACAAGATAGGATTTGCAGAATTGTTAGTTTGAAGGGTGCTGCATTAACACGTGCTTTTCTGAACAACTAATATTTGTTTCTCCCAAGATTGGCACTGAGCAGTCAACATTTTCTCCAACTCGAAGTGGATCACAGAAGCCACTGAAACCAGCATTAAAACGAGTGCCAAGCAGTTCTTATGATCTTCAATCTGGAACAGGTAAGCATAAACTGAGAGTGGACAAATGTTCTCAGAGCACTTTGTTTCCTTGGAAACAGCTCATTGGCTGTTAGAGCTTTGGATTTTTCTCAAATGCTTGCTCTTTGAGGCGACATATACCTACAATAACACAGAGTACTGATTTCTGTGTCTGGTGGGAAATTATGCAAAACTGTTCATCATGTTGATGTACATCAGTTAACTAGGTCACATTCAGATATTTGATAGCCAGTTCAATAATCTCATATGCACAGTTAAAATACATTTTCTGTGGGATTAACCCTGGTTACAAAGGTTTAATCTGTTTCTGACCATTTTGAAAGCCATTGCTTGAATGCCTGTGCTGAATATCTATATAATATGTTAAAAGAATAATGTCTTCACACACTTCCACTCAACAGTTTCTATTATGAACTCTTATATCCACAATTATAATGGAAACTGTGTTGGAGAAGTAATTACACCCTACCCCCAGTGGAGGCAGTGCAACAAGATCTAAATGCAGTGTGACAAGTTTCTATTAGAACATAAAAACATAAGAAATAGGAACAGGAGTAGGCCATACGGCCCCTCGAGCTTGCTTCGCCATTCAATAAGATCATGGCTGATCTGATCATGGACTCAGCTCCACTTCCCCACCCGCTCCCCATAATACCTTATCCCCGTATCGTTTAAGAAACTGTCTATTTCTGTCTTAAATTTATTCAATATTCTAGCTTCCACAGCTCTGAGGCAGTGAATTCCACAGATTTACAACCCTCTGAGAGAAGAAATTTCTCCTCATCTCTTTTTTTAAATGGGCGGCCCCTTATTTTAAGATCATGGCCTCTAGTTCTAGTCTCCCCCATCAGTGGAAACATCACCTCTGCATCCACCTTGTCAAGCCCCCTCATAATCTTATACATTTCGATAAGATCACCTCTCATTCTTCTGAATTCCAATGAGTAGAGGCCCAAGCTACTTAACCTTTCCTCATAAGTCAACCCCCTCATCCCCGGGATCAACCTCGTGAACCTTCTCTGAGCTGCCTCCAAAGCAAGTATATCCTTTCGTAAATATGGAAACCCAAACTGCACACAGTATTCCAGGTGTGGCCTCACCGATACCTTAGATAGCTGGAGCAAGACTTCCCTGCTTTTATACTCCATCCCCTTTGCAATAAAGGCCAAGATACCATTGACCTTCCTGATCACTTGCTGTTCATGCACAAGTATCCCCAGGTCCCGCTGTACTGCAGAACTTTGCAATCTTTCTCCATTTAAATAATAACTTGCTCTTTGATTTTTTCTGCCAAAGTGCATGACCTCACATTTTCCAACATTATACTCCATCTGCCAAATTTTTGCCCACCACCTTAGCCTGTTGATGTCCTTTTGCAGATTTTTTGTGTCCTCCTCACACATTGCTTTTCCTCCCATCTTTGTATCATCAGCAAATTGGCTACGTTACATTCAGTCCCTTCTTCCAAGTCGTTACTATAAGTTGTAAATAGTTGGGGTCCCAGCACTGATCCCTGTGGCGCCCCACTAGTTACTGGTTGCCAAAGAGAGAATGAGCCATTTATCCCGACTCTCTGTTCTCTGTTAGTTAGCCAATCCTCTATCCATGCTAATATATTACCCCCAACCCTGTGAACTTTTATCTTGTGCAGTCACCTTTTATGTGGCACCTTGTCAAATGCCTTCTGGAAGTCCAAATACACCACATCCACTGGTTCCCCTTTATCCATCTTGTTCGTTACATCCTCAAAGTATTCGAGCAAATTTGTCAAACATGACTTCCCCTTCATAAATCCATGCTGACTCTGCTTGACCGAATTTTGCTTTTCCAAATGTCCTGCTACTGCTTCTTTAATAATGGACTCCAACATTTTCCCAAGCACAGATGTTAGGCTAACTGGTCTATAGTTTCCTGCTTTTTGTCTGCCTCCTTTTTTAAATAGAGGTGTTACATTTGCAGTTTTCCAATTTGCTGGGACCTCCCCAGAATCCAGGGAATTTTGATAAATTACAACCAATGCATCCACTATCCCTGCTGCTACTTCTCTTAAGACCCTAGGATGTAAGCCATCAGGTCCAGGGGATTTATCTGCCTTTAGTCCCATTTTCTTACTGAGTACCACCTCCTTAGTGATTATGATTGTGTTAAGTTCCTCCCCCCCCCCCCCCCCCAAATGTGGACATAGGAATTTAGGATGGAAATACAAAAATACAGTCACAATATATGACTTTAAAATGGGAACTGAATCATGTCTGCATGTTCTGGTTCTCACCTTCTAAACCTGCTTCGCCTGAAGGCTATACTTGTTCTTGCCTCTGTGTGTGTGCATTGCCACAGGGGATCAACTAGAATAATTTATTAACTTAATTTATCATTCACTCAACTTATAAATTCTTGAGGAGGTCTTGTTTCATCACAATCTTAGTTAAAAAGAATTATCCATATGAAAGTACATAAGAACTAGGAGCAGGAGTAGGCCATTTGGCCCCTCGAGCCTGCTCCGGCATTCAATAAGATTATGGCTGATCTGAAACAACCACTCCTCTCTGCTCCCGCACTTTAAACAGCGACTCATATAACTTTTTTTTTTAAATGTAACGTCTTCCCTTTAATAAATGCAGAAGCTCTGTATTGGCCAGGAATCAAACCCAGGCCTCCCGCTAGGCAGGCGAGGTTTCTACCCCTGAACCACCAATGCTAATTGCTAATAAAACTGGGTCAAAACAATAGCATGCAAATTCTTCAGTACTTTCTTAACAGCTACCCTAAATGGAAGTTTTATAAATAAAATTAGTACAAATATGTTGATGCACATAAATTAAGGATAAGCATTCAGTACTTTTTTCATCTTTCAGACTTTGATACAACATGAATTATTGTTTACATATAATAAATATCTGATAGTATATGTGTCTTCAATAATGTCTTGGAAATCTTAAGATTAGTACATAATTTTTATAATCAGAATCAGTATGAGCAGAAATACACAGCACCTGATTGATATTAATAAATGTACTTTATGGATCACTTGTTTATAATGTATTTTATCTTTCTTTGTAAGTATGACTATAAGAATTCCTGTACTCTTTTACACATATCATGCGCCAGCGGGGGCTGAGAGAAAACCTGCCTCAACGATTACTGATCTGACCCAGTATGAAAGAGTAGCAAGAAGATGAATCAGTTCAATTTTCCCACCTCTCTGGGAAGCATCTTTGATCTTCCTGATCATTCCTCACAACAATACAACTGCGATTGTGAACTGAGTAATTGGGGATCATAGCTGCAAACCCATGGCAAATGCAATGTTCCTGCACCGCTGGTCACTCCAACCTTTCTTTAAAAATTATAGCTAGATAATTGCCATTCAAGAATATTTCTACAACAGTCAAGATCCACAGCCTGTTAAGGATTCAAATAATTCAAACTGAAAAGCAATCCTTAACATTGGTTTAATAACTGTAAGTGTCCTGATGAGGTATGCACTGTACCATTGATGACATTGTGGCTTGTGAGGCCCCCACACTGGAACATACCAATAACCATTGTGGTGACTAAGACCCCCCACAAAGGACCATACCAATAACCTTTGTGGTGACTGAGGCCCCCACACTGGACCGTACCAATAACCTTTGTGGTGACTTAGGCTCCCACACTGGACCATGCCAATAACCATTGTGGTGACTAAGACCCCCCACACTGGACCATACCAATAACCATTGTGGTGACTGAGGCCACCACACTGGACCATATCAATAACCAAGGCATTATCAGCTTGAATCTTCAAATGTACATCAATCACTTAGGAATCTATCAGACATATGAACATGCAAAGAAAAGGTTCAGAAAAAGGGGAAGTGGTCCATCAAGCTTGCTCCATGCAAACATAGTGCGGCCTCATACTCTTTCTGCCTACTTCACAGTGATGCATTCTCCCGGGATAAACAAAAATGCCTAAAGCTGAAATGTTTTTCTTGCTTCCTTGTCATTATTGCACATGATTTCACAGAGATTTGGTAATTCAAGGAACAGGGGTTCACCCAGAATAAAAGCATTAATGAATCCTATAGAATAGGTATGCGTTATGGATTCCCTAACACCATTGCATTGGAGGCAGTTCAGAGAAGGTTCACAAGGTTGATTCCTGAGATGAAGGGGTTGTCATGTGAAGAAAGGCTGAGCAGGTTGGGCCTATACACATTGGAGTTTAGAAGACTGAGAGGTGATCTTATTGAAATGTCTAAGATTCTGAGTGGGCTTGACAAGGTAGATGTAGAGAGGATGTTTCCCTTGTGGGGGAACCTAGAACTAGGGGGCATAGTTTCAGAATAAGGGGTCGCCCATTTAAAACGGAAATGAGGAAGAATTTATTTTCTCAGGGGATCATGAATCGTTGGAATTCTCTATCCCAGAGAGCTATGGAGGCTGGATCATTGAATATATTTAAGATGGTGGTAGACAGATTTTTGAATGATGAGGGAGACGAGGGTTATGGGGAGAGGACAGGGATGTGGAGTTGAGGCCAAGATCAGATCAACCATGATAATGAATGGCGGAGCAGGCTTGAGGGGCCAGATGGCCTACTCCTGCTCCTATTTCTTATGTTCTTATGTAAAATCCTTTGTTAAATGAGCTCCAACTCATGGATCTGTTTTGGGAAACTTTCTGTGTTGGTGGATAGAGAAGAACATTACATAATTATCATTATCATAAAAGTGAGAGAATAATGGTCCTGATTTTGCTGGAGCGGGCTATCTCGCAATGTACCCCATAGTTGGACTTTATCCTTCACCCTTGAATTCAAATTTTTTGCTCTGCAAGTTGCTAGAAGTGTTCAATGATTGGTTGCCTCATCAAATAAAATTCTCGCTCCATAACCCCTCATGGACATTCAGGCGAGTCCCAGATCCTTTAATTATTTTCCAAAATAATTTACTTTTACCTTCTACATGTTGTGATCACCTAATTTCCCAGAAGTTCCTCTAATGCCCTGTCGAAAGTCTGTAAAGAATCAGTCTTCACTACAACAGCAACAACTTATATTTATATATTGCCTTTAACGTAGTAAAACATCTCAAAGCACATCACAGGAACAATATCAGACAAAATTTGTCCAAGTTACAAAGAGATATTAGAACAGGTGTCCCAAAATCATGGTCAAACAGGTAAGTTTTAAGAAGCATCTTAAAGGAGGACAGAGAGGTGGAGAGATTTAGGGAGAGAATTTGAGAGCCTAGACAACTGAAGGCATGGCCGCCAATGGTGGAGCGGTTAAAATCAAGAATGCACAAGAGGCCAGAATTGGAAAACGCAAAGTTCTCGGAATGTGTCAAACTGGAGGGGGTTACAGAGATCTGGAGGGCCAAGGCCCTGGAGAGATTTGAACATAAAGATGAGAATTTTCAAATCGAGGTGTTGCTGAACGGGGAATCAATGTAGGTCAGCGAGCATAGGGGTGATGGAGGAACGGGACTTGGTGCGAGTTAGGACACGGGCTGCAGAGTTTTGGATGAGCTGAAGTTTACAGAGGGAAGATGGGAGGTCAGCCAGCAGAGCATTGCATTAGTTGAGTCTAGATGTAACAAAAATATGGATGAGGGTTTTGGCAGCCAATGGGCTGAGGGAAGGGTGGAGACAGGCGATATTGCGGGAGTGGAAATAGACAGTCTTAGTGATGGCGATGATATGGAATTGGATGCTCAGCTCAGGCTCAGGTCCCATCACGGCAGCTGTGGAATTTAAATTCAGTTAAATAAATCTGGAGTAAAAAGCTAGTATCAGTAATGGTGACCATGTAACTACCGGATTGTCGTAAAAACCCATCTGGTTCACTAATGTCCGTTTAGGGAAGGAAATCTGCCGTCCTTACCCATTCTAGCCCATATGTGACTTCAGATTCACAGCAATATGGTTGACACTTAACTGCCCTCTGAAAAGCCACTCCCTGCTCAAGAAGGCGGCTCACCACATCCTTCTCGAGGGCAATTAGGGATGGGCAATAAATGCTGGTCGCATCAGTGACACCACATCCTGTGAATGAATAAACACCGAGCTTGCGAACAATCTAGTTCTGCCTCAGATAGTGGCCAGGGAGGGGGATGGAATCGGAGGCTAGGAAACGGAGTTTATAGCGGAGCACAAAGACATTGGCTTCGGTCTTCAAAATGTTAAATGCAAATTGTTGTTAATTGGAGGAAATTTCTGCTCATCCAATACTGGATGCTGTACAAGTAGCGTGACAAATCAGATGCAGTGGAAGCGTTGAGAGAGGATGTGATGAGGTTGAACCATACATGTGAAAACTGGCATTGTGTTTTCAGATGATGTCGCTGAGGGGCAGTATGTAGATAGGAAATAGGAGGGGATTTCTCTGGAATTCCTAAGGAATACTTTTCCACAGTTTGACCATTGTCTGGGAAAAGTAAAACTTCCAAACATCCAACATCACTCTGTTTCTCTCTCCACACATGCTGCCAGACCTGCTGAGTTTTTCTAGCATTTTCTGTTTTTAATTCAACATTACTCTCTGCTTTTTCAATTTATATCATTCTGCAGTCTCCATTTCTGCCCAAGCCCATCACCTCAAACATGCTGTCTACTTGCATTGTGCTCATGTCTTTAACATTAAATACCTATAATGGATCCCCTCTAGGTCACTGTATTTCTAGCGAGTACAAGACATTAACTACCTTAAACATAAGCACAACATGCTGGAAACATTCAGCAGGTCAGGCAGCATCCTGAGCTTGCATGGGAAGGTACCTGTGGAAGGAGAGCAGATAGTAGGGCGGTGGAGGAGTCGTGGAGAATCCCTTCAGAAGGCGGAGAGTGAAAGATGTGTTTGATGATGGAATCATGCTGGAGGTGGACAAAATGGTGGGAATGATCTGTTCAATGCAGATGCGGAGGCTGATGGGGTGGAAAATGAGGACAAGGGAGATTCTAACATGGATCAGTGACGGTGGTGGGAGGAGGGGGGCCGGCTAAAATGTGAGTGGAGAAGAACTAGGAACAGGATGGATCTGCTTGAGATTCCTACCTATCAGGATGTTGAGGGAATCCTAAGCCGAGGAAAAAACTAGAATATTTTAGTAGCTCTGGTGTGGAAAGTGGCATCATAAGAGCAGATGGAGAAACTAGCAGGTGCATAGAGTCCTTACAGGAAGCAATATAGAAAGAAGTATAATTCAGGTAGTTCTAGGATTTGGTTGGCTTGTAATTGATGTTAAGAGAGAGAAATTGCACAGCGCCATGTTTGGGGTGATAACTTTTGCGAGAGCGGGCACCATCCAATTCCAGCAGATACAAACTTCTGGTTTAGTGCAAAATCAAGCGCTCCCACTTCCCTTGGAGTGCTAAGTCACGCAGGAGGGGCGGTAACAGTGCAGCACTGCACAATGTCGAGTGCACACTGTTGGGATCGGAGGCTCCTTCCCTCCCTTAAAGGGAAGCGCCATCGTTGCAGGCTGTACATTAAATATCCTCCATTATAGGCAGGCCCTTGGAATCGAGGAAGACTTGCTTTCACTCTAAAAATGAGTTCTTAGGTGACTGAAAAGTCCAATACGAGAACCACAGTCCCTGTCACAGGTAGGACAGGCAGCTGTTGGGAGAAAGGGTGGGTGGGACTGGTTTGCCGTGCGCTCTTTCCGCTGCCTGCTCTTGGTTTCTGCATGCTCACCAAAGTTTGGATCCTGGGCGCCGCACAGCCAGATGACGGCACGATCTCCGGGGTGTAGGAGATCATGGCGCTAGGGGTTACCGCCGCCGCAAACCTCCACAGCAAGTTCGCGGGCATCGGTAATCTTGCCGTGTCCGGTCGCAGAGCTGGTAGCGCCCTGTTATCGACCCCGGAGGTGCTAACGGGAGGCGCAAAGGAGGCCAATTTCAAGCCCTAAAAATCCATTCCCAGAGATAGAGTGTGAAAGTTGTCCAGGAAAGGAAGAGTAAAGATAAGGGATGGGTGGAAATTTGAAGAATAATAAATGAAATTCTCCAGATCAGAGCAAGAGTGTGACAAAGCAGTGCTGACTCAGACCCTCATCATGAGAGATGGAGAGAGGAATCACACAGACACATCTCTTTTTGCAGCATCTGTCTCCAGCTCCGACTTATTCCACAAGCACTCTGGCTCAAATTTCACTCTTTTCTCAGATCCACGAATGATCACCAGGATCTTCATGATATTCAACATTCCGCTGACCGCTTCATGAAATCCTGCCACTCCACTGTGTGCTGCCGCATGCTCGCTCGCAACCTTTCTTTCTGCATCATCGACTCATTCACAGCTTGATTGTCTACCTTCATAGCTCAATGATCTCAGGCCAGGGGATCATCCTTGCTGTCCTTCTGTTACCTTCTCCAGAGTCACAATGTCCTTTCTAATGTGGGGTGACCAAAGCTCAATATTGTTAGATTGGGGGGGGCTGCTTGCAGCAGGGAATACATGATTGACTGAGAGGTGGGCGTTATTTCAAACCATACTACACCTTTAGCAAATCAGATTTTCTTTTAGATGTCACTTTTATTCATAATTGCAATATCATTTAAAATGTTATAGAAAATTAGTCAAGTAACAAAATTCTTCAAATCTTGTTAATGCTAATTTTCCAGATGCACAATGTTTTGCCTTAATGTCAAACCTGGGACTTCTGAAGCATCTGAATCAACTTAGCTTTTATCTGTTATTTTTCTGCTTTCTCATGTCTAATGTAAATGTAGCTCTTATTCTGCTTAACCTTTTAAACGAGATATAATAAGTTTTCAGATGATTTGCAATTCAATCAAATCAGAACATTGCAGCTGTACGGGCAGCTATAAAATATTTGGTGACCGTCTGATGAATCTGTAATGTGTTTAGAGGTATAATTTAAATGTCAAATAGTTTAAAAGGTAATACAGTGAAATTCACTTCTATGCAAATCTGATTAATGTTAACTCAACTCATATGAAAAATGAATTTTCCCTTATTTGTTGCTGTGGTGTTTAGTTTGTTAATACATACATTATTTTTGTATATGAGCAATGTTTACAGCCCACTGTTAACTTCCCTGAAATATTTTAATGTGGAAAAAAAGGGCCCGAATTTGATCAAAGCCAAGTTCCGCCCATTTACCGTCGAAAAGACCACTAAGATTCTGACGGTACTTTGGGCGGACGTTTGGTGAAAGAATGAAAAACAAAATGCCCAATGGAAAAAATGGGTGTTACATGGCAATTCTGGGCAGTAGCGGGCGGTAGGTCGGATTCTGGGTGGCAAATGCAATCCTCGGCAAAGTAATGCGAGGCTGGAGTTGGACCCAGGGAGGGGGAGCACAAAAAAAATGTTCAACAAATAAAAAACAAAACATGACCAAAACTTCAGAGGACCCTTTCAAACAAAATCACTGCAAAAGAATTAAAGAAAAACATCTCACTAACCTTTTCTTGCAAGTCTTTATACCTACCGTCCAGGTAAGTACAGCTTCCACGCAGCGGTCTTTTCTCCTGCAGGAGCGGAGGACCGCTCGGATGAATCTCGTGTGGGAGCGGGCAGGAGGATTTTTTTTCCGGCATTGCACGCCGGCACATGCCGGCGGATGCTCCCCAGCGGTCCTTTCAAACTGCCGGCGTGAGGGCTTCACCAATCTCGCATAAAGGGGAGAGCGCCGAAAAAACAGGGAGACCACCGAGTTGGCAACTAGCGGTAAGGTGATCAAATTCGGGCCCCGAGCGTCTTATGCATACTTCTTTCCATTAGAATGAATTCTGAATCCGGTTTTAAATATGCCAGGATTTTAACCCCTACACACTCCATCCCTATTATGGGACAGTATAGGGCATATGGTTCTGTGCAACAACAGAAGGCAACGTAGACTGTCAGTGAGGATGATTCCTGTCAGAAGGCTGAGTTATAAGAAAAAACTTGGGCATTTCAGTTTTGAAAGAAAGTGCTAAAGGGGAGCCTCGGAAGTATATAAGATAGTAAACAGTATAGATAAGTTAAATCTACAACACTGGCCAGTTTAAAGCATTGCAATAGGACAAGGGGGCATAGGTTCAAGTTGGAGACATGCAAATCTAAGACTAATGTCAGAAAGTTGTTAATACTTAAAGTAAACTTCTGGGAAGGGTGATAGAGGCAAAACCCCTGGAACCAGTTGAGAGAGTTGGAATCTGTGATTGGGTTAGGGTCTTTCTGCTTGGATTAGCCAAGATAAAATGAATATCCTTCCTTATTATTATCAATCTTATGATACATTCCAAATAATACATCGATGCTGCAGGCAGACATCTCCATCCTTTATTATCCTCTCATTTGCTAAAATCCAATCACAAATTATCACTACATTTCAATAAACTCATACCTCTTCTACATTAGAAAATCTGTTCAATTCCCTTTTAAGCAATGTACAGACCTAACATTCTCTGCTCTGTGTGGGAAAATTATTTAACTAGTAGTTAACAACCCTGTACAAGAAGAAGCCATTAAACTCTTTGCTCTATCAATAGCTTCTTAGAACTAATTCTCTTCTGCAATCCAGATTCAGATCAAATAATTCATTCCATTCAATTTTATCTCCTCCCTTATTTTTAGAAACCTGGATCCTTTCTCATTTCACTCTTCATTTTGCTGAATCGTATAATCTTAGATCCTTTAGTATGTTTCAGTAGGTCTGTTGCAAATTTTGGACTGCCATAGATGCGTCCTGCATTCAGTGGTGTCAGTCGCCGCTTAAGCAGATTGAGCATTTTTCTTTTATGGGCTTAGACTCATACTCCCATGTCATAAAAGATCCTCTTGAGATCCTGCACCCCAAACATGCATGACTTATGCACCAAACCACCAAGTGGATCAAAAAAAAGATGAGGCAAGGCTTGATATAAATTATTAAGCTACTTTAGTGCACAATGAGGTGAACATACAGAGCAACAGTTATCAAATTCACTTAATTTAATTGGTAAAACTTATTTTTTGTGTAATGACATAAAAAATTTTTACATGCTGCACTGCGCCAGCATCTTGCTTGACTTCAGGCTATTTTCTAACTCCTCCCTCCTGTATTGCATCATTCTTGCAGCACTTTGCTGCATGACTACATCAGTTTTTCCTTTAACAAACCTTTGCTGCTGTTCACTGCTTTCCTGTCCCCACCGGAAATGGGGGCTTCATTCCTGACCCCTTTCCTTTGTGTATGGGTTGGCCAGAAGAGCTGCTGGACAAGCCTTCTACCACACAGCCTTTCTTTGAAAGTAGCTTCATGTAAAGCACATGAATATTTTATTCCCCTCCCCGCACTACTGATTGTTAGTTGCTCCTTTGCTTCCCATCATTCTTGATAATGATGTCAATGTCTAACTTTAATACACATTCAGCAGCTTGTGGCCTTCCTTTTTAAACCTGTGGAAATCCACTTTTTATTTAAAAATTCAACACGGAAACATAACTTTTTTTCAAATTCTTTCTGTGCAACACCGGTCAAAATAATCCTGAAATGAAACAAGGATGTTTATTTAAGTCCAGCTAGGAATACTTCCTTTGTGTGTGATGTATAATGCAATTGTCAGTATGTTTCTTATAATTGTGGATAAGACAGCAATACACGCAGCACAGGGAAAATCTTCCAGTACCATTTGCCTTTGTTCCTTTCTAAATGCATATATGTCCATTTGGAAGTACAGTGACTCTCAATGTTTATTATATTGAGTATATACCTAATCCTTGATCCCATGCTCATAGCTCCTAATAATGCAGTTAAAATCTGTTATTACTTTATCTCACACCACAAAGAGAATCCTGTCACCATTTTTTGTAAGCTCTTTTCTCACATCTTCAAGGCTTTGCACTACTAGCTATCAATGAAGCTAGACAGGCAATCTATTCCTTTGTCTCCGCCAGTGCCACTCTGAAACTGCTCATTTGGTGCTACGTGAGACCATTAGACTGCTTTTGTAAATACAGATCTGCAACCTCTCCGAAATTTTTCTCTTGAATAACCTCCATCAAAGTTCAGCCATTCATCTTGTAATCACAGTTAATTTGATTTGTATCTACATGCACTACTCTCATTTATCTGCATTAAGCAACATTAGTTCAACAGCTGAGGCTCTCCAGATCCCTTTTGAATCATCTCTAAGTATCATGCATCCCACACCATATTTTGTCAACAATGAACTTTAGAATTGTGCTTTTGGTCCCTCATATCATCTAGATCATGTATTCTGCCATTCCCTATGAACTATGGTACGTTAATAAATGTCAGTTGAAAATCAGTTTTCTCTCGTAATTTTAGCATATGTTTTCCAATTGATGAATGCTTACCACCCTAATACCATTTCAGGATAGCTGCCTAAGAATAGCACACAGAGCAGCATAATACAAATGTGCTAAGCATTTGTGGCTGCACTTCAAGTGGAACATATACCCACTTTTTCATGTCCCTGCCCTATACAACCAACCAACCCTCCACACATTTCCCAGCCAGGAGGTTTCAACCAATGCTACTTTTAAGCTGGCAATCAGAAGATGGTGTCACTGTGACAAAGGTAAACTATCCCTTCTCGACCTGTCTGCAGTCTTTGACACGGTTGACCACTCCATCCTCCTCCAACGCCTCTCCATCACTGTCCAGCTGGGTGGAACTACATTCACCTGGTTTCATTCTTAACTATCTAATCGTAGTCAGTAAATCACCTGCAATGACTTCTCTTCCCACTCCCGCATCGTTACCTCTAGTGTCCCCCAAGGATCTGTCCTTGGCCTCTCCTATTTCTCATCTATATGTTGCCCCGAAAACACGCTGTCAGTTTTCACATGTATGCTGATGACACCCAACTCTACCTCACCACCACTTCTCTCAACCCCTCCACAGTCTCTCAATTGTCAGACTGCTTGTCTGACATCCAGTACTGCATGAGCAGACATTTTTTCAAATGAATTATTGGGAAGACCGAAGCCATTGTCTTTGGTTCCCGCCACAAACTCCGTTCCTTAGCCATCGACTCCATCCCTCTCCCTAGCATCTGTCTGAGGCTGAACCAGACTGTTTGCAACTCTAGTGTCATATTTGACCCTGAAATGAGCTTTCAACCACATATCTGCAGCATAACTAAAACCGCCTATTTCCACCTCAGTGACATTGCCCGTCTCCACCCTTGCCTCAACTCATCTGCTGCTGAAACCCTCATCCATGCCTTTGTTACCTCTATACTTGACTACTCTTGACTGGCCTCCCACATTCTACCCTATGTAAACTTGAGGTCATCCAAAACTCGGCAGCCCGTGTCCTAACTCGCACCAAGTCCCGTTCATCCATCACCCCTTGCTGTTGTTGATGCAGGAGAGAAGACAAAGGGTGACCCATTCTCTAATTTTTATTTCCTGTCAAAAAAAAAATTGTAAAACATGTATGAAGAACTCATCTGAATCCTGTGCAGCAGAGCTCGTGTGCAAAGTCACCTTTCGGGGAGCTGGCACCTGCACTACCCTTTCCTCCGGCCTGGCTGCAGCCCACTTGTGCCTGGTGACTCACCACGAGCAGATCCCTCCTCTCCCTCCTCATCCTCATCCTCCTCCTCATCTTCCTCCCCCTCCTCCTGAGGTGGTCGCTGAACCCGTAGTGGCAAGGGATGCTCCCCAGATCCCTCCGGATCCAACCAGTGAAGGTGCCTTCAGACTTTTGTGAAAGAACCTATTGAAGATCAACCCGGAGCGTGTCAGGTGGTTTGAGGGACCGCAACCCCTAAGGGAGCTGTCCATTTAACTTCAACATATGCCCCACATCAAAACACTGAACCTTCAACAGGTTGACCGCAGAGTTCTACAGGGTATTCTGGGACGTCCTAGGAATTGACTACATCCCCTCTTCAGCACAGACTATAACATGCAAACAAAAGCATGTCCACCAGCTTCACTTAGTGCTGGTCTACGTGATCCACCGGGATCAATCCAACATGGTCCCTAGTTCTCTTTGCTTACATTCATCTGGTCTGGAGCTTCCACCCTCCCCCCCCTCCCACAAGCCTCCCAATTACCTTCGCCTCCCACGCCCCCGCCCTGCCCCTTTTATCACTTACCTAAATGCCAGAGACCAATCCTGCCAGTCCATGACTGCGACTTCCTCCCTACTATCTCCTACAACGCCCACTAGCCAAGCCTCCACATCTCCATGCTCCCCAAGTTTGATGGTCCCCCTCTGCTTTAGGAGTGGAGTATGTCAGGGATGCCTCATGTCCAAGCATTTGTATTACATCTGTTTGGAACATTTCTTCCACTGCTTGCACTGGAGGCCTTTATGACAGACTCTGTTTGCACTGGGTATGGAAGCCATCCTTTCAGCTCACACCAGTGACTTACCCCTCATGGTGACAGAACTGGTTGACTTGTGGAGAATGCTCAAGTGCTAGTAGGTGTATCTGTCACATCCTCTGCAAGGATCGAGTGGGTTAAGTGCTCTGGACTTTTAGTGGGCCAGTGGCAGGAAGACTCATCGGAGAAGCTCCATGTGGGCAGCTGGAGGAACACCCATCTATTATATCTTGGAGTTTATCTAAGTTCCACTGAGGACGTCAGGCTAGCAATTTGGACCAAACTGGAGCTGAAAGTCTCTGCTTGACTCAGATACTGAACAGGATTGATCTGAGGGCTTTCTTATGGGGAAGAATCCTTGGTCATAAACCAACAACTATGTTCTGATACCTGTTGGTCAATTCGATCCCTCCTCTTGAATTTGTCACCAACATGTTAAAAGAAAATTGCTTGGTTTCTCCTGATCTCTGTAGGAGTTCTGATCTCCTGCTTCGGGAGGGTGGGTTCGTCACTAGTGTGCCTGCACATCCTTTAGTGACTTTCCACCTCACTCCCTGCAAAGATATCTATACATCGAGAATCCTCTCAAGTTGTGAGTGCAGGTCCTCTTCTCTTTTCCTATAGCCCTGTAATTGTTTTTCCCTTCAAGTATTTATCCAATTCTCTTTTGAATGATACTATTGAATCTGCTTCCACCACCATTTCAGGCAGTGCATTCCAGATCTTGCTGTTTAAAAAAAATATTTCCTCATATAGCTTGCCGTTCTTTTGCCGATCACCTTAAATCTGTGTCTTCTGGTTATCGACCCTTCCACCACTGGAAACAGTTTCTCCTTATTTATCATTCATGATTTTTGAACATCTCTATCCTTAACCTTCTCTGCTCTAAGGAGAACAATCCCAGCTTCTCCAGGCTCTCCACATAACTGAAGTCCCTGGTACCATTCTGCTAAATCTCTCTGCACCCTCTCCAAGGTCTTGACATGATTCCTGAAATGTGGTGTCCATACTTGAACACCATACTCTAGCTGAGGCCTAACCAGTGTTTTATAAAGGTTTAGAATAACTTCCTTGCTTATGTACTCTATGCTTCTATAAATAAAACCAAGGATACCGTATGCTTTTTTAACAGCCTTCCCAATTTATCCTACCACCTTTAAAGATGTGTGTACTTACACCCCCAGGTCTCTCTGTGCCTGCACCACCTTTAAAATTGTACCACTTAGTTCATATTGCCTCTGCTCGTTCTTCCTACCAAAATGTATCACTTCAGACTTTTCTACATTGAATTTAATCCACCACATGTCTACATTGTCCATTTTACCATTCTGTCTGTGTCCTCCTCAAGTCTGTTACTATCCTCCTCATTGTTTAATACCTTTCTGAGTTTTGTGTCATCTGAAAATTTTGAAGTTGTGCCCTATATCCCCAAGTCCAGGTCATTAATATATATCAAAAGGAGCAGTGTCCTAATACTGACCCCTGGGGAACACCACTGTTTACTTCCCTCCAGTCTGAAAAGCAATCGTTCATCATTACTCTCTGCTTTCTATTATGTGGTACTTCGTCAAATGCCTTTTGAAAGTCCATATATATAACATCAACTGCATTACCCGCATCAACCCTCTATGTTACTTCATCAAAGAACTCGATCAAGTTAGTCGAACACGATTTGCCATTAACAAATCTGCGCTGTCCTTCATTTATTAGCCAATATTTTTCCAAATGCCAATTAATTTTGTTCTGCATTATTGTCCCTAAAAGTTTCCCCACCACTGACGTTAGGCTGACTGGCCTGTAGTTGCCGGATTTATCCCTCTCACCTTTTTGAACAGGAATGTAACATTTGCAATCTTCCATTCCTCTGGCACCACCCCCATATCCAAGGAGGATTGAAAGATTGTGGTCAGAGCCTCTGCAATTTCCACCCTTACTTCTCTTAGTAACCTAGGATGCTTCCCATCTGGACTGAATGGCTTTTATACTTTGAAGACATCCAATCTTTTAAGTACATCCTCTTTATCTGTTTTTATCCTATCCAATATTGCTACTGCCTCCTCCTTTACTGCTACATTGGCAGCATCCTCTTCTCTTGTGAAAACAGATGCAAGGTGCTCATTTAGTACCTTGTAGCTTTGCTCAAAGCCATCCTATTGGCCTGAACAAAACAAGACCTTACTGAAATAAAAGAGTGTTTATAAATGTTCATACTATGTCATTGCAATATCAGTTGCCGTTAAATTTCCCCCACATGTTAGATTGAGGTTAGTTATGGAAAAGGACAAAGACCAGGAATAAAAGTTCTCAACTGGGGAAAAGCCAATTTTGATAAGCTGAGATGTGATTTAGCCATAGTGGACTGGAAACAGCTACTTAAAGGTAAATCAGTGTCAGAGCAGTGGGAAACATTCAAGGAGGAGATCTGGAGGGTTCAGAGCAAGTATGTTCCCTTATGGAAAAAGGGTGGGACTAACACATCTAGAGCCCCCTGGATGTCAAGGGACATACAGGGAAGGATAAAGGGGAAAAAAAGGATGCTAATGACAGATACTGAGGGCTCAATACTGCAGAAACTCTAGAGGAGTTTAGAAAGTGCAGGGGTGACGTTAAGAAATAAATTAGGAAATCAAAGAGAGAGCATGAGCAAGGAAACCTCAAAGATGTTTTATAAATACATTAAGAGCAAGAGGATAATTAAAGAAAGAGTAGGGCCTATTAGAGACCATAAAGGTAATATGTGTGTGGAGGTGGAAGACATGGATATGGTTCTTAATGAATACTTTGCTTCTGTTTTCACAAAAGAGAGGGGCGATGCAGACTTTGCATTGAGGGAGGAGGAGTGTGAAATATTAGATGAGATAAACATAGTGAGAGAGGAAGTATGAAGGGGTTTAGCAGCTTTAAAAGTGGATAAATCTCCAGGCCCGGATGAAATATATCCCAGGCTGTTGAGAAGCAAAAAAGGAAATAGCAGAGGCTCTGACCATCATTTTCCAATCCTGTCTGGCTACAGGTGTGGTGCCAGAGGACTGGAGGACCTCTAATGTGGTACCTTTGTTTAAAAAGGGAGAAAGGGATAGACCGAGTAATTACAGGCCAGTCAGTCTAACATCGGTGGTGGGAAAATTATTGGAGAAAATTCGGAGGGACAGGATAAATCTTCATTTAGAAAGACATTAATCAAGGACAGTCAGCATGGATTTGTTAAGGGAAGGTTGTGTCTGACTAACTTGATTGAATTTTTTGAGGAGGTAACAAGAAGGGTCGATGAGTGTAGTGTGTTTGATGTAGTGTATATGCATTTTAGCAAGGCTTTTGATAAGGTCCCACATGGCAGACTGATCACGAAAGTAAAAGTCCATGGGATCCAGGGTAAAGTGGCAACAAGTTGGTTCCAAAATTGGCTGAGAGGCAGGAAGCAAAGGGTAATGGTTGATAGGTGTTTTTGTGACTGGAAGGCTGTATCCAGTGGGGTTCCGCAGGGCTCAGTACTAGGTTCCTTGCTTTTTATGGTCTATATCAATGATTTATACTTGAATGTAGGAGTTATGATTACGAAGTTTGAAGATGATACTAGAATCAGCTGCGTGGTTCATAATGACGAAGAAAGCTGTAGACTGCAGGAAGCTATTAATGGACTGGTCAGGTGGGCAGAACAGTGGCAAATGGAATTTAATCCAGAGAAGAGTGAGGTAATGCATTTGGGGAGGGCTAACAAGGCAAGGGAATACACATTAAATGGTAGGACACTGAGAAGTAGAGGAACAAAGGGACCTTGGAGTGCATGTCCACAGATCCCTGAAAGTAGCAGGCCAGGTAGATAAGGTGGTTAAGAAGGCATATGGAATTTTTTGCCTTTATTAGCTGAGGCATAGAATATAAGAGCAGGGAGGTTATGCTTGACCTGTATAAAACACTAGTTAGGCTACAGCTAGAGTACTGCGGCAGTTCTGGTCACCACATTACAGGAAAGATGTGATTGCACTCGAGAGGGTAAAGAGGAGATTTATGAGGATGTTGCCTGGACTGGAGAATTTTAGCTATGAGGAAAGATTCGATAGGCTAGGTTTGTTTTCTTCAGAACAGAGGAGATTGAGGGGAGACCCAATTGAGGTGTATAAAATTATGCTGGCCTAGATGGAGTGGATAGGACGGACCTATTTCCCTTAGCAGAGGATCAAAAACCAGGGGGCATAGATTTAAATTAATTGGCAGGAGGTTTTGAGGGGAAATCTCTTCACCCAGAGGGTGGTGGGGGTCTGGAACTCACTCCTGCAAGGGTGGTAGAGGCAGAAACCCTCACCCCATTTAAAAAGTACTTGGATGTGCACTTGAAGTGCCGTAACCTACAAGGCTATGGATCAAGAGCTGGAAAGTGGGATTAGGCCGAAAAGCTCTCTGTTGGCCGGTGCGGACACGATGGGCCGAAATGGCCTCCTTTTGTGTTGTAAATTTCTATGATTCTCGGTTTGGAAATAGATTTCTATGATTCTAGGTTTGAAGGTAGACAACTCGAATAAACTTTATATTAATACATGTCAGTAGTTACTGGGAGCTTAAGTGTGAACTTCAAACCTACATTATTTTGGAAGGAGCTAAAATTGCTTTTGGTGTGAAAATCTAAATTTTTTTCACAATCTTTTTGAAAAGTTTATTGTGAAAAAGTTATGATTTTTGATCAAATTATCATCTAGGGTTTTGCAAGCCAGAGATTCACCTTGTAAAGGAAAAATTAAATGTCTGCATGAGGTTATCAAATCTAGGCTTGGTTAGAAGGTGCTGCTGAGAATACTAATTCACACCTTTAATCATTTAGTTGCCAATGGCTCTGCTTAACTTGCTCCCAGTCGCCATCTGTCATCATGGATTCCCTTGACAGTTTCTTTCAAAGATTGTTTAAAAGCGCACTCTCTCCGTTTTAATTCTGCTCAGATTCCATTTCATTGACTTAGATCTTGATTTTACTCTAAAACTATCTGCAGCAGTGAACATTGTGTTGTGTTCAGTAATGTCATCTGTGCAGAAGTTATTGGCGACTGTATTGTTTCAACTTTAAAAGACAAGACTAAACTAGATTTCTGCTTTTTAAAATATCAGCCTTAATACAATAATGAATAGTTTGCTCCCACTCTCGGTGTATAGACTTAGTGTCGGTGTGAAATGATTTCTGCTTTGATCCACTGTTACGCATACAGGGGGGAATTTTAACCCCACCCCCAGCCCGGCGAAAATGGGAGGGGCAGTTAAAATGGAGTAATCGATTTTACCCACTCACTTTCTGCCCCGATCTGGACAACTGCAATTTTAAAAAATGAGTTCATTTCAATTTTCACAGTGGAATTTTTAATAAATGCGGATTTTTTTTTCTTCAGGTTCCCTGGATCAAACGGGAATAGCACTGAAAAGCCTGTTCTGTGTGAACCCAATGGATGAACCAGGAGAGGTAGGTATCTCCATCATCATCTGTAGCTGCATATTCAATCCTGCTAATTTTGCTGTGCCATTCAAAGCACATATACATCTGTGAGAATCTGGAAAATGTCTCTGCAGGTGCCCAGGAGTAGACTTCATCTGTCAATCTTTTTTGAAAAGGCTGTATTTTCCCCACCAGCAATGAAAACTATTTTCAGCATTAAATGAGCTTTGAGCAAAGCCTTGTCCCTCATCTCTTGATGTAAGCTTTGCTACAAATTTGCTAGTGCTTTCCATCCTATTTAACAAGGTATTGATCAAACATGTAGTGGATTTTTTCTGTCACTTTGCCATTTCATGATGAAACCTTTTAACTTGTTGATAATTTGAATTTATGTTGGAATATAATAAATGTTTGTTAATTGTAGGTTATAGATTAACTTCAACATGTCTCATCCAACTCTAAATAAGCAGAAAATGAAGTATGCATGATTGATTCTCAACAATGTTATTGCACCTTCTCCAGTTTATCTCTGAACATAATAGATATCAACTGATAACTAAGATGGCAATCATATTTAGCTATTAGTTGGCTTCTCTTTGGTGCAGTAGAATTGTGAATGGGATTGTGTATATTTGACAAATAACAACAATGCAACCATGGACCTCTTTGCATTATAACATATACAAACTCTTCTAAATCGATTAGTAAGTTTGTAGTTACAGTACAATATTCATTTAAAAGATGCTAACTTATCGGGCAACTTGCTGCACCTTTTGAATCACAGTTCTCTAATGGGTGTGGAGTTGATTAACAGTTTTACTGGTATTGAGAGCGAAGTCAGAAGTAAGATAGCTGAATAATATTGTATAATATTTTGGGAACGATGAGCAGCGCTGTCCTCATCACACTGAGAATGAATAATACGCATTTTTCTAAAGGAGATGGAAAAGAAGTCATCCAGATGGGTTTTGTTTTTTCCATTCTTTTTCAAATTAGTTTTGCAAACCCAGAGGTAGCTCTTCAGTAGGAGAAAAAGAGGGGGTAAAAATTAATGTGGGGCCCAAAGAAACAGCACAACAAACATCAATTTCTACCCCAATAACTATATTGGCGTCGTGCTTCATGAATTGAGCAGACATTTTTTTCCACAAATGAAGCGAAACAGTTGATAGGACTATTGGAATAAGAAGGCTGCTGTTAAGAGGTTGAGATATTGAGATCACATGTTAACAAAATTCCAATGAATAAGGTGTGACTTTTGTTTCATCTGATTTTGCTTTAAATTCTTCCCCTAATATGAAGAATTAGGGTAAACAAACTGCTGAGAATACTGTGAATAAATCATGTTGCTTTCGATTCCGTGAAACCAGTTAGTGAATGACAAGTAAAAAAGCTCCATTCACTCCTCCTCATGTGATGTGCCTGCTTTTTATTATGTAATATATCTCCTGTGCTGCTATATTTGTATGAGATCTGTCATTTTTCATAAATTGAAGCAGAAAAGCTTACAGATCCTATTGTGGCATGCTGTCATATTGTAACATAACCTCCAGTGACGTGAGATGTTCAGTGAAATGCATCACTACTAAATGCTACTTGTTGTTTTGGGCACCAACAACAGGCTGTTTTATTAAAAAATAATTTGAAACATTATGATTGGTAGATAGAGGGAAAATAGACCGTTGGAAAATTCAACTGTTAAAAGGAAATCATCTATTGACCAAAAATGTTATAGTTAGTTTTAAGCAGATGTAAGGCTTCTCCCCAGATGATGCTACATGAGATGTATAACCTGCATTATCCTATCTTTCTATCAAAGAATCAGGCAATGTCAGAGCACAGAAAGTCGAAACGTGTACGAATATCTATAGTGGTAAGTGAGGAAATGACATGCGGTCAAACCATTATCATCAATATATAACCGCATTGTCCAATCAAAATTAATCCAGATTTCTTTTATTTTGCTCAGGACAACCTGCAAAATCATTACACTTTTATCCTTTGAGCTCAAAAGAGAGGTAGAGATAGAAACAGAGCAGTGCAGTTAAGCAGCAATATTGGTGCCCCACCCCACCCCTCCCAGTATCTGTTTTCTGATATGACTTGAGGCAGTTTGGAGAATGTGGTACACAATGCAGAATCTGTAGAACATTCTGTAAATAGTTTTGTGACTGTAATTCTTCAACAAAATTCTCATTTCATTATGTATTCATATATTTAATTTCAAACAAGATGGCTGAAGGGGTTTATTAAAAATCAGTTTAAGCAAAGAACACTGAACTCCCTCCTCCTCCGATTAATCAAATAATTTTCACAAAGTTCTATGCACTTGTGGCCAATTTAAGGACAATTATATGCAATGCAGTCATTTATCCTTTTTAAAATTGACTTTATGCATAAAAGCTAGTGTTTGGAAAAGTAAGGAAAATGTCACACTTTCCTAAATCTAACAGAAAAAGCTAAAAATACCGAAAAATACCCCCACAGTCTCTGAGACTGACAATTAATCATGATCTCCAATTGCAGCAACGGTTATAGATCATTATTGCACTGTTGAAATTGGTCAGTTTGCTAATCTACACTAACCAGCTGTAATGGTATGTTATGCATTTCAATAACCAAAAGGGTTAGCTACTCCATCTGAGGGCACCTAATTGGATAGAATATTTATACGCATCACAAAAAGATTCTCTTTAGAGCTCAAGGGATAACCATTTCAATAAATACTTACACACATGAAAATCATTTTCATACTGAAAGAGACATTTGCTCTCGTGCTGCACCAATACTTTGTCGAGAGGAGAGATGCTATTCAGCGCTGTAAGGCTTTCAAAAAGAATTATCTATGGCTGAATTCAAGCTGTGGCAGCATCAGCACTGGAGATAGCTACCATCATAATTTGTAGTGCTGACTGTTGAAATGCTGATGCTTCCATCTAAAATAACCAAATAATCAATCAATGTATGAGCAAATGCAGTTGATTTTAAAAGTTTGACCAGTTTTGACCATGGCTGATTTCTCAATTTTTTTTGATCTGATCTATTTGTACTTGATTTTTTTCTAAATCATCTATTCACATAGTTACTAATATGTTTTGATTTCATTTGGCTTTGATGCATTCAATGAAAGAAATCATGCAGAATTTCTGTATTATTATTATATACGTATTGACGATCTTTTGCTGCTCTTTTTCTTATTGTACTGCTTTCAGTCTCCAGCTACCACTTCCTGCTACCCTGCTTCGTATGTGGCACAGAAACAGAATTGTTTGGACTGCCGACTCATCCAAGGCCCCTTTCAATGCTGTTTTTTGATTGGCCACTAAGGTTGCTTTGGGAGGATGAGATTTGTCCATTTTATCTTGCTAGTTTCCCCCATTTACAATGGAGTGTTCCACTGCTGCACAATGCTCCAATTAGCAACTCTACCAACAGCTACGAGAGTTTGAATATCTATCAGGGCTGGGTTTTAATCTCAACTGCAATGGTTGGGAGCTTAAATATGTCACTCACTGTTTTGTATATGTCTTTCAATTCTAGTCCTTCCCTGGTCTGCGGGCTTTATATATTGGGGCAATGGATATCAAGGCAATGTTGGCTGTGCCACAGTTGGAAACTGTATGTAGTTATGGAAAGGAAATTGGAGAGATGAAAAAGCTGCCATGTAGATTTTCTAGGGTGATATCAGGAATGGAAAAATATTTACTAAGTGATTCTCTGATCACACACTCTTAGCTAGGAAGCTACGTTTGTATGAAGTATGGGTCGGAGATAGAGCTACAATGTTTAAGCAATTAAATAGAAAGAAAGAAAGACTTGGATTTTATATAGCGCCTTTCACGACTACCAGACGTCGCAAAGCACTTTACAGCCAGTGAAGTAATTTTTGGAGTGTAGTCACTATTGTAATGTAGGAAACGCAGCAGCCAATTTTTGCGCACGAGCTGGTTCCCACAAACAGCAATGTGATGATGACCAGTTTTTTGAGGGATAAATATTGGCCAGGACACCGGGATAACTCCCCTCTCTTCTTCAAAATAGTGCCATGGGATCTTTTACGTCCACTTGAGAAAGCAGACGAGACCTCAGTTTAACATTTCATCCGAAAGACGGCACCTCCAACAGTGCAGCATTCCCTCAGTTCTGCACTGGAGTGTCAGCCTAGATTTTTGTGCTCAAATCCCTGGAGTGGGACTTGAACCCACAACCTTCTGACTCAGAGGCGAGAGTGCTACCCACTGAGCCACAGCAGACACATATGACTTCCCACCAGGAGCATGGAATTCCCCTATATAGCTATGATTTAGAAACATGAAAAAGCTAGGGCTTGTTCACTGGAGCAAAGGAGGGAGAGGGTCTAATAGAAGTGTTAAACATTTTTGAAGGATACAAGAGTGTAAAAAGTGAAAGATGATTACCAGTAATCAATGAATTAGGAATAAGGGTTAGTACAAGAAGCATGAAAGGGGCTGTTAGATTTTTTATGCAAAAGATACAAGATGGATCACAAAGCAATTATTGAAGTCAAATCAGGCAACACGCAAGTGAGAATTATATAATTATTTCAGGAAAAAAAAACATTTCTTGTGAGCTAGCACCAGCACTGGCATGATGGGCCATGGTCTCCTGCTGCACTCAAATATCTGACAGCAGTTGTCACACCTGGATGATCATTTAAAAGGTTTGTTTTCAGCTTGTCATATGGATCTTAACAACAAGCAATAACAACTGGTTATTGACTCTGCGCCTGTTTTGGAGTGGGGTGAAATTGGGCCACTCTGATGTCACTTAAAGGCAGCCAGCACCTCTTAAAGAGGAGGTGCACTGTAGCTGCAGACAGGCGGAGAGTGCTTGTGAAGTGAGAAATGGCTGAATATCATTTTGGAGCCCTGGATAATAATCGAGCACCTAAACGGGCACTAGGTGCTTGCACAAAGTAGATTCTTAATTATTCCAGTAAACTTTTATTCAAATCTGAAGTGAGTTGTTGAATTAAAATGTATGTTTTTTGAATTTGGTGTTCATATTTATCATCAATTGAGGGCAAGGCCCATGAGGCTGGACTGAAGGAAGGTAATCGAATGGTGGTAGTAAGGACGGCGATGATAAAGTTTTTAGGACTATTGGTATACTGGGGATGGGAAGGATGATTCAAGTGAAACACTCTTGGATGAGCTTCTCCCTCAGAGTTCGGGCAGCTAGGGGCACTGGTGGTCGAAACTGCTCTTCCTCCTCTTTCTGCTCCTCCTCCATTTCTTACTGCTCAGGTAATTGTAAGGGCTGGCAACACAATGTAGCAAAGTTATTCAGCACATGACTACAAATCTGGAAACCCATTCAAGGGTGTGCTGCAGAGCTCCTCCTGAACGGTCCAGGCAGCAGAAGCATTGCTTGGGCACGTTGATGATCTGCTCAGTGATATTTCTGTTGGTGGCATGGCTCTCATTGTAGGCATGCTCTGCGCATGTGCCCTGATTCCTGACAGGAGTCGTGAGACAGGCCGAAGAGTCATAATGCGTTGCCTGTGGTCGCAAACAAGCTGTACATTCAGGGAGTGGTATCCCTTTCTATTGACATAAATGTTAGGCTGGTAATGCGGAGCTTGGAGGGCAATGTGAGTGCAGACTATGGCACCTTGGACCCCGCAGACCAATTTCACAAAGGGATCCTATAATCAGCATGGCACACTTATTTAAATATTATAATGAGATACGTGAATCATTCTGACACATGCCCAAGATGCCGACAGAGCAGTCCAATCCAAAATGGCAGGGTTGTGGGACAGGCGCGTGCACGCTGTTCACCAGATTGGACCCTTTAGGCATCCATTTTGCACCTGAAAAATGGGCATGGTGCGATTGGATTTCGAGGTCCATATAGGTCATACTCTGTTGTTTGTCAATTGCAAAGAAATACAATAGTAATACTTGTTTTAATTTGTAGAGCTGAACTGAGGTTAATGTGGCAATGACTGCAACTTTAGAAAAAAATACAAACTTAGCAAGCTGTGAGGATTTTTTACATGACCTTACTGGTATTTTATAAACACCTATTATGCCTTTGCTCTTTTGGATTAGACTGGCCTTCCTCACTTAAGTTCAAATAGCATCAGCCTCCTTAAAATATGGTGGTTTTAGTGCTTCTTTTTGCCAGGAGTAGCTCTGAAGCATAGGACTCAAAAGAGATAGTTGAAGACAGATGCGGGGCTGCAGAGCCAGCTTTAAGCACTGGGGATATTGAGGTCCTGAAGCAATAATGGACTTCACTGCTTCACTAAAATGGTTGACAATATGCTGTTTTTCCCTGGCATCAGTTGAAAGGCAGGATCAAATCAGAAGTGATGAATAGTAGATTTATGCTAACAACTAGTCTGCGACTACCCTTCAGCAAGGTGCTTCCAAGGAAAAATAGCTAAATTAGTAATGAATTATGCCAAAATGTATATTAAATCTAAATTTAGGTATAAGTGAATATTGTCGCCAATGCACCCTGCTATATTTTGTAATTATAGCTAACTCTTATTGAAACTGAAAAGTCTAATATACATCGAGTGAAACAATGCACTGGAACTTTCAACTATGCTGGTGTAAATCAGAAGATATTGGCTCATAGTCCATTATAGGCCTCGGCCAATTTTCCTTTCCATTGAAATCAATGGGCGGCCGATCCACTATTGTCATTTTACACTCCTCCCCCGAAGTTGAAAGTTTTGCCGAGTGAACTTAGTCACAACTGTGTTCCAGTCTTGTTTTCTGGTCTTGAACTGAATCTGATGTTTAAGGGATCAGGGCCCAAAAAAATTCACAAGCCTACAGGTGCACGCCCACAATAACTCCAGCAGACGTGCAGCGGAATACTCCGGAAGTGAGTCAGGACCCAGATAGGCCAGGTCACGACCTTTACTGGGAATTTCCTGGGGACCTTGTCAGGGGTGGAAGCTCCAAACATGGTGCCTGTATTGAAATAATTTAGAGCTCTAAAATATCTAATTTAATTTTCTGATATGCTGTTCAATTTACAGTTCTATTATCAATACTTCAACACTTTGCTGAGCAGTGCTATGAAAATCATCTCTTACTCACAAAATATAATACACGGTTAATCACCAGGCTGAGCACTGGCTAAATTTCGTGAGATTTCCTGCAGCACACATAATAGTGATCATTCATATTTTTGTTCAGTGTGTTTCACTTTGCCTAAAGCAATGCAATACATTCAGGGACCTTTTGATTTATTTTCTACCATACAAGAAAAAAATGAGATTGTTGAAGATGGTGTAGTCTGCCTCCGATAGAATCTAACTGTGGCATTACTGGCAAGTGCCCTAGACAGGAACCCACTTGTATAATAAGCTCACAAAATTGGGATTCAAGTTGGGTCACGCTGCCAGTAAAAAGTAATGAAAAAGTTATAAACTTTAGAGCTGAACCTTTTATGACCTGCATAATCGACCTTACAGATATAAAATTTAGTATTTCTTCCGTGTTCATTCAGGAGTGGCTACTACATCCTTCGTCTTAGGATATTACAATAAGATGCTGCAAATAGATCATATCATCAAAGTGGCGGTGGGGTGGTACAGTACTGAACATGGCGGATATCACTTATTGTATGAGACTAATAGCATTCAGAAACAGGTTCTGAAACAACGATACCATTTTCTATTCAAAAAATGAAGCTAAAAATGAAGCCCTTTCCTCACAATACCAACCTGTCACTTTAAACCTGAAAACATATAATGGCAGCTTAGCATGCAGTAGAAACCAGGTTTTTATGGGGGGAGTCTGCCCTTGATTTGCACCTCACACTATTGGAGGAAATCTATGTGCAAACTCATCTGATAATTGTATGTACTTTACATTGCTTCATCCTCTTCAAGCACAGTCATGTGCAGAGACCAGAAAAGCCATAGAGGAAATTCAGGTTTGAGCCATTCAGGTGAGAACAAGGAGAATGGATTAGCACTCAATTTTCCTCTGTGTTGTGCCCATCCAAACAGGGCAAAGGAAAAGCACCCATTATTCTCTAATGTGACTGACATGGGACTGCTCTTGCCCACAAAAATATGATTTATACCTTTTGAAATTTTACAGAAAAAAAAGGCAGTAGACAACTGCATCTCTCATAATTACATTGTTTTTTTTTATTCGTTCATGGAATGTGGACGTCGCTGGCAAGGCCAGCTTTTATTGCCCATCCTAATTGCCCTTGAGAAGATGGTGGTGAGCCGCCTTCTTGAACCGCTGCAGTCCGTGTGATGAAGGTACTCCCACAGTGCTGTTAGGGAGGGAGTTCCAGGATTTTGACCCAGTGACGATGAAAGATCGGCGATATACTTCCAAGTCAGGGACGTGGAGGTGGTGGTGTTCCAATGCGCCTGCTGCCCTTGTTCTTCTAGGTGGTAGAGGTCGCGGGTTTGGGAGATACTGCCGAAGAAGCCTTGGCAAGTTTCTGCAGTGCATCTTATTGATGGTACACACTGCAGACACAATACATCAGTGTTGGAGGGAGTGAATGTTTAAGGTGGTAGATGGGGTGCCAATCAAGCGGGCTGCTTTGTCCTGGATGGTGTCAAGCTTCTTTAGTGTTGTTGGAGCTGCACTCATCCAGGCAAGTGGAGAGTATTCCATCACACTCCTGACATGTATCCATCAATATTCAATGCATAGTCCATCTTTAACAATGGGAAAGAAGTCAGTGTTCGAATATGATGGTTCCACCTATGTAAGCTTTTAACATCTTGGAACTGCCTATTATGCTTTCCCCTTAGACTTTGCATCTTGTGAAGCCCTTGCAGTCAACCTGCCTGGTCTGAGCTGGTGGTCTACTGATTTTAGCCATCAAAAATTCAAATCAGAAATTTAACACCGGCATAAAGTACATGAACTGTCAGGGCATTTCATTGGCAACATGTATTTAGCAATTCTTGTTCTGGGGTTAATTTAAAATGTAATTGAAATTATTTTCTATTAGACGGTGCCAGATTTGCCATCCTGCCTGCAGCTCTACTGCAGCTGGCACCTCTTCAACCTCATGCTTATTGTCTTCAGGGCTCCCTTACTGTCCTTTTCCACCTGTGACACAGTGCCTTCTTTTCTGGCAGCAGAATTGTGAGCATGCAGCACATTACAATCACTTTTGGATGTCACTACCAGATCTTTCCAAGTGGTGCATTCTTTCCTTCCGTATGTCTGTGGTATGTTGTTTTTGTATCCTTGTGGAGGCATGTGCTTCACTTTATTTTATTGAGCTGGAATTCTTGAATTGCAAATGAAGCTGGCTGAGTACAGCAAACGCAACCCACACTGCCAAAAGAATTATAATCTCTCAAACTCAGCAAACGCCCAAAATGGGTTTCAGAATTTGCCATCTTCTTTCTTGTCAACAGTGATAATGTTTCCCCAGGGTAAAACCATGCAAATGACAAATAGGGAGCCTGCATTCTCAGGAGCCTAATTTTGGAGCCTCCAGTGTGCCATCATTACAAGCCTCCAGCAGCAGTACAAACTGATCATAGCAAGTTGGCTGCACAACCCTGGTGCTGAATAGACACAAAACCTGCCCTAATATTTTTGGACATTTTTCTTCGAGTTACTGTGACATCAAGCTATAAAGTTCAGTAATGAATATAAAGGAAATTGATAGCATGCAAAGGAATTTGGGCAAGCTCAGCAAATGGAAAAAGGAAATATTGCGACAGGAAGCGTGCAATATTTCTGTTAAAATGTCCTACTTTTACGATAGGTGGATGGAATTGTGAGTTTGGTCAAAACATAATCCTGCAGCGATATATTTCACGCCTTTAAAAATATTGTCATCACGGCAGGACAGATGGAGCATGAAATCAGCTTGGCAGCTAATACCTCCAGGGATGTTCAGTCCAATATCCAATACATCTGCGGCTCCGGTGACTCTGCAGTCAGGGTATGTCTCACGTGCTTATGTTCGTCAAACAAGATAAATGCGCAGGGTAACTGGGAATCATCAAGTCATTGAATAAAGCCAGTGCTTTGGTTGGAGGAGTATCCTTGCTGTGGAGGTTATCAAGTTCCAGACTTTCAGCAGATGCAAATAAAAATACCTCAATTGGGCAACAGCTGCCTGTTGTATCCCAGGCTATGCAGCTAGGTCGGAATATGTTACCAGTGCATTATGCAATAGAGACTGCTTATGTACTAATAATTATGTAGAGTATACCGATAAGAGACTATACAGCCTCCTCACAGGTTAACCTCAGAAGACCTACAGACACCAGGTACCTTCCTTGGGCCCTGAAGCAGTCAATCAACTTCTCTTGAACCTGATGACAAAACCTGAGGGAGGAATCAAGGTGAATAGCTTGTGTCATATCATGATGGCGACCAACTAGTTGATCACCAAGACCCTGCCCCAGTATGAAAGCCTGACCACCTCCCAAAATGAGAATGAGCCGCCTTTTCCAGCTCAATCAGGTTCATTGGCCGTGGGACACAGCTGAACTCAAGGATAGAAAATGCAAACCGTCCTCGAGTCAAACAAGTGAAGGGTCTGCCAGCAAGAAACTAACTTGTCACAGACCTGTAAAAAACCCACATAACTTGATCCAGTTGTTCTTGGCAGAGGATGCCACTGAGTACATCACTGATACATACACATCCTCCACACCTCAAAAAGAATACATTGTTGGCACTGCCTTCATGTCCAGTCAGGGGTGAGCCACTCCTGACCGCTTGATACAGAATAGATGCAGGAATGGAAATAGAACAAAGCTGACCCATGGTGTAATCCTTGTGATCAGATCACAGGATCTTTCTGGTATCTTAGTCAAGAGTGTAAGAGTGGCATTAGAGAAGCCTCCCCAGATATGGAAGAAGATTTTAAATCTTGGTTGGATTTCAGATTTTTATAAGTTAAATGTTGTTGAAGGGGGGAAAAAACTGTTGACACGAGCGAAAAAAGTGTTTCTTGGAATCAGCTTTAGCAATGGAGAAGCTCTGGGAATTTCATTCAACATGGTGAGGCCAAGAATGTAGGTAGATGAAGAAGGCCTAAAGATGGGTCCGTCAAAGTTAAGTGGTAATTGTTGGTTAGACTTCTGAGAGACATGGGAAACTGTGCTTATGAGGCATTGAATGGAACAGATTTCCACTTGACATGAGTATGGCCACACCAGTGAGAGGTCCGAGCCATTTTAAGATACGGGCCTCATTTTAATTTTTCAAATCAGACTCCTGCCCAAAGCTAGCTGGAATGATAAGATGGCTAGCGGGTGGGAGAGGAAAATCATGCAGCAGAAGACTGCTGCCAGGGACCTAGGAAATGGTTCCTGGCAAGGTAAGTGATGGAGGGGAGGACGGGGTCCAGTCATGGGAAAGGGAAGGAAAGCTTGGGGCACGGGAGGCCCAAGGTTTTCTTGTGAGGCCAAGAGTACATCTTCGCCACCTGGTGCACAAAAAAAACCTTTAAAAAGAAAATCAAGTGCTTATCTGGGCCTCTTGGTCGTGAATCAATTTGCAACAGTTTTCCTCGACCCAATCGGCACTGTGCCTGACTTAAAATTCGTTCGGGGTCCAAATTATGTCATCTGGCCCTGACATGAACGTGAATGAGGCTCTCGCCTGTCTGCAGTGCACCTTATAAAATTCAGGTGTAAAAGTTTTGGCTGGCGATAGTGCATCACGAACTTCTGCAATTTTAACCCCCATATCCCCTGTTCTCATCAAACTTGGGGGGTTTAAAATCGTGGCTAAGATTTTCATTGCCCCCATTGCAGGGCTTGGGGAAATCAAAATGTCGTGAGTGGAAAAGGCAGCCACACAAATATTTAGATTCAAGATGATTAAATACTGTATGAACTGTGGAAATGCCATGTCAAGGAATGCAACCGAAGTTGAATGATGTAGTTTGTAAGCTAAGAAAGCCACCCTGGATCTTCACTCTGTTACCTTTTGAGGTGTAGGGGAGAAACTTTGCAGAACCTTTTAAACAACATCCAGGAGTTTAAAAAAAAAAGTTGGATAGTGCAAATTCAAATGATCTGAAGAAGAAGCGAGCTTTATGGGCTAAATTTCCTTCTCATTACTTTTTGTTCATGTTGCTTTGCACGTCCGTGCTTTCAAACAACTTTCTTTTATATCTACCCTTTAATGTAGAAAAACTTTGATTTTCCATCATCGCTGAAGTGCTTTTTGAGTTGTGTCGTTGAGTGCTATATCTTCAGACATCTGTGATAATCTGAAATATGTGTGTATGACACAAAGTCAGCACCTGGTGGTACAAATTCAATGTGACCCCACACTGCATGCAGTAACCAATCATTAACACGCACTCCTTGAAGTGTCTGAAGTGCGTTAATACCAATCAGACTGAGGTGGATAAGTGACAATAGCTACACATCTCCATCTCACTTTTGCTTGGTAAATTATTTCATTAATCTTAAGAACATTTTAATTACGTTTTAAATATAGAATGTGGTGAGATGAATGGAATGTCCAGGAGACTGCAGAACATTATATTATTCATATCAACAGGCTGCATTTTTCCTTTGGATGACACGGTATCTATTCTTATATCATACTCAAAGGAAGAATTCACACAACAATAGATTGAGCTTTCATTACCTCACGACCAAGCGTTCTTGACCAAATACCAAATCATCAGTTTTAAAAATACTACAAGGAGGGATACAATTTTTTTTCTATGCTTCCCTTTAAAGTATTGCACATTTATCTAAATATTTAACAGATATATTCAACATTCATCAAAAACAATTTTCACTTAGTGAGTAATAAAGTTTAACATATAAATACTGCTTCAAAATTTGTCCTAGGATTTAAGCAAGATAATAGAAATATCTAATAAGGTTCACAGTGAATCATTTCATATCATGGATCACTTTTTGAATAATACATCCTGTCAGGCATGTCCTCCAACCACTTTATAGTAAGTAACAATGGGCTCAATTTTCCGGGTCATTTGCGCCGTTTTTTTGGCATGTGCCGTTTTTTTCTGGCGTAATTATTTAATTCAAAGTTTTCCCCTGGAATCTGCGCCAGTGTAACTGGTTTAGTTACGATTTTTCTAGGTTAGGTTTTTTTGACGTCATAGTTCCCTCATGTCTGCATTTTTCGCAGTTTGCCCCCCAAATTTTTTATCCTAGGTCAACGTATCTGGCCACTCCCGAACAACATTCTGGTCAGTTAACAGAAAGCAGCGCACTTTGAAATATCGGCGCTGAAAGACGCCATTGTTTTTCATTGAAGTTTTAGGAGGGAGTCTCTAACACTTGAAATATCCATAATAAAGTTCGACTTTTTTTACCTTTCAACGGAGTACATGGAAGTTTCTTGGATTTCTGAAGTTTTCATTTTTTTTTTACTTACACGCCACCACTGAACGTCATCTCGCAGGGCTGGAGGGAGGGCGTAGCGTCGGGTGTCAGAATCGGCCCCGTGCCCGGACACTTGGCTGGAAAACAAGCGCTGGGGGGGCGGGTGGCGATCGAAAGGCTTCTGCACTGAGCCCGGGGAGGAAGGTGCCGATCGGAAGGATGCTGCACTAGGCACAAAACTGCAATGAGTTTGTGGGAGGGGAGGAGAAGGGGAGAAGTCACAAGACTGCAATGAGTTGGGGGCGGAATGGGGAGAAAGATCGAAGTCACAAGACTGGGGGGTGGAGCTGTACTACGTCTGCGCGTCCATTGAAATAACGTGAAAAACTTCACTTTTTGTCGCGCATCATTTTTTCAGCACAGGCAGCAGGCTCCACCGCCCAAGGCAACTGGACATGCTGCACAGCGCCAAATTTGAATTATACATCGGGGAAATTTTGACAAAATATTTCTGGTACATTTCTGGCCTAGAAAAACGAGAGTAACTCTGGTAACTCTGGAAAATGGGTTTGGGCAAAATTGATTTATGGATTAATCTTTGCTTTATGGATTAGGATGTAGTTATGCATGATGCAAAGCATTTGATCTTTAGACTTCTTAGGGTAGATTTTCTCGGTGGATACCTTGGTTTTTTTCCGCCTCTCAACCCCTGGCTGGGCCATATGCTTCTGGCTGCCACCACTGGAGACTTCAGATCATCCTTTGGAGGGGGAATTCAGCAAAACTTAATCACTTTCTTGCATTATCTTCAGCCTGTCCCCTGAACTTCAGATCTACAGGTGTGCAGTGCTCTGGAGACATCCATCTTAAGGTGCCTGTTTGCTGGGGCATCCAATCAGTGTAGAGAGAGGAAGCTTAAGCAGAAGTTCAGGAACGCTACCTGCTGCCTCATTTATGTGGGAACACGGGGGGGGGGGGGGGCTGCACCTACTGCAAGTGCAGGCCCAGTCTATCAGGGAAGCACCAGGAAATCCCAGGGCAGTGCAGTGGGGATTTGCACCTGATGCAATGGATCTCCCACCCTTTTTTCTCTTTGCTTTGCTTGGGAACATTATTTCACAGGTGCAGAGAAGAGTAAAATCTACCATCTTATATTTACTCGCTGATTTTTATGTGTCATTGTTACAAAAGTGAAAATTATGCCAACATTTTTTCCCCCCAGAATATACAAATGCACAGGAACTGGCCTTTATCAGGGTTGTTGAGGTTTTAAGTGGTTTGTTACGGCACTGGATTTTGTAACAAGGTTTGAGTGCACAGTGTTTTCCTCTTAACATTTAGAAATAATGGCTGCGTCCAAAATGGCGCTCTACTGTCCTTTGAGGTGTAAGAACAGTAATGCCCTTAAGGCTATATTGGTTACCAGAAGTTCGTGGTATTGGCTGATGTGGTAATATTATACAATCCTGATTCATCAAGGCCTAGATCATTGCTCGCATTCTACTTTTTATCCATGAAATTGATTGAATATTTGGAATTTGGTAGTTAGGAGATATTGATTAAGGTGGTTAGTGTGACTTGTGTTTGTTAAATAGATTCATAACTATTTGTGATTTAAGCTCAGAAAATTATCATGATCGCACTTTCTATCATTACTATAAAGGTGATGCTAGGCAAATTGATTATAGATTTCAACAGAATATGGATCAGTTTAGTATAAGTTAAGGTGCATGTTCGTACATACGTAACTGGGTAGCAGCTGAATGAGTGAACACTTGCTGAATTGAGCATTGCCATGTATATTTAAAAAAAAATTTTCTCTCTCTTTTGACTACATAATAGCCTTTCAGCCCTTGAATAATGAGACTGGCTGAACGTGCATGGTGATTATTTTCAATTGTTGGTGTACAAATTTGATTAAGTGAAAATAAAATTTAAAATTAAAAAATCTCTGCCTCTCTTTCCTCCCTTAAGGCGCTGCTTAAAACCTACATCTGTCCTAATGGGCCATACATTGCGGACTGTCCGGGTGCGTTCAATGTGCACACGTGCCCGAAGATGCCTCGCAAGTTCCGGGTCTAGGCGTGCACTGCGCATGCGCCTAAACTCGGCACTTGCGATCTGCCAAAATTTCTTTTGACAGATCGTATGAATGTGAAAATGAAGGGCCTCTACGGGCAGGAGTGCCCAACTCCTGCCCAGCGAATGTCCTTAAAACACTTACGCCTGGTAAAAGCAGGCATAAGGCCTGCTTTTACCATTGTTAAGAGTTTTAAAATATAGAAAAAATTAATTTTATGACTTATTTTTATTTAAAAACCTTGTCCATTAAGGTAAGTTTAAAAGTGAGTTTGAAAGTTAATACTGAAGAACGTGAATTGTTAATCCCAATGACTTTTACTTTCTCTGGTGTATGCTGGCAGTTTCTTCTGTGTTTATTTTCACGAGCTATGCAGGAGATTTCCCAGGTTCTGTCAGAGATTAGATTACAGAGCTATGGTCAATTGTGTAGTTACAGCAACTCCAAATTAAAATCAAAGTTTTGAACTAACCTTCCACTGAAACCTTGAAGGTTTAATAGATCTGCCACTTACACTTTCAATTTGATGCCGAAATGATAACAGTACCTTGTAGAATTCACTTCTAATTGCACAGAACAACAGTATGTGTTGCTGTGCTCCGTGTGTGACGTATTATTAACTAAAACATCTTCCATGGTAGGTTTCATGCATTTGGAGGCACAGTTATGTAAATCAGGTTATAAGGTACAGGTTGAACCTCCCTTATCCAGAACTCCCCCTCGTCCAGAACCATTCCCGGCCACCGGGTGGCGCATGCGCAGAACTCTCCGACATGAACAAATTAAAGTCCTTCCTCACTGCTGACTCCCGCAATCGCTGGCCTGACCCCGCGATCCACCACCGCCCCCCCCCCCCCCCCCAATGATCTCAATGGCGCACTCCCAGCTACAAGCCAGCCAGCCTCGATACTCGATATCTCCTTGCTCAGTACATGTACCACCCAATTTAACGTGGCCACCCCTCATCCGGAAAAATCCCTTATCCAGAACAGGCCAAGTCCTGAGGGTTCCAGATAAGGGAGGTTCAACCTGTAATACAAATGAAGATTCAAGGGTCTCCACCTCCACTGTCTCTCATTTATTATTTATTCTTTGTGTGGAGAATTTCCTGCTATTGGTCTTAAACTTGCTCTTTAATAGTTTGAACCTATTTCCCCTTGTCTTATTTGTGAATTAAGTTTAAAGTAATTTTCCCCAATATCTTTATGTATATTTCTTTGGCAGCACCTCACAAACCCAAGACCTCTACCGCTTAGAAGGACAAGGGCAGCAGGCTCATAGAAACACCATCACCTTCAAGTTCCCCTCCCAGTCACACACCACCCTGACTTGGAAATATATTGCTGTTCCTTCTTCGTCGCTGGTTCAAGATCCTGAAACTCCCTCCCTAACAGTAGTAGTACCATCAGAACCACATGACTGCTCACCGCCACCTTCTCAAGGGCGATTAGGGATGGGCAATAAATGCTGAACTTGCCAGCAATGCCCGATTTAAAAAAATATATAAATTTTCTATGCTGTTTGCATATCCGCTCCCACAAAGCTGAAAAGCCCAAGTTTCTAAGTTTTTCATTGCAGTTCAGAATTACACTAGGGCTGGAATCTTACCGGCGCTGTGAGTGCGAGTTTGGAGGCGGGTGCGCTATCAAAATGGCAGTGATTGCCAGTGGGGCGGATGTCCACTCTGAACCCACCTTCATATCAGTTTCTCAAGGGCCGGCTCTGCATTTGAGCAGCATTTTAACAGGTCCTAACGATTTTTCCATATTTTTTACGAGGTTCCCAGCGCTCGAGGATCACATCAAGTAAGTGTGTCGGGTTTTCATTGACTCTCCATTGCTGTTGACAGCTGCAAAAGTGGTATAAAAGCTGCCATTTCACAACTGTTCAATTTCCAATCTTAGAAGCTGGAGCCTTCAGGATTTGGAATGCACTTTTCAGGTTTATGGAGGTTTAAAGTGTTTGCAGTGAACTCTCTCTTGGGTGTCACCTCCTTGGAGCAACCTCGCTCACCATTGACAGATCGCTTCTGTCATCTGAACTTCATCTGCCATCTATTCCATCAGCATCGGTGCCCTTGAAAAAAATGTCACCTTGGTCCTCAGAATCCCATCACGATCAGCCCGCACACCAGCATCACCAACAACAACACCAATTTTCTCTGCAATCACCTGATGCTGCACAGGACAGAGGGCATCAGCACCCAACCACATTGCTGCCTGGGACACCAGGGTTGGCCTCACCATGGCCACATTTACTTCACTTGATGCTGTACACCCTAGCTGCCACATGATGCGCCAGGTTGGCACCACCCCACTCCAACACCATTAAGCATCCCTACAATGCCCAAGCCATTCCATTCACACGCATCATTGGGGGATACCGTTATGTCTCACCATTCACTGCAACTTAATAAGCCACTTCCAAAGGTGCACACTATCCAAGAAGGCAAACTGTTGAAAGTAAAGATTTCAATGATTGAGAACACATTAGCAGAAATTTTACATGAGCATTGGCGATAACAGCCAAGTGGCTATCCTTGTGTGTTGTTAATTGGTATGATTGCAGTAGGATGTGGGTGAGTGTGAGGGCTGGCTAGTGAGATGGGGATGTGATGCTGTGGATAGAGAGAAAGGGATGGGTGGAGGTGCAAGGTAAGTTGGTGTGAGTAAAGGATGTGCAGGGGTAGGGAAGGCAGAGCGATGGAATTTGATGAGTGGCACAGCAGGATGAAGTTGAGTGTGGCTTTGCAGTAACGTTTCGTGATCTACTGAGATCATTGAAAGGTTTGCACCACTGCAGCCAGGTCCTCCTAACAACATGCTTTCTGTGCCCTCCTATAAAATGTGCAACCAGGCTGCATTGGTAATTTCCAATTGAGGAGGTAATTTCCACCCTTTGGTAGGGAAGAGAATCTCCCTGCATGCTGAGACTCCTTTCATAAGCATTTGGAGGGAGTCAAGGGAGAGCCTGGGTGCAGCCATGCACATTTATGCAGTGCTTGTCAGTATTTGCAACACCTCAATGCTGCAGAACACTGACAGCACACTGTGAAAATGAATGTGGGCATGGTCCCTTTAAGGAAACCGGCTGATGATGTGTCATCAAATGACGTCATCAAATTCGCTTCCTTTTAATTGGCCGGGAACCTTGTAGTGCAGGGTTAACAAGCCCCGTCCACGTAAAATGACTTGGACAGAGGTGGATGAAGAAGGAAGCAAGGTTCCAGCTCACACCTGAAGTTGCTCGCCTCGCTCCTGACCTGGTAGGAAAAATCACGTCCTAGGGATCAGCCTCGTGGCTCTTCTCTGCACTGCATCCAGCACGTAAATGTCTCCCTTGTGTCTCAGTAACCAGAACTGAACACAGTAGTCATTGTGTGGTCAGACCAGAGCATTATACAGTTTGATAATGCCTTCTTTTGACTTGTATTCTACTGTTTTGGCTATATTTGTTCAACATTCTATTAGCTTTGTTGATTGATCCTCTGCATTGGTTGGACATGTGGAACATTGAGTTTATTAAGATTCCTAGGTCTCTTAACTTCATCCTTAGCTATTGCAGAAACATTCACAGAATATGTGCATTGTTAATATTTCCTTCCAAAATGCTACTTTACACTTATCTATATTATTTCATCTGCCATTTTTCTGTCTATTCTAGATAAGTTTTCCATCTTATCTTGTAAGTTCTGAGCTGCTTCCTTATCCACAGCAATTTTCTAGGTGATAATTAGTTCATGGCAGTCTTGTCGTTGCTACATCCTGGACCTTCATACTGGCACCTGGCCTAGGGGCCTATTAATAACGATGTTAGCACACGGAGATGCCAGCACTGCGAGCTACTACCTGTATTTATGTATGTGAATGCACTGTGTAGGTCATTTGTGGAGGCTCCTTATTGGGGCCATGTTAAATCAATGGAGTGATTGTACTAAAATGAACATAGATACTTCAACTTGAAGAATCAGATTCTTAATCAGGAGCCACACTGTAAATGAGATCAAGATTGTATTTTGTACTCTATTAAGCTATTCCATCCTTGGCTTTCACACTTTGGATTTTCGGAGTTGGTGCAATCAATTTCAAGAAGTCCAAAAATAAATTGATTATATTCTGGAGTGGAAGCATTTAGTAATTTTGTTAAAAAAAAACTCTGGTTTTTAGTATCTTGTAGCAGTTCCGTTTTCATTATCTGCATGATGAGTGAAGAATCATCATGGCCCTGAATTTGTTGTTGGAGGCAAACCTCTGGAGTACACCTCCGAACCGCTAAATATTTCCATATCTGCCTCCTGGCTCCACAGCTACGGAGAGTTTCCTTCTCGGGCCTGCAGGCGTACACCTGCGCAAAGGCCCAAGGACCTTAGGGGCGGACATGGTTCGCCAGCATCCCTGGGATCACATGGGCCAAGTCATCCGATCACAAATGGGGATTCCTATGATGCTTTTGGGGATTCCATTTACGTACAGAATCCCTATAAGCATATTAGAAATCCCCAAATAAATAAGAATTCACACCACTGAAATAAAAATAATGTTCCAGTGTTCAAAATTAATTAAAAGACCCTTTAATTAAGCATTTAAAATAAAAAAATAATTTTGAAAAATAAATTTAAACATTTTAAAACGTGCCAAAATTTATCTAAACTAATTTTTCATGTATGTGTACGTTTTAATCCATTAAAAAAAATTATTTTAACCATTACGCTGGTAAAAGAAGGCCTTACACCTGCTTTTACTAGGCATAAGGGTTTCATGGGCATTCGCTGGGCAAATACTCTGCGGCAGTGAAAGGGTTTTTGTAGCGGATTGGAACCATCTGTCGAAGCTAAACCTGACAGATTGCAAGGTCTGGGTTTTCGCGCATGCGCAATGCGTGCGGAAAGCTGTAACTTGCAAGGAATTTCTGAAGGCTTCTGACAGCGTAAGCTGTTGAAACCACCACAACTTCAAGCCCAATATTTCCACTAACTTACCTGTGTTTGGTTCAGACTTCATCCCAACACTTCCACCTTGTGTTCGCACCGCGAGACTTGTTTTCATAAATAGACTGTGGGAGAGAAATCCATTTTAGCCAGTAAAAGGAGTTAATGGCTGCAACACTAACTGAACAAAATTCATCTGGGGGGATGGAGATTGTTGGTGCAGCGCTTACCTGCTATGTATCACTGTCCTGGTGGCGTTGCTGGAGTTATCTGGGATGCAGTTTCTGTCCAGAAGTGGCATTGCAGTTTCCCACAGCCTCTGAAATCAAAGCTGTGGAGGTGGAGCTCGCAAGGAAAGGCAGAAAATACTTCAGTGGTTTTATTCATACTTAGGAGGAGGAAATGTTCCTTTTTTTAAGCTGTATTTGTTGTAACAGGACAAAATGGCAAGCAGGTGTGGGCGGCTCACGTTACCAGTGGGTGGGGCGTGAATAGTCGGCATATCAATGTTATCATAGAAGTAGGTATCGCCATTATGTTTCAGGCATTAACCTCTAAGTGTTGCCAATGTCATCAAAGTTATCATAACAATAGGAAATAGCGTAAGAGGAATTGTATATAATATATTGAAAACCTTGCATCTGCCTCCACAGTCTGTCTACAAAACCTATTCCTGTTGTATTGTTTTTGTCGACCCTTGATAGTGAGAATTGTGCTCATAAATCTGAAATCAAATAGATCAGCTCCCCAAATATTTAACTCATTTTAATAAAGGTGACTAATTTTTGACAAAATGGAGGCAATATGGCAATATATCATTTAAACACTTGATTGTAAATTTTGTTTATGATGTATCACATTCCATATGGGCAACAGGAATGATCACACTCATTATGGATACAGCAGTTCTATATTAATTTAATATGATGGGAATAGTATTTGGGTTCAGGAAGAACTTCCTATACAGGATTTTAATTAGAAAAGAAAGAAAGACTTGAATTTATATTTATTAACAATTTGTTTTTGTTCTATTATGAAATATTACTGCATTTTGATTTTGATCTCTCACTGGTATGTTCTTAGTTCTCAACAGTGGTGGGTTTAGATCATGTCCAGGTGGCCTATGGGCTGCTAACGTTTCAGTTAGACACCACAGATGGGAACAAAGCTATCCAGATATGACAGACTGTCAAAACGAAAGGGTTAACTTTTGTTTGTGTCAACAGTGCATTAAGTAAATACTGGATTGCTATATAACATGGGAAAGACATCTGAAGCAGAACACTATTACTATACCAAATGTAATTTTTCCTTTTATTCCTTGAATACATTGAAGTGATGAAAATTGGGCACCATGGGCTCAATTTTTCCAAGCCCTTTTTCTGGTGTATTGCCAGAGTTACGCTGGGTTTTTAGGTCCAGAAATGTGCCAGAAAAACATGTCCAAACTTTCCCCGACCTTTATACTGCAATCCGGAGCCGCGCAGCATGGCCAGTCGCCTCGGGGAGATGGAGCCTGTGGTCTGCGCCAAAAAACACAGCTGGGCCTTCTGCGCATGCGCGGGAAAAAAATCTTACGTTTTTGACATCGCTGCAATGGATGCGCATGCGCAGTACAGCTCCGAGTTGGCAATCGAGAGGCCTCCAGACCGGGACCAGGATCTCAAGCGGGCGCAGCAGCTTAAGGTAAGTGCGCATTTTTTTATTTCTATTCTACAGGGTTTACAGAGAAGCACTCCCTCCCCCATGGACCCTGGCCCAGTGTTCCACTCCCCGCCACTAGCCCAGGTAAGTAAATCTGTGGCCATTTGGCCTGGGTTAGGAGCAGGAAGCGAAGCAGACCAGGAAAGCACTAGGGGAGGGAGCGGACGGACCGGCAAGCCCTTCGGCCTGGGCTAGGGGCGGGGAGCGGAGTGGACCGGCAAGGCATTCGGGGCCAGGAGAGGCATCCCAAAAATGGCATCTCACCTATTGAATTGTATTGAACGGCGTGAAGTTCCTGTTTTAACATTGTAGATGCGGACTAAACTCACCACAAAATGTTAAGGTGTGTCCATTATAGTCTTAAGTATCCTTTTAACGGTGTGGTAAGTCTTAATTACTGCACAACAACCTCTCTGGCTGAAAGGCTTGCTGGTCAGTCCGCTCCCTCCCCCGCCGACCCTCTCCTGACCCCAAGTGCCTTCCTGGTCCGCTCTGCTTTCCGCCCCTAGCCCAGGCCGAATGGCCTCCGATTTACTTACCTGCGCCGATTTCTTTAACTCTCCGCAAGGGTTTTTTTGAGAAGCCACATACGCTGGCCTAAGCAGAAATGGAGTAACTAACAGCTGGCCAAAGTTCACTAAATGGACAGAATTGGCGTAGGTGGCTGGTTATGACCCCTTTGAATGAAAAAAAAAACTTAGCTAAAAAAATCGTAATTAAATGAGTTACGCCGGTGCAAATTGATTGGGGAAACTGTGGATTTTTAAGTTGGGCCAGAAAAAGCAACCTGCTCCAAAAAAACGGCGCAAATTACTGGGGAAAATTGAGCCCATTGAGAGTACAAATAGACTTGAGCTGCAGAATCCTAGATCAAACCATTATTCTTAGTACTAAAAATATCATTACCATTGTACTCCCTGATCCAAAGAAGCTGCCAGGTTCTCTTTATTTCAATCTCCAGAGTGACTTTGGGATGTGTGAAGAACATCGCGTGGTACGTACACCAATGGATGAATTAATGGCCAATCTGTTGTGCATTGCCCTCTAATTTTATTGTTATGTCAAGACACTTTTGTTTGCAAGGTTCTAGATTGGATGTGTTCCAAAATGCGCATGCATATTGTAAGAGGCCACTTACATCTTGCATATATGAAATTGTTAAATATTGATTGATGTTTATTTCTTTTGGTTCAGGATCAATATGAAATTGAAGATGACATGACTGCATCTGAGGTAAGCCAGCCATCTATAGAGTTTTAATTGTGAGTTATATTTTCTTCCACTTTTTTTGCTTACGTTAGCAAATGAAGAATAGACTTCCAGAAAACGCTGTTAATTAATTCATTTTTTAAAGAAGTAACTGAATCAGTACCTGTTGAAGAAGATGATAGAAGGTTATAAGGATAAAGATAGACCATGATGAATACATTCTCTGCTAATGTTATTAGGAGTGGGGCAACACATTTGCATTAACAGGATCAAGAAAATGTCAACCTTGCAATACAGCTGATCAGGGCTGGATATTCTAGTCTGTAATATTAGATTGATGCCTTTCTCAGGAGACTGAATAAGTTGATGGAGTCCACCATGGGCAAATCATGTGAGATCACTGTAAGGAGTTGGTTTGATTTGTCCAGTAGTCTTCATTCATGCTTTTTGCTTATGTTCTCAATGATTATTAATGAAGCCAATATACTTTTAATATGTTTAATCCTCTAAAATGCTTGCAAACTCTCTTCAATTGCAAACTTTCAGTTCTTCGACTTGTTCATCGCATCTGATCGGCACTGAAGCAAACCAGTGAGTGGAAAAGCTCATAGAAGAATTGGAATCCTCACAAAATGTTGGCTTGACTTGTCATTATCAACAACTCTGATATCCTAAAAAAAACTAAATTCATCCAAGTGCTAGAATATTGTCACCTTGATTGGCAGGTTGCAAAAAACTACTTACTAATCTAATTCTTTGATTCAGTGCAGCCCTGAGCAATTGCAGACCAACAGACTCGGTCAGAATACATCCTCTACAATATTCGAGAGATGTGGCTGGGTTGTCAGACCTATGCAAAATTTACTACTGAAGAAACACAAATGAGTTGGTAGAACTTTAAGTGTAGTCTCCAAGGGCCCGAGTTTGGTGAAACCTAAGTTCCACCCAATTACTGGCCAAAGGACCACTAAGATCCTGACGGTACTTTGGGCGGAAGTTTTGTGAAAAAATGTTAGAAAAACCGCCCCGTGGCAAAAATGGGCCTTGCATGCCGATTCTGGGCAGCAGCGGGCGGTAGGTCCCATTCTGGGCGCCAAATGCGATCCTCGGCAAATTATCGCCGAGGATGGCCGGGGTGGGGGGAGAAACAGGGGAAATTAAAACATTTTCAAAACAAACAAAACCCACCAGAAATCCTTCAGAGGACTCCATCGACTTAACTCTCTGCAAAATAAATAAAAGAAAAGAAGTACACTAACCTTTTCTTGCAGGTCTTCATACTTACCGTTCAGGTAAGACCTGCTTCCATGTGGCGGTCTCTTCTGCTGATGGAGCGGAGAACCGCCCGGACCAAACTGGGGACTCAGTGGGCGGGAGGGCTCTTGTGGGCGTTGCACACCGGTGCACACCAGCAGACACTCCCCAGCGGTCTTCTCTCACCGCCGGCGTGAGGATCTGTCCAAACTCGCTCGGAGGGGAGAGCGCCCAAAAAACATTGAGACCGCCGAGAAAACTCAGCAGCAGCCCACGGTGAGTCGATCAAACTCGGGCCCCATGTTTCTGTAAATTAGCACCAAAACCTCACGCAGCTTTTGTAACCTTAAAGCTGTCTCCAGCACAAGATACGCATTAAGGTGAGGACAGGGAGGCAGGAATGGAGCAAGAAATGCAGACAGTATCTGGTGCTAGAAAGTGAGAAAGGCTTGTAGTGTGAGGGGGAAGTGGAAGGAGAGGGGGATGAAGATAGCGTTGTTGCCACCAAGTTGTTGCTCCTCAAGTTCTGTAAGCTGCTGGAGCTGCGGATCATCCCCACCTATTCTCTGCTGCTCCGTCTATTGTGGGCCATCTTGGCCTGCAAGAGAAATGAATGTGTGTGAGTGAGAGTGCAGCTATATGTTTGGGAGATACGCATGCCATAGTTGAATAGCTGTAATTGTAGGCAAGGTGGGAGAGCAGCTATATGTTTGGGAGATACGCATGCCATAGTTGAATAGCTGTAATTGTAGGCAAGGTGGGAGATGTGGATGGAGATGCTTGGTGGGTGAGTGGTGGGGGTGTGGTGGTTTGTGCAGTGTACACAGACTGCACTTCAGCTGCAGGTATGCAGGACATGCCGAAGCATGTACTCACCCTGACCATCTGAGTGAGGTCGCTGAATTTCTTCCAGCACTGTGTTAGGCTCAGGACGACCACATTACTGGCCGAGACCTCCTGGGCCACTTCCCTCCACGTTGCCCTGAAGACCTGTGGCAATGGCCTCCTTCCAGTGGCCGGGAACAGCACTGCCCTCCTCCATTCCACTCCTGCTATCAATGCCTCCAATACCTGGTCACTGAAACGGCAAGCTCGATCTCTGGGAGTGGGATAAGCCATGACGATCACCAGATTCAGTTGCTTGCAGGTCGCCTTCACAGCCAGCATTGTTGATAATGAGGATCCGCACAATGATGGAACTTCCCCTTTAAGAGCTGGAAGGAACCAGTGTGAAGGATCATTCCTGATTGCATTGCACCTGAAATTCATTATCGCTCTGCTGGTAGAGCCCTTAACACCTTACTGAGGTCATTAGTGTTTGATTTAGCCAATTAGTGGAAGCTCAGAATCATTAGCGCCTAGTGCCAATTTTTCAAGATTCCAAAAATTTGTGCCTCGCCGAATATCTAGCCCCTAGTGTCAGTGACTGTGAAACTACCAGATTGTCGGAAAAACCCATCTGATTCACTAATGTCCTTTAGGGAAGGAAATCTGCTGCCACCCCTGGTCTGGCCCACAGGTGACTCCAGACCCATGGCAATGTGGTTAACTCTTATCTTCCCTCTAAAATAGTCATTCATTGGGCCCAAGTTTCGAGCCGTGCCTAGAATAGCGCAGTCCCGACCTGGACGCCTGATTTTCGCGCCACAAAGTGCGCCTAAAGAAAACTTCCAGGTTCTCCACCTCCCTGCAGGTCGTTTGCAGCTCAGCGCAGCGCAGCACGAGCTGTATGGGGTGGAGCCAGGTCCCTGCGCTGAAAACAGTGCCGGGACCTCTGCACATGCGCGCTACAGTGGGCACGCATGTGCAGTAGCTCCAGGCGCCCAAAACTGTGTGGGAGGGGCCGAAGCACGCAGCCCCTAGCCCTGGCCGAATGGCCTCACTGGGGCTGCGTGAATAAGGCTCCTCCCACGCCCAGCTCCTGCTTCCTCCCGACTCGACCCGACTCCCACAATCCCCCCGCCTCTGGACCGGACCCGACTCCCGCTCCCCCCCCCCCCCCCCCGACCCGAACCTCCCTCCCTCCCACCACCCCCCCGACCCGACCCGCGCTCCCGACCTCGACCCGCGCTCCCCCCGACCTGACCCGTGATCCCGATCCGACCCAACGCCACCTACCTGTAAATCTGGTGCTGGGGACGGGCCGTGCCCGAAGTCTCGGGCCCAGCCGAGCCCAGCCCATTCAGCCTCCCTCCCCCTTCTCCTTTCCCCCCCCCCTTCTCCTTTCTCCCCCCCCCTTCTCCTTTCCCCCCCCTTCTCCTTTCCCCCCTTCTCCTTTCCCCCCCTTCTCCTTTCCCCCCCCTTCTCCTTTCCCCCCCCTTCTCCTTTCCCCCCCTTCTCCTTTCCCCCCCCATCTCCTTTCCCCCCCTCTCTTTCCCCCCCTCTCTTTCCCCCCCTTTTTCTTTCCCCCCTTTTTCTTTCCACTCCTTTTTCTTTCCCCCCTTTTTCTTTCCCCCCCTTTTTCTTTCCCCCCCTTTTTCTTTCCCCCCCTTTTTCTTTCCCCCCCTTTTTCTTTCCCCCCCTTTTTCTTTCCCCCCCTTTTTCTTTCCCCCCCTTTTTCTTTCCCCCCCTTTTTCTTTCCCCCTTTTCCTTTCCCCCTTTTCTTTCCCCCTTCTCCTCCTCCTCCCCCTTCTCCTCCTCCCCCCCCTTCTCCTCCTCCCCCCCTTCTCCTCCTCCCCCCCTTCTCCTCCTCCCCCCCTTCTCCTCCTCCCCCCCTTCTCCTCCTCCCCCCCTTCTCCTCCTCCCCCCTTCCCCCTTCTCCTCCTCCCCCCTTCCCCCTTTTCCTCCTCCCCCCTTCCCCCTTCTCCTCCTCCCCCCTTCCCTCTTCTCCTCCTCCCCCTTCTCCTCCTCCCCCCTTCCCTCTTCTCCTCCTCCCCTTCCCTCTTCTCCTCCTCCCCCCCTTTTCCTCCTCCTCCCCCTTTCCCTCCCCCTTTCCCTCCTCCTCCCCCTTTCCCCTTCTCCTCCTCCCCCCTTCTCCTCCTCCCCCCTTCCCCCTTCTCCTCCCCCTCTTCCCCCTTCTCCTCCTCCCCCCCTTCCCCCTTCTCCTCCTCTGCCCCTTCCCCCTTCCCTCCCCCTGCCCCCCCTCTCTCCCTCTACCCCCTCCTCCCCCTCCCCTCGCTGTCAGGAACACAGACAGAGAATGAGAGACACAGACAGACAGAGAGATAGAGACACTGACAGAGACACACTGGGGGGTGGGGGGGGGGCATCCCAGCATGCTGTTGGAGGGCTCCCGGTGCTGCAGTCGGTAAGTAGAAAACGTTTTATTTATTAATTTTTTTTTGATTGATTTATTGGTTGATTTATTGATGTTTTTATCATTTATTATTGATGATGGCTCTTTATTTGTAAAACTGAAGTGTTTAATGTTTGTAAACTTCCCTTTAAACCCCGCCCCCCCCCCCCCCCCCCACCATTCCCTACGCCTGATTTGTAACCTACGCCTGATTTTCTAAAGTGTAGACAAGGTTTTTTCGAGCATACAAAAATCTTCACTTACTCCATTCTAAGTTAGTTTGGAGTAAGTTTTCACTGACGAAACTTTGAAAACAGGCGTAAGTGGCCGGACACGCCCCCTTTTGAAAAAAAAATTCTGTTCCAAAGTGAAACTGTTCTAACTGACTAGAACTGGAGCAAACTATATGGCGAGAATTCCGATTTCTAAGATACTCCGTTCTACACCAGTTGCTCCTAAAAATCAGGAGCAAATCATGGCGAAACTTGGGGCCATTGTACCAAACCGCTGCAAAGAAATATCACTGACTGCAGCGGTTCAAGAAGCTGGCTCACCACCACCAAGGGCAATAAATCATAGGATCATAGAATGGTTGCAGCACGGAAGAAGGCCATTCAGCCCATCAGCTAACCCACTTAGCTTGTGACTTTCAGGGCTAGAAATTTGGCAGGATTGCGCCTGTTTTCCATCATGGCGGAGCAGAAAAGGTAATTTTTTGGGTGCTAAACTTGGTGCAAAAAATTTAGCGCCCGGGCGGAAAATTTGGCAGCGGTTTTGCGCCGGCGATAAAAATTATCGCCCGCCCGTTTTTAAAAATCATTTTTATAATGTCAATCGGCATGCAACCCTCCACTATCGCCACAGGTGGAAAATTCACTGATATCGCCATTTTTACTGCCCGCCCAAAAACACGCCCGAACAAAATCAAGTCTTACCAGGTCGGACCAACAACGCACCCGGTGCTAACGGCGCCATGTTGAAAAATGGAGCAGAAGTTCAGTGTATAAAAAATAATTTGAAGGGAAGGCTGTGTTTTACACATTGAGGTTTTTGTGAGTTTATAATTCATTTTTAAGGCTATTTGAAGACATTTAAAAGAATGGGGGCTATAATATCTCTGCCATTATTGCTGGCTGCTTTTTCTATGCAGCATCGAGCTGGAAAAAGGCTTATTCAAGAGCATTTTGAGCGTAATCAAAAGGCTCGCAGACATATGGAGAGGAGACCTTACCCCTATAGAATTTACAGGCACCAGCACTCAAACCTGCAGCTGTCTGAGGCACAGTGCATTCGAAAGCTGCACTTCCAAAAAGAGGTGGTCACAGAGATGTGCCAACTGATAAAGGCAGACCTACAGCATTCCAGCGGCAACAGGACTGCACTGCCCGTCGAGGTGAAGGTGACTGTGGCACTTGCCTTATATGCCTCCGGCTCCTTTCAGGCATCAGAACGGGACATATGCTGCATCTCGCAGTTCGCTACACATAGTTGCATTCGCCAGGTGACTACTGCACTGTATGGCGCAGGATGCTTAAATGTTTGAAGCAGAGAAAGATACAGAGCTGTGGGGAAAGTGCAGAGCAGTGGGATCAGTTTTGGATTACTCTAGCCAAGAGCCCACAGATACAGTGGAACAAATGGCCTCCTCTGCACTGTAAACTTCTATGGTTCTAACCTTTTTTTTAAAAGAGTGATAAATGTTTGGACTAATCTTTAAGAAGTTAGTAGAGACACAAACATTCAGGTTGTTCAAAATACAGTTGGCTGTGACGGAACATGGGATATTAGATGACTTTGATGAGCTAAATGACCTTTTTTTTGTCTTTTTTTTAATGTCATGTTACATCCATACCCATTCCAGTGGAAGTGCAATTTCCTGAGGGAATATTTTAAATGGTACTAAGCTCAACAAATCCTTTCTTAAACTAACCATCATGGCAGTCTCCCACACCACATATTGCAATAAACCATTCTGCATTAAAGGTCTAGGATTTTGCATTGAGAGTAGCGCTGAGGCTAACATCGCTCACTGTTATTATGGAGTAATCGAACAGCAACTTCTGGAGTCCACACTTGCGGAGACAAATGTCGAAATCCGAAAGCTGCGGTCCAAGTTACCCTGCTGCTCCACAGGCAGCCCTATAACAGTATCTCGCTGACAGACTCGCCATTAAAATCAATGGAAGGGCATGAAGTTGGGGTACTTAGCCTCTAGTTACCCACTAAACACCCTAGAAAAGGTGACTGGTGTTGCATTCAGGAGTAAGTGAATTTTAGCGGTGTGATAAGTCATAATTACTGCCAAGGAGTGCAGTGGTGTAGTGGTTATGTTACTGGATTAGTAGTCCAGACATGAGCATGGCCTAATAATTCATGTCCCACCTTGGCAAACTTCACAGTTTGGGAATTTGACTTAAGATTTTTAAGAAGTGGGAATGTAGCTCAGTGGTAGAGTGCATGCTTTGCCTGTATGAGGCCCTGGGTTCAATCCCTGGCATTTCCTTGAACGTATGTTCCAGCACAGACATGATGGGCTGAATGGCCTCCTTCTGTGCTGTAAATTTCTATGAAACAACCTCACTAATTTTACAAGTGTGTAGTCTCAGTCCTTCAGAATTGAATTAGTGTTGAAGATTTTTTTTTAATTAAAATTTCTTTCCACTTTTTTTCCCTTATCTTTTATCTCTCTCTCTTAATCCCATCTTTCATTTCCAATCTTTACTTTGCTTTCTGTACATGATTTTACGCTTTCTGTACATGATTTTACAATGATTTAAATCTTATTTATGCTTCCTAGTTTATAATTTCTGGTTTAGACTCTGCGTGTCTCAGTGAGGATTCTTCAATCTGCTTGGTTGAAGAGCCTTGCTGTTGCTTACCCACTCACAGATACCGCAGATCCCCTGTAGAGGACTCCGCACTGGATCAGACAGCCAATAGCAGAAAGTCTCTGCTCAAAACCCCACGAAAGCTTTGTGGGCAGCTATCAGCGAGGTGAACAGTAACCGCCGTTCCTTCACTGCTAATAGCAAAATCCGGGCCATTGAGATGAATTCAGCTACAATAGCCATTTTTACAAAATACCAAATATATACATTTTACCTTAAAAAGCTGTATCGATTTGATATCGGCAGAATAATATTTGTAACTTTTAAAGATTATCTACCCCGAAGATTTCTATTCACTCTAAATCCTTTCAAGATTATTGTTAAAGTGAAGGTGCAAACTTCTTTCCCCTGAAGCCACTCCAGTTCCATTTAGGTAATTAATTCCACCTCCTTTCAACTTTCATTGAAGATTGAGCCTTTTGGCAAATTACTTACTTCTTGCTTGTCAAAAAGATAACACAGCAAGTGGGAAATGTGTAGTGGGACTAATACCATATTATTTATACAGCCCTGCAGTTAATGATCTTTCAACAGCCAGATGCTGAAATAAAAAGAGCTGAGGGTTTGTCAGTGTCTAGCTTGTAATTATAACGCTGGCTTCTCTAATAAAATCTAAAATAGTTTGACAGATAGTGGAACAAACATCTTCTGGATCCTCTTGTTGGTTTTAACTACATCTATGCTGATGTTCCAGCACACCTTGCAACATAATGACCACTTTTTACCCACCTGAGAAACGATCATACACCAGTGCTTCTTCTGTTGATGTCGGTGAGACCAGCTCTGATTAAAACTGTGGGTGACCTTTGACAGTATGATCAAATTAATTCTATGCAGTATGGTAGGGATTATGTATGTATGTATGTAATTATGCATGTATTCATTTAGCCTGTGTCAGTGGAGTATGATTAATTCCAATAGAATATTGATTTTCTTATTTAACTGCTGGTTTGAACTGAATAAAATTCAATGTAGGGTTAAGTAATGACAAGTACACCAATACGTAATGGGGTGGCTTAAAATCTTGTGACCATTGTTTTGTACTGCATTTCTTTATAAGGAATCTGCCTCCATGTATAACTAAAGAGCTAGTAGTAAACAAACAACTATTTCAACTAACTTTACTTAGCCACTTCCTTGCCAATGATTGATTGTGTGGCATTGGAGTGGTTAAAGGAACTGAGAAGTTGATTGGGATTTCCAACTTGCTTTCAAGATGACAAACGTCAGAAAGAATCTCAGCAAAGCATCAGTGAAGTTATTAGTGTCTACTGAATTCATATTGAGTTTGTCCCTATAAGGAACTAGAATGTCTAAGGTGTCCTAATATCCTTTACTTCATATCTCCAGTAATAACAGATGAAATACTAGGCGAAATGAATGTATTCCAAAGTTTACACCACACAGCAAAGTGCCACAAGTCATTGTCTGATTGGAATTCTGTGTCACTTTGCTGCACTGAATTCAGTTGTGAACCCCTAACAGCAACTTAATAATTACAAATATTTCCCTAGATTGTTGAATGGGAGGAAAAAGAGCTTGATGAAGAGGTGGACTTCAACAATTGTAAGATCGACCCAGCACCCTTCCAACTTGTCGAATGGACATCTCTACACAAGGCAAGAAACATTAGATTCCTTTTGCTTGCTGCATTGCTAAATCCACTTCGTCAAATCCACAAAAGTTGCTGCAGAACAGGTTATGAGCTAAATAGCTGATCTGTGCTGTGGGTTTTAGTTTAATATTACTCAAACACAATTAGAATTTTAATAAAAATGTGTTTGAAAATTAATTATGACATTTAGAAACAATTGTCAATGAAGCATTTTATCTGACAGATGGGTACTGTTTTGCATGAATACGCAATTATCCAGAAACTAGATCTTATTTTTTTCAAACTATGGGAGTAATATTCACCTTTGCCACCTGGGCAGTAATGTGGTGGAGTCGATCACCTGTCTGTTGTAGAGCCCACCCGATTTTTATCCCATTAAGAAGGCTTATATTTATACAGCGCTTTTCATGACCTCAGGATGTCCCAATGCACTTTACAGCCAATTAAGTACTTTTGAATTGTAGTTACTGTTGTAATGTAGGAATAAATACAAAGGATGGGCAAGCGGCTCCACCAGGCAGTAAAGATGAAAATGATGTTTAAAAAAATCTTCAAAAATGAGGATGAGTAATGTAGATTGTAGCATTAGATGGATATTCTGGAGTTTCTCTTGAATACTTAGGGAGCAGGAACAAACTTCTCAGTTTTGAAGAAGGGCCCAAACCCAAGTATCTCTCCACAGATACTGCCTGACCTGTTGATAGATCCCAGCCTTTTCTGTTCTTGTTTCAGAATTCCAGCATCTGCAGTCTTTGCTTTTCATTTGTTCATATTTCTTCAAGCAGTGGTTTCCTTTAGTAGTGTCTGAAAGATTTGACCTTGTTAATATTTGCATGGTTATTACATTGCATGATGAATGATGCGATGGCCGCTGCAGTGCCCACTCAGACTGTTCTTGATAGTCATGATTCCTCTGCTACGGGCATATATACCTACTGCCACTGCTATTCGAGATTTATTGTTAGAAAAACATAAAGGATTCTGCTACAGAACATGCAACTTAAACTCCTGACTGGGTTAAATGCATTTTTTATTTCATATATGAAACGTGCAGGTTACGGTGAAAATTAGTCGTAATTCTATTAAAAATACAGGCCTTGATATTGCACAGTAGAGCAAATGATGCATTTTCCCTGTGGTTTTCAGCAAACACTGCTACAAGTAAAAATAATTGTCTTAATGTGGATAATTCATAATGTAGACAGCACTGAGGTTGCTGTCTCATTGTTTAAATCTCTGATTTGTGAGTGTGCGTTGCAGCAGTAGGCACGTTATTCATCATGTAGTGCAGTAACATTGCAAATAATGCTGTGTAGAATTACTGTCATAAATATCTAAAAGAGGAAGATAATAAAGTAACATGTTCCTTGTCTCCACAGAGGGGTGGAAGTACAATATTAATAAATTTTGAAATGGAACGATGCACTGTTTTTTTTTTACATACCAACTCAACAGCACAGTTTCAATCATTAGAAGATATCCTATTACTATGTACAACATGCACAATTGATTCTATTAAGGCCACCGTGTTAAATTTCATGTGGCACTATGTGTACAGTGTCTAATCAGTTAAGTGACCAGTAATGTCTTCTGAACGGGATGCTAATGAGAATGTGCATTTGTTAAAATACTGATCTTATAAGTGATACAATAATGTGGCAATATTTCACAGAGACTATTAGTCAGAACAGTGTGACGCTATCCTGATCTGATGAAGGGTTATTAATAGCTCTTGATATTTTACCATCTCTGTGTAGTGTTTTTACTATTGCACTTTATATAACATTTCTCCTACCGTGTAGCCATACAGGATGATGAACCAGTATTTTTACTTAAAGATGCAGTGCTACTCAAAGTTTTCATTTGTTCTGAAGCATATGATGTTTCATTCAGTTTCATTTGAAGCGTTCCTTCTGCCAGATAGTCACACAATACTATTAATGGATGTCATGGAAAAGTTAAAGGTTCAGATCATTCCTCTTTCCAAACTGCAGGAGAGTGAGAGGGAAATTAATAATATGCCCTTTGTCACAAAATAGATTTAATGTCCATTTTTCATCAGAATCAATGGCCCACTAACAATATCACAGGAATATGTGCCTTTGCAGGTGGCTTGTGTACAAAGTCTGCAATTTTGTGGGAATGCCCTTTTTCTAACTAGTAGCCAATCACAACTAGCACAGTAATAAAGATCCTTTAATGAATTATCTAATCATTAACTCTGCAACTCAGCATTTAGATGAGAATAGTTGATCAGGAAACATGTTAATGTAAATCGGCAATACACTGTTCACTTCTGTCACCATTGTGAATGTTCACATCCTTTGTGACTGTGACAAAGGTAAACTATCTCTCCTCTTCCTCCTGGATCTGTCTGCAACCTTTGACACGGTTGACCACGCCGTCCATTTCCAATGCCTCTCCACCATCGTCCAGCTAGCTGGGACTGCACGCGCCTGGTTCTATTCTTATCTATCTAATCGTAGCCAGAAAATCTTCTGCAATGGCTTCACCTCTCACTCCCGCATCATTACCTCTGGTGTCCCCCAAGGATCTATCCTTGGCCCCCTCCTATTTCTCATCTATATGCTGTCCCTTGGCGATATCATCCAAAAGCACGGAGTCAGTTTCCACATGTACGCTGATGA